>NC_086101.1:180177619-180540119 GCF_963921235.1 Mobula hypostoma | reverse complement strand
TGGAGTAAATGTTTTTACTACGTCCTGTGAGCCACATTACAGGCTGACAACGTAGGGTGTGGGAGCAATGAACCGAGCCTGCTGAGGTGAAAACTTGTGCATTTGAAAGTCCATGCTAAAAGAAATTGTTTTCCACTCAGAGGAGGGCCAGCTGATTCACTGGCTGATCAATTGGCCACATGCACACTTGCCACATTCTTGCAATTGATCCAATACAGTTCGGTATGCTCTTAGAGATGCCATTCGTCAGTTAATATATTAAACTGGGTTTACAAATTGCCTTTTTAATTGGATGTAATAGACCAAAACCTTGGGATAGTCTTTAGGATTGGAATTTATTTAGCTGGAGGACAATGAATCTGTGGAATCCATTGCCACATACATCTGTGGAGGCCAAGTCAAAGAGTACATTTAAAGCAGATATTGATAGTTTCTTGTTTCTTCAGGGTATCAAAGGATACGAGGAAAATGGGGGTTAAAGGGGATAATAAATCAACCATGAGGGAATGGAGCAGACTCAAAGGGCTGAATGGCCTAATTCTGCTCCTATGTCGTATTGTCATCTAGTCCTACTTTACTGTCATCCTGAGATGGAATAGAATGACTGCTCTTTGGTGGTTGCTCTGCCAACATCCTGAGCTCCCACTTTCTTGCATAATTTTTGTGTAATTTATATTTTGACCGTCACATCTCTAATGTGTCTGCGATGCTGCTGCAGATAAGTTTGTGCACATACGTATTTGTGCATCTGACAATAAACTCTGTTAAACTTGCCTCAAGGTGGTGATAAGTCAGCATACAGGTGGGAGATTGAAAATCTGGCTGAGTGGTCTCATAACAACAACTTCTTACTCAGTATCAGCAGGACCAAGGATCTGATTATTGACCTCAGGAGAAGGAAACAGAGGTCCATGAGTCCACTCTCATCAGAGGATCAGAGATGGAGGGTCAGCAACTTTGAATTCCTTGGTGTTATTATTTTGGAGGCCAGCATGTAAGTGAAATTATGAAGGATGCATGGTTGGGCCTTCTTAGGAGTTTGTGGCGATTTGATATGACATCTAAAAGTTTGACAAACCTCTATAGATGTGTAGTGGAGAGTATGTTGACTGGCATGGAAACATCAATGCCATTGAACAGAAAATCCCATTTAAAAAGTAGTGGATACAGTCCAGTTCATCACGAGTAAAGCTATCCCCTCCAATGAGCACATCCACGTGAAACACTGTTGCAGGAAAGCAGCTTCCACTATCCAGGGCATGTTCTCTTCTCGCTGCTGCCATCAGGAAGGAGGTACAAGAGCCTCAGGACTCACACCACCAGACTCAGGAACAGTTAGTACCCGTCAACCATCAGGCTCTTGAACCAAAGGGGATAACTTCACCCAATTTCACTTGCCCCATTGCTAAAATGTTCCCACAACCAATGGACTTGCTTTCAAGAATGCTTCATCTCATGTTCTTGATGTTCATTGTTTTTTTTTATTTTTGTATTTACACAGTTATTTGTCTTTTGCACAGTGGTTTAACAGTCTTTCATTGATTCTGTTATGGGTATTATTCTATGAATTTATTGAGTATGCCCACAATAAAATGAATTTCAGCATTGTATATGGTGCATATATACACCCTGATGGTAAATTTATTTTGAGCTTTGAACTTTGCTGTTATTCGAGAACGAGACTTTAATAGCATCAAGAACGAGGCAATAAGAAATGGCAAACTAATGGACACGAGATTTTGTTTTTAATAAGTAAGCAGACAAAGGAAGTCAAAAGGGAGAGATCTCTGTGGAAAGTGGAAAGGATTTTTTTTTCTCCTTTCTGCCTTTCTCTCTCACCTGGGTTCACCCATTACCATCCAGGTGGTAGTCCTCTCCTTTCTCCACCTTATTATTCTGGCCTTTGGCCACTTCCTCTGTGGTCCTAATGAAGGATCTTGGCCCGAAACATCGACTCTTGATTCCCCTCCATACAGTAGATGCTGCCTGACCTGCTGAGTTGCTCCAGCATTTTATTTTATTTTTGTGCGATGACAATTAAATATTGGCTTTGCTGGGAACAATTACAGTTATAAAATAGAAACCAACTTGTATGATATAGTTCTGACACTGACCAGAAATAGTACTACTTAACAGTTCCCTTGGATGACAAAATGGACTCTTAACCTCATAATCTGCCTCATTGTGATCTTGCACCTGACTGTGCACAGTCATTTCTCTATATCCTGTTATTGTTTTACCTTGTACTACTGCAACAAATACATCTGTATGGATGATGTACAAGTTTTTCATTGTACCTCGGTATCTGTGACAATAATAAACTAACCCAATTTACACACTGAGTTGTCAGGTTCTGCTCTGTAATTTGCAGATCAACATTCCTCTGGCTCGAGCGGACAATGCCAAACCTAAGTCTATTTGTAGAGTATTTATTTTGTCCGTGAAACCCATCGCCCTACTCTCAGAATGTAGAGCTTAGACCAGTACAGCATAGTACAGGCCTTTTGGCCCAAGATATTATGCTGATCTTTTAACCTACTCTAAGATCAATTGAACTCCTCCTTCTCACATAGTCCTCCATTTTTCCAATCAACCATGTGCCTATCCAAGAATTTCTTAAATCCCCCGAATGTATTTGCCTCTACCACCACACCAGCAGGTACTCACAGCTCTGTTTCAAAAGAATGATACCTTCTGACCTCCCTCTCCCATACTTTCTTCTAAAATCGCCCTAGAATTATGCCTCTGCCATATTAGCTATTTCCACCCTTAGAAAAATGCTGCACTGCGCTTCATTATCTTGTACCATCGTTTTTCTCAGAATTCCTGAAGTGCAATTCAGGTATAACCTGCCCCGTGGATACGCGATGCTGAATGGCCCTGCTTGAATTGTATTTCTCTGCTTACTATAATAAATTCATTGCTATTCATTGGTTGCCTCCATGCCAATCAAGTCAGTAACAAGTGGCAGATATCCTGACTGGAACACACTTTAACCCATGTCTTGTAGTTGCATGTCTGGCAGTTGTGTAAAAGAAGTGTTTGCCTCAGTCAGTAGGATATCTTATTGAAATATTATATCACTGACTTTAAATAATAACCTGCATGCTAATTTCCATCGCATCACGGCAGGCATGCCCAAGGCCTGCTTCATGCAGCGACAGTATATGCTTTGCATGAGATGTGAAGCTACTGACCTAATGAGTTGTTTCAGCAAAAGTACAGAAATCTTCAGGCATTTGGCTATGTGTTGCTTTAATAAATACAGGAGATGCTCATATTCAACAGGTCAAACAGCAAAGGTGGAGAGCGGAATAGTTTTCTAGCATTTTCTATTTCCAGTTCAGAATTGGAATAGGCTGCCAGCACAAGTGGTGCATGCAAGCTTGAATTCAATATTTAAGAGAAGTTTGGAGAGGTACATGGATGGTAGTGGGGATAGAGGGATATGGTCCAGGTGCAGGTGATGGGAGTAGGCAGTTTAAATGGTTTGACATGGACTAAATGGGCTGAAGGGCCTGTTTCTGTGCTGTACTTTTCTATGACTCTAATTCTAACATCTGTAGTTTTTATTTGTTTTCCATTTGCTGCTTTGATATCCTTGTATGGCATCATGTCACTCATAACATCATTGCTCGAGCCCCTGTCTAGCAAGAACATGTCACACTATTTGATTTCTACTTGATGTGTCGCACTGTGACAAATACGACAGTGCTGTATTGTACGTGTTAGTTCACAGCATAATGCAAGGCTGTGCTGAACAATCTTCTATTGTGTTATTGAACTATGTCAACAGTTCTATCCATCTTCTTTGTTCTGTTTCCAAATGCAGTCCTCTGCTTCAACATGATGTATGGTTGTATTGTTAAATTGAGTATCTTCTCCATTAGTTACTTATGCTAGTGTTAAGTATTGCTGCATCAGGTGAATTTCAATTCATTTTTATACATTCTGTTGTATGGATTTCAGATCATTTCAAAGTAGCATCAATTCAAAGTATAAAGTTAAAAGTACTTTATCATCAAAACATGTATATGTCACCATACGAAGAGGCGCAGTCGACGTTTCAGGCCGAGACCCTTCGTCAGGACTAACTGAAGGAAGAGTGAGTAAGGGATTTGAAAGCTGGAGGGGGAGAGGGAGATGCAAAATGATAGGAGAAGACAGGAGGGGGAGGGATAGAGCCGAGAGCTGGACAGGTGATAGGCAGAAGGGGATACGAGAGGATCATGGGACAGGAGGTCCGGGAAGAAAGACGGGGGGGGGGGGTGACCCAGAGGATGGGCAAGAGGTACATTCAGAGGGACAGAGGGAGAAAAAGGAGAGTGAGAGAAAGAATGTGTGCATTAAAAAGAGTAACAGATGGGGTACGAGGGGATCCCACCACTAAGCACATCTTTCCCTCCCCCCCTCTCTCTGCATTCTGCAGGGATCGCTCCCTACACAACTCCCTTGTCCATTCGTCCCCCCCATCCCTCCCCACTGATCTCCCTCCTGGCACTTATCCGTGTAAGCGGAACAAGTGCTACACATGCCCTTACACTTCCTCCCTTACCACCATTCAGGGCCCCAAACAGTCCTTCCAGGTGAGGCATCACTTCACCTGTGAGTCGACTGGGGTGATATACTGCGTCCGGTGCTCCCGATGTGGCCTTTTATATATTGGTGAGACCCGACGCAGACTGGGAGACCGCTTTGCTGAACATCTACGCTCTGTCCGCCAGAGAAAGCAGGATCTCCCAGTGGCCACACATTTTAATTCCACATCCCATTCCCATTCTGACATGTCTATCCACGGCCTCCTCTACTGTAAAGATGAAGCCACACTCAGGTTGGAGGAACAACACCTTATATTCCGTCTGGGTAGCCTCCAACCTGATGGCATGAACATTGACTTCTCTAACTTCCGCTAGGCCCCACCTCCCCCTCGTACCCCATCTGTTACTCTTTTTAATGCACACATTCTTTCTCTCACTCTCCTTTTTCTCCCTCTGTCCCTCTGAATATACCTCTTGCCCATCCTCTGGGTCACCCCCCCCCCCGTCTTTCTTCCCGGACCTCCTGTCCCATGATCCTCTCGTATCCCCTTCTGCCTATCACCTGTCCAGCTCTCGGCTCCATCCCTCCCCCTCCTGTCTTCTCCTATCATTTTGCATCTCCCCCTCCCCCTCCAGCTTTCAAATCCCTTACTCACTCTTCCTTCAGTTAGTCCTGACAAAGGGTCTCGGTCTGAAGCGTCGACTGCGCCTCTTCCTATAGATGCTGCCTGGCCTGCTGCGTTCACCAGCAACTTTGATGTATGTTGCTTGAATTTCCAGCATCTGCAGAATTCCTGTTGTTATATGTCACCATATAGATTTCTGTGTAAAAGTCGGGTACATATACAGTATGTAGCTGGGGAGCCTAAGAATTTTGCTCAGTAATATAGTAATGTTTATATATTGTACTGTACTGCTGGCATTTTATAAAAAAAAATTCATGAGATACGTGAGTGATATGTCTCTATTATTGACAGAGTGGGAAGGGGGCAGAAGAGGGGAATCCTGGTTGGGAAAAGGGAAAGGGAGAGGGGAAGGAGCAGGAAGCACAAGAGGGATGTTCTCTAATGATCAATACAACAATTGTTTGGAATCAAATGACCTTGCCTGGTGTCTCAGGGCTGGGTGTCCTTCTCTGCCACCTGCCACACACCCCTCCCATGGTGCTCCACCCTTGCCATTCCCAATATTCTTTGCTCCAGCCAGATTTACAAACTTGTTCTCTGCTCCATGTTGACAAATACAACACTATGCAAAAGCCTTAGCCACTCTAGCTCATATATAATATCACATTTGCACAGTACTGTAATACCCTGAGATTTATTTTCTTGTGGGTATTCATAGCAGAATAAAAAAACACCTTAGAATCAATGAAAAACGACACACAAAGACTGTCAGTGTGCACAACCTGCATGACACACATTCATATGCACATCCATGTGCAAAATGCAAACATGCAAAAAAACACTAGACAGACTTACTATACATATACACTTGTAATAATCTGTAGATATTTAACATGGTGGTACAAGTGCACATGTTTCCATTTGTTGCTCTGAATGTGCTTAATAATTATTCAGGATCTGGTGCATTAATTCCCTCCATGCCTAAATGTGCCCTTGTTAATACACAAAGCAAATGTTAACCACGGATAATGGTTGTTAAGACAAATAATATCATTGACATATAACATAAAAAGAAGTGGTCCCAACACAAACTGCTGCAGAATACCATTAGTCACTGGTGGCCAACAACAAATGGCTCCCTTTATTCCCACTCATTGCCTCCTTCCTCTCTGCCAATCCTCTATCTTCCTTGTAATATCATAGGTACCTTGTCAAAAACCTTCTGAAAATCTAAGTACACACCATCCACCAATTCTCCTTTGTCTATCCAGCTTGTTATTTTCTCAAAGAATTCCGATTGATTTTCCCTTAAGGAAACCATATTGACTTTGGCCTATTTTATCATGTGCTTCCAAGTACCTTGAGACCTTTATTCTTTTAAAAAAAAAATAATGATAATAAATTGATTCCAAAATCTTGCCAACCTCTGAAGTCAGGCTATTTTCTTTTCTTCTGACTCCCTCCCTACTTGAAGAGTGGAGTGACACTTGCAATTTTCAAGTCCTTAAGAACCATGCCAGAATCTAGTAATTATTGAAAGTTCATTACTAATACCTCCACAATCTCTTCAGCTACATGCTTCAGAACCCTTGGGTGTAGTCGATCTGGTTCAGATGACTTATCTATATTCAGAGCTTTCACCTTCTCAAGTACCTTCTCCCTAGTAATAGCAGCTACCCTCACTTCTGCCTCCTGACACTCGTAAACAACCGGCATATTGCTTGTGTCTTTCTCAGTGAGGAACGATGCAAAATACTTACTCAGTTCGTCCAGTATTTTGTTGTCCCCATTACTACCCTACCTCCCCAGTATCAATATCTACTTTTTCCTCTCTTTTATGCTTTATATATCTGAGAAAACCTCAGGTATCTCCTTTGCTATTATTAGCTGACTTGCCTTCATATTTTATCTTTCCCTCCTTCTGTATTTTATAGTTGCCTTCTGTTGGCTTTTAAAAGCTCCCCAATCCTTTAATGTCCCACTATTTTTTTGCTCTGTTACTGTATATACCCTCTCTTTTGCTTTTATTTTGTCTTTGAATTCCCTGGTCAGCCACGGTTGCCTCATCCTCCCTTTAGACTATTTCCTCTTCTTTGGGATGTATCTATCCTTTCCCTTCCAAATTGCTTCCAGAAACTCCAGCTATTGCTGTTCTGCTGTCATCCTTACCGGTGACCTCTTCCGAACAACATTGGCCAGCTCCTTTCTCGTGCCTCTGTAACTACCCTTCCTCCAATGTAATACTGATACATCTGACTTTAGCTTCTCCTTCTCAAATTGCAGGGTGAATTCTATCACTCTCTCCCCTAAGGGTTCCTTTACCTTCAGCACTCTAAGCAATTCTGGTTCATCACACAACACCCAATGCAGAATGGCCTTTCCCCCAGTGGGCTCAACCACAAACTGCTCTAAAATGCCATCTCAAAGGCATTCTACAAATTTTCCCTTAGGATCCAGCACCAACCTAATTTATTGAATCTACCTCCATATTGAAAGCACCCATGACTATTGTAACATTGTCCTTTTGACATTTCTATCTCCCATTGTAATTTGTAGCCTACTTCCTAGCTACTCTTCAGAGGGTTGTATATAACTCCCATCAGGTTGTTTATACTTTTGTACTTTCTTGTATCTACCCATAAGGACTCTATATCTTCCACTCTTATGTCACCTCTTTCTAAGGATTTGATTTCATTTTTTACCTCCAGAGTCATGCCACCTCTTCTGCCTACCTGCCTGTCCTTTCGATATGACGTGTATCCTTGGATGTTAAGCTCCTAGCTATAACCTTCATACAGCCATGACTCAGTGATGCCCTCATCTTCATACCTGCCAATCTCTAACTGCACTACGAGATCATCTAAACATTCCTTGTACTGTGTGCATTCAAATATAACACCTATCCTGTATTCATCACCTTTATTTGACTGTCCTCATGCTACACTGCAGCTCATTCCACTGACTATCACCTGCCTCTCCTTCCTGACAGTCGTACTATAACTGCATCTGCATGTATGCCAACTGTCCCATCCTCAGCCCTATCACGTTGGTTCCTATCGCCCTGCCAAGATGGTTTAAACCCTTCCCTTGCTCTAGCAAACCTGCCCACAAGCATATTGGTCCCCCTCAGGTTCAAGTGTAACCCATTCCTTTGTTCAGGTGACACATATACACACACATATGTATGCGCATACTGATACATATAACCAGAATCAGGTTTACTATCACTGATTCATGTTGTCAAATTTATTGTTTTGTGGCAGCAAGACATAAAAATTACTACAAGTTATAATAAATAAAGAAATAAACAGGTGGTACCTTCTCCAGAAGAGTTCCCAATGATCTAGAAACCTGAAACACTGCTCTCTGCACCATTTCCTCAGCCATGCATTCATCTGCCAAATCATCCTATTTTTACCCTCACTGGTGCATAGCACACCTAGTAATCTAGAGAGTACCATCTTGGAAGTCCTACTTCTCTATTTTCTACCTAGCTCCCTAAATTCTCTCTTCTGGATCTTCTGCTTTTTCCTACCTACGCCATTGGTGCCAGTATGTACCAAGACTTTGGGCTGATCATCCTCCCACTTTAGAATGCCTTGGACCCAATCTGGGACATCTCTCACACTGACACTTGGAAAGCAGACTACAATCCAGGTGTCTCTTTCATCTCCACAGAATCTCGAGTCTACTCCTCTGACTATGGAATCCCCTATCACTACTGCAGTCCTCCTCTCCCCCCTTCTCTTCTGAGCCACCGCTCCAGACTCAGTGCCAGAAACCTAGTCACCGTGGATCCCCACTGGTAGCTCATCCCCCTCAATTGTATCTAAAGTGGTATACACGTTATTGAGGGGTATGACGCCTAGGGTTCTCTACACTGGCTGCCTATTTTCTTTTACACTCCTGACAGTCACCTAGGTACCTGTCTCCTGCAAATTAGGGGTGACTATTACCTCATTTTCCTATATGTGCCAAAGATCATCGAGTTGCAGCTCCAGTTCATTAACACATTCATTGAGGAGCTGCAGCTCGTTGCACCTGCTGTAGATGTGGTTAACTGGGACACTGGAGGTCTCCCAGAATTGCTATATCTCACACAAAGAACACAACACAGCTCCTAGAGCCTTTCTCGATGCACTAATTACTTTATTGTTGCCAAACAATTGATTCTACAGCGTACAATCATCACAGCAATATTCGATACTGCGCTACGCACTCCCTGGATTACAAATCGATAGTAAATATTAGAAATTTAAATTATAATTCATAAGTAGAAAAGGGGAAATAATGTAGTGCAAAAAAAAAAATGAGAGGCTGGTCTGGATATTTGGAGAGTACGGCCTAGATCCAGGTCAGGGTCTATTATGACACTAGCAAGCAAAGAACGAAGAAGAAACTTGCCTCACCCAAGCCTGTTGAGCCAAACCCACCCCACTCCTACACTGGCCACTCCAAAAATCTGGCCACTTACATTCACCACTTGTCGCACACATTTCACCAAAGCACACTCATTGCTCAAGGACTGACTCACCCCATTCACCCCATACACTCATTACACAAATGTACACATCTGCATGTGTATGTGTGCAAACTCACACATACACAAACAAAACACATGCAGATACTTACACACATGTATGTATGAACATACTGATACATATAACCAGAATCAGCTTTATCATCACTGATATATGATGTCAAATTTATTGTTTTGTGGCACAATACAGTGCAAGACATAAAAATTACTTAAGTTATAAAAAATAAACAAGTAAATAGTGCAAAAGAGGAATAGTGAAGTAGTGTTTATAGGTTCATGGACCTTTCCGATGACAGATACGCAAATCCACACATACAGTATCTACACACATACACCTACTTTTCTATAGCTATAGTGCAGATTGACTGACTTCTAGTCTGGTTTAATAGACCTGTGATGGTTCATGAGGCTGGTGTAAGAATTGTAAACTCTTCCACAGATAGGACAAGAGATGCCCGAACATGGGTAGCTGGACAGTTTCTGAGGTGCTGTGCACACATTCATATACAACCACATACCGTCTCCGTAAAGCAATCAAAATAATCAAAGACCACACCCACCTCAGTCATGCTCTCTTCTCCCCCTCCCATTGGGCAGAAGATATAAAAGCTTGATATCCTATACCCCCAGGTTTATGGTCAGCTTCTGTCCCTCTGTTATAAGACTATTGAACAAATCCCCTGACAAAGGGTCTCAGCCCGAAATGTCGACTGTTTATTCTTTTCAATAGATGCAGTCTGGCCTGCTGAGTTCCTCAAATATTTTGTAAGTGTTACTTGTGATAAGATGGACTCTTGACCTCACAATCTACCTAGCACCTTATTGTCTATTTGCACTGCAGTGTCTTTCTAACTGTAACGCTTTCTTCTGCACTTTGTTACTGTTTTTACCATGTCCTACTTCAATGCACCATTGTAGTGAATTGATCTGTACAAATGGTATACAAGACAAGTATTGCACTGTACATCAGTATATGTCTCAATAATAAACCAATTTTAGTATCTAAGCCAACATGCTTCCTTTAACACAAAGACTAACACACATTGATCTACGTGTACACACACAAAAAGTGGGATGAATTCAGCGGGCCAGGCAGCATCTATAGAGAAGAATGGTGTATGTGTTGAAGGAAGAATGTTGGCTTAGATACTAACGAAACAAACTAGTGTAATGATATCTTCTGGGTTTCATTTACAAAATGTGTTGTGGTATCCTGGATGGAAGAATGGAGACCTTTCACCGAAACCAACAAAATACTTATGTGTTTGAAAGAGCTAAATGTTGGCATGGTTTTTCGATCAAGTAGAGCCAGGGATCAGTCATTAAAGTGGCTCCATTCCTCCTGCATTCCAAAGACATACAGTTACAGTTAGTGAGTTGCGGGCATGCTGTGAGATAAGAGATTTCTTTATGCAGATAGCAGTGAATATTTGGAATTCTCAACCCAAGAGGCCAATGGAAGCTTGGTGATGGAGTATATTCAAAGTAGAGATGGAGAAAGTTCTATTGATTTTGACATATTGGGTATCAAAGGAATCCAGGGATGTCTACTTCATGCAAAAATATTGTGCTGAGATAAAATATCAAGTGTGACTTTAATAAACAAAAGGAAAGAAAGGCCAAATGGTCTATTCCTACTTTGAAAAGTTATTAGGTGTTGATAATAAAATTTGAAAGAAGAAATAGTTGGAGGCCATAATTGTCATTCACTATTTGTTACTGAATTTCGGGTGGCAGGGTGAAGATGCATCCCTACAAGGGATATGTAAGCCACTACTGCCCTCCGCTTGTCTGCAGCTCACCCTTGGGCAAGGCATAGCACCTGTTTAGCCCCCCACTCAGGGTCACATGAAGCCACGGGAGCAGGTGGTGGCTGGTCATCTGAGCAGCTGATGCATATCACAAGTCCTGGTTATACAACCACTGACGCTAGGCAGACAATCTCTGAACAGTATTGATAATGGCTGGAGTCACCCATGTTGTAAAGATACTGCCCAGAAGACATTGGCAAACCACTTTAGAAACATTTGCCTAGAACAATCATGGTCATGAATAAGACCAGAATCACCCACATTAAATCAACATGAAACATGATGGTGATAGAAACATATAAACATAGAAAATAGGTGCAGGAGTAGGCCATTCGGCCCTTCGAGCCTGCACCGCCATTCAGTATGATCATGGCTGATCATCCAACTCAGAACCCTGTACCAGCCTTCCCTCCATACCCCCTGATCCCTTTAGCCACAAGGGCCATATCTAACTCCCTCTTAAATATAGCCAATGAAATAGCCTCAACTGTTTCCTGTGGCAGAGAATTCCACAGATTCGCCACTCTGTGTGTGAAGAAGTTTTTCCTAATCTTGGTCCTAAAAGGCTTCACCTTTATCCTCAAACTGTGACCCCTCGTTCTGGACTTCCCCAACAACGGGAACAATCTTCCTGCATTTAGCCTGTCCAATTTCTTTAGGATTTTATATGTTTCAATAAGATCTCCCGTCAATCTTCTAAATTCCAACGAGTATAAGCCTAGTTGATCCAGTCTTTCATCATATGAAAGTCCTGCCATCCCAGGAATCAATCTGGTGAACTTTCTTTGTACTCCCTCTATGGCAAGAATGTCTTTCCTCAGATTAGGGGACCAAAACTGCACACAATACTCCAGGTGTGGTCTCACCAAGGCCTTGTACAACTGCAGTAGTACCTCCTTGCTCCTGTACTCGAATCCTCTTGCTATGAGTGCCAGCATACCATTCATCTTTTTCACCGCCTGCTGTACCTGCATGCCCACTTTCAATGACTGGTGTATAATGACACCCAGGTCTCGTTGCACCTCCTCTTTTCCTAATCGGCCACCATTCAGATAATAATCTGTTTTCTTGTTTTTGCCACCAAAGTGGATAACCTCACTTTTATCCACATTAAATTGCATCTGCCATGAATTTGCCCACTCACCTAACCTATCCAAGTCAGCCTGCATCCTCTTAGCATCCTCCTCACAGCTAACTCTGCCACCCAGTTTCGTGTCATCAGCAAACTTGGAGTTGCTGCATTTAATTCCCTCATCTAAGTCATTAATATATATTGTAAACAACTGGGGTCCCAGCACTGAGCCTTGCGGTACCCCACTAGTCACTGCCTGCCATTCTGAAAAGGTCCCGTTTATTCCCACTCTTTGCTTCCTGTCTGCCAACCAATTCTCTATCCACATCAATACCATAACCCCAATACCGTGTACTTTAAGTTTGCACACTAATCTCCTGCGTGGGACCTTGTCAAAACCCTTTTGAAAATCCATATATACCACATCCACTGGTTCTCCCCTATCCACTCTACTAGTTACATCCTCAAAAAAATTCTATGAGATTCGTCAGACATGATTTTCCTTTCACAAATCCATGCTGACTTTGTCCGATGATTTCACCGCTTTCCAAGTGTGCTGTTATCACAACTTTGGTAACTGACTCTATCATTTTCCCCACCACCGATGATGGTAAACTTATTTTAGGTGGCACAATAGCTTAACAGTTAGCATAACACTTTACAGCACCAGTACTAATAATAGCTGGTGTCACCCACATTGTAAACCCATTGCCCAGAAGACGATGGCAAACTATTTCTTTAGAAAAATTTGCCAGGAACAATCATGGTCAAAAGACCACGATCGCCCACGTCATAAGACACACACACATGAAGATGATGATGATTCCTGAAGTGGATAATAGAGAGCAGAGACAAACAAACTTTTCTATTTATTGATATTGGCTTTCAGATGTATCTGGACCATAAGCTTCAGATGTGGTGCTCATCAATTACTGGAGGACTATACAAAGGACTTTGTCTGGTGTTGATGCAACCGTGATAAACAAAGCAAGGCACTGGGTCACTGAGTGTCCCATTGGTGTGAATGCTGCTTGTCAACACAACCACGGGTTGGGTTATTTGGACAGCTGTATTATTGCACCCTGTAATGGGTGGCATGGTAGCATAGCAGTTAGTGCAATGCTTTACTGTGTCAGCTGTAAGAGCGGGGTTCGATTCCTGCCACTCTCTGTAAAGAGTTTGTACCATCTGCCTGTGATAGCATAGGTTTCCTCCAGGTGCTCTGGGTTTCTCCCACATTCTGAAGTATGGTTTAGGGTTCCTGAGTTGTGGCATGATATGGTGACACTGGTGGGCTGTCTAACATAATCCTCATGGATTTGATGCAAATAACTGAATGTTCTGCTGTACTTGTGATAAATAAAGCTAACAATAAATAAAGCCAGATCCAATGACATCAATAGGATGTGAGACATAAATTAGGTACCAGCTCATGATCCATATTCTCTGTATTAATTCTCTATAGCTTTTATAATTATTTGTAAATAAACTGCTGGAAGTAGCTTTGCCAACAGAAAAGGGTATAAGATCATTAGACCATAAGATATAGAAGCAGAATTATGCTATTTGGCCCATCAAATCAAGAATGTATCAACCTCTACCTTAAATATATATAACAACTCGGCCTACACAGCTGCCTGCGGCAAAGAACTCAACAGATTTACCACTCTCTGGCTAACGAAATGCCTCCACATCTCCAAGCTAAATAAAGGCCCCTCTATTCTGAGGCTGTGTCCTCTGGTCTTATACTCTCCCATCATAGGAAACATCCTCTCCACATCCATTCTATCAAGGCCTTTCACCATTCAATAGGTGCCAATGAGGTCACCCTTCATATTTCTGAATTTTAGTCAATACAGGCCGAGAGACATTAAACACTCTTCATATGACAAACCAATCAATCTTGAAATCATTTTTTGTGAACCTTCTTGAACCCTCTCCATTTTCAGCACATCCTTTCTAAGATATAGGGCCCAAAACTGCACACAATATTCCAACTGAGGCCTCACAAATACTTTATAAAGTCTCAACATTTCATCCTTGCTTTTATATTCTAATCCTCTTGAAATGGATGCTGACATCACATTTGTCTTTCTCACCACAGACCTGACCTGCAAATTAACCTTTAGTGAATCCTGCATAAGAGCTCCCAAGTACCCTTGCACCTCAGTTTTTTGTATTTTCTCTCTATTTAGAAAATAGTCAACCCTTTCATTTTTTTCTACCAAAGTGCATGGCCATACACTTCCTGACACTGTATTTCATCTGCCATTTCTTTGCCCATTTTCCTAATCTGTCAAAGTTCTTCTGTCACCTCGCTACTTCCTCAAAGCTACCTGCCTCTCCTCTTGTCTTCCTATTGTCTGAAAACATTTGCAACAAAGCTATCAATTTCATCGTCCAAATCATTGACATATAATGTAAAAAGAATTGGTCCCAACACAGACCCCTGTGGAATACCACTAGTCACTGGCAATCAACCAGAAAAGGCTCCCTTGATTCCCACTCCTTGCCTCCTACCAATCAGCCACTACTTTATCCATGCTAGAATCTTTCCTGCAATACCATATATCTTGAATTTTTATGAGGCTTGGAATGAACAGCTGTTCCATGCCCACAGTTAAGCTTTAGTCACCAAGTCATAGAGCACTACAACACAGAAACAGGTCCTTCGGCTCATCTAGTCTGTGTCAAATATTATTCTGCCCAGTCCCATCAATGTGCACCTGAACCATAGCCCTCCATACCTCTCCCAAATTTTAGCAAGTTTTCTTCTCCAAATCAACATCTAGTCCTCCACTCATCCAGCCTCAGCCAGGTTCTTAATTTTGTTATCACTTATAAAAGCAGACTGATTTTGCATCCTCTCCAACTGCCAAGCTGCCACAGAGTGAAGTTTTGAATCCTGCAGCAAAGTCCTGGACTTCAAAGTGTCTAAAACTCCAGGTGATAGTTACAGTTTCAGCCTGCCTACCACCTGCCTGGCCTCCAGTTAGCATCGCCACATCACACACCACCCCTCATTAGTCAGTGCACCCAAAGTGCGATGAAAAGGGGAGGGTAATGTGTACAAACTCTGCTCATCCAACTGCTTTAATTGATATCTGTTAAGGACTGAACATAATTTATGATTGTGACTAAGCAGCTCATCAGCTTCATTGGCATAACATCACTGAGAATTTGTTTGAGAAATGGGAATCTTTATTTCTGTTAATGAATAAAGCCCTCAGTCTATTTATGATTTAAGGGAATTCCCAATACGGTACTGTTAGTAAACTCTTAAGCTTCAGTCTGAGCTGGATTTAGTCTATCTTCTCATTACCTCATGTGGGCATGCCATGTTGGTACTTGTGTAATGAGTTCTTTGGCCCTATGTGGGGTGCTGGAGAGCACTGGGCTTCAAGGTTTTTACAGCACCTGAATTGGTTAATTGTTGTTTAATGACAGTCATTAATTGTTTAGAGTTCCTTGTGGTTTTCTCAAGCGACTCACTCTTTGTAATGCAATCTCCTGGTATTTCTGTTACACAGATGTCGACCTTAATGACGAGATCCAACATCATCTTAAATGCGCTGGAACAGCTTTTGGACGTCTCCGAACAAGAGTCTTTCATGATCATGACATCCGAACAGACAACAATATGTTAGTGTACAAAGCAGTGGTAATCCCAGTGCTCCTGCATGCATCAGAAACCTGGACAACATACCAATGACATCTAAAGGCACTTGAAAAGTTCTATCAACGCTGTCTTCGAAACATCTTAAATATTAGCTGGGACGATAGAAGAACCAACATCAGTGTGCTAAATGAAGCAAAAACAACAAGCATTGATGCCTACGTCATCAAGAACCAAATAAGATGGAGCGGTCATGTTGTTCAGATGAAAGACAAATGTCTGCCGAAACAAATCTTCTACTCCCAGCTTAAAGAAGGCAAGTGTAAAAGAGACGGACAACAGAAGAGATTTAAAGACATCTCAAAAGCCAACATGAAGAAATGTAACATCGACATCAACAACTGGAAAACCATTGCCAAGGACAGGAAACTCTGGCAAGCCATCATCCGAGAAGGAACAGCAACTTTCGAAGCCAACAGATGTGCAGAATTAGAAGAAAAGAGAAGAAAATAGAAAGGAAGGCAGCAACAACCAAAGCCCAATCTGCCATCTGGAACTACCTGTCCTGAATGCGGAAGAACTTTCAAAGCCAAGATTGGACTCATAAGCCACTTGAGAGCCCATAAATAGATCAACAGAACGAAGACCATCATCTTCGAACTCAAGGGACAGTCACGACGATGACTTTCTGTTAAGCTTGTCAGGTTTATTTTGATAGACTCAGGGATTCAGTGTTCCTTGTATTATTTAAGTAGTTCCTGATTAGTGCTAATCACAGGGTCCTAGTTTTGAGAATGTTGCTTCTCATGACATTGCTCATCTGAGCCACCGATGTCTTTTTGGAATTATTATTGTTATCTATACATCGGAGTCTGTATTTCCTCCCCCCTGGGCTCCAATATTGCCAGCACATGTCATGACAACTGGAAGCCTTGGAACACTTGCAGGCTTCCTTGCACAACTCTCGCTGATTTAATTTGATACAAAACAATCTATTTCACTGCACGTTTTGCTGTTTCATTGCAGATATGACAAATAAAACTAGTTTCATTACGCAAACGTGGGAATACAGTATGACATGACTGGCATTGGCAGTGCAGAATTCCCACTAACCAGCAGCTATGTTAGTTAAACAAGCTGCACCAGACCTCTTAGCCAACAGCAATGTCAGAAAGTGCACAAGTCAAACAGTGCATTTTTGAAAGTACTTTGTATTAACCTCAGTAAATGCTTCTTCTCACTGAAACCAACCTTACATTTTCACAACAATCTTCAATTATCTCATTATGCATTGATTTACTTCAAACCACTTCAGCTATACAGGGAAAACATACATCAAAATCAAAGCAAGGATAGAACTTAATTACTATGAATAATAGAAGGAAAACATGAAGACCAAATTCCTCCACAGAATATATTGTGAGCTAGGTTGTATGTTTTCTTTTAGAACAGAGATGAGGAGGACTGTCATTAGCCAGAAGGTATTGAATCTGTAGAATTCATTGACACAGACAGCCATGGAAGTCAGGTCATTGGGTATATTTAAAGCGGAGATTCATTCTTGATTAATAAGGATGTCAAAGGTTATGGGGAGAAGGCAGGAGAATAGGGTTGAAAGGGCTAATAAAGTATTCATGGTGGAATAGCAGAGTAGTCTTGATGGGCTAAGTTCTGTTCCTACTGGTTATGGTCTTTAAAAGGAAAAGTATGAATTTCACCCTCAGTTACATTAATTTTTTTATCAAATTCTCCAATAGTCAGCTGTCAACTTTCAGCTGGACAGGGCAGAGCACTACAGAGAAGTATATAGAAAGGTATGCAATCAGCAAGGACTAAGCTTTGGATCACATTGAATTATTTCCTTCTGGTCCAGAAAAGAATGCATATGAATACCCACAGATATTCATTCCTTAGTCTACCAAAGCACAGGATATCCACAGTAAGAAGCTACACACAGTTAAAACACAGAGAGCTACAATAGACATTAAAGGCAGGGTTTTATGCAAAAATATTTATTTAAACCATTTTGAAGGTCAGATGATAATGTGTTTTTAATGTTTTCATTTGATTTTCACCCCAATGCTACAGCATACAGTCAACTAGGATTGATAACATCAAGTGCAGCAACATTATCAGGTGAGCCATCTAATCGTGCAGAAAGAAAGAGGACACTCAGCCCATTGAGGCTCTACTGGCTCTTTGGATGAGAAAATTGATGTTGCTCCTGTTCATTTTTTAAAAAAAAAATCCATTTTCCTTTTGAAATATTCCTCCACTAATTCCTTTTCATAAACAGAACTGCTTCCACTGTCTGTTCAAGGCATTGTATGCCAGTTCAGAAGAGACGGAGTAGTGCAAAATCAGATTCTCCAAACCAAATAAAAAATACATAACTGAAATTTTAGAGGAATTTGACACGTCTCCCTACCCTGACATCTTCCTCCCTTCTTCCACACAATAATATGCTACATTTTACTATAGAAATAATAAACAAAAAAGATACAGTAAGTTACACTATCGCAAATGAATCTCAAGGTAAATACATGGTGACATATATGTACTAAGATAATAAAATTATTTTGAACTTTAAACAATTTCTTTCAATATTTGATTCCTAATTTGGTTTCAGTTGACATTTGTTTTTGAAATCCAATATTTGACGTAAGTCCCAATATCTTTCCAAGCATGTGGAGCAATCAACATCTTTCAGTCCAGTGTTACATATATTGACATTGTATCATCTTCCTTGCATCCCCCTCACTGTGTGCCTTGAGGAATTTTGACAGAACCCTACTAGCAAGTGAAGCTAGAAAGATGGCTGAAGGGGAAATGTTTTGCTGGACTGTGAGAGAAGACCATGGGACAGAAAAAGACGTGGCAAGTTTTGCAGAAAGCTGGCACAGACACAATGAGTCAAACGTATGTGATGTAAATACATCTGTGCACTGAGTAAATTTCAGCGCCTTGACCAAAGAGAAATCGAAATGTGGCTCAAAATAGCTCCAATGAGAAACTGAACTAAATCAAGTTAATTTCAACTATGAACTGACACCTTTTAAAAAATATGATTGATGTCTACATATGTGTTTCCAGATCATCAGGGCCGTTATGCTCATGACCCGTTTGCAAGGTTGGCACAATTGGACTACACGGGATAAACCATTCAATAGTCATGTAATGTCACTTATGAAAGTGCCACCACCTTAGGCAATATATTTCAGACCTGCCATTAAGAAAATACAACTTACAGAAGAGTTATCTGTGTAGGCTACAATAATACTTTTAGTGGCAAATATATAGAATTATGAAATGACTGCCACAACACAAGTTGCAAATACCTGAGTCATATAACATGCCAGAGGAGCAAATGCAGACAATTTTCATAAGGTATGGTAAATAACAGCCATACTGTTGAATGATCTTTTCTCTTATCTAACCTTTAAACTTCCCTAATTTATTTGCCCAACGCTAAATCTATTTCCGTTATAATCATTTCCCCTCTTCAGTAAGTTAGGGAATTTATTTGAATCGTTCGATTATCAGAGAGAATTCACAAATTGTTCATTAAACCATATTTAGCAGTCCAGGTTATAATTTATCTCCCTTCATAAAGCACACAATATTTGTGTTTATAGGTTTGCTCTTTGCAAAGTAAATTCGGGGAATGTGGTGCTGGAGCTTCTCCCAAGCAGATCCTTGCAGACACCTGGAACGAAGATTCTCTTTATGGGTCGTCAATCAGATCAATGTCAAATGCATTTCAATTCGCAAGTAAGCTAAATATTACTCTAAATTCCAAAAACTGTCTGAATTAATGCATGTTGCACTTAGAGACCAGCAAACGAAGGTCCGTGGCATTTCCTGCGATCGTGATACAGAACGTAGAATTTGAGGCCATTTGTTAGTCGATGAAATTAACGCACTGGCCACTAGCTGGTGCACAGTGAGAGGCAAGCTACCACAACTGTGCTAAAAAGGGACAGCAATAGGTAAATAAAAACGGTGTTTGAACACTAGAGATAAAAAAAAACAGACAACCGGGCTCCCTAAGTGTAGAATATAACATTTATTTTCAAAAACAACGGTGGGTGGGGTGATTCTTTTTTGTAGTTCCGTTCAACGTTTTGCTGTAAATCACTGCTTAATCCTACTTTTAGAAAGATGGATGGTTGTGTAACTACGTTGATATTCGCCATCGCAGAGCTTACTAGGCCACTGCCGAGATTAACTACACTAAGAAAAATGTGCTTAATTCTAAGTGCAGTGATTCCGAAGCAGTCGCTGCGCGTGTGCTCCTGTTGCATCAACCTGTGGCTCTGATTCCCGAACCAATTACTTGCAGGGCGCATGATTATCTTTAACAGCTTTCTGTTATCTTTATTTTCTACATTATTTTACTTACAGCAAATACGTACACGAAATCAACGCAATCATCTTAAGGATTGACAGTAAGTTCGTCTGTGCATCTAATAAACCTCTTCTTTAGTTGCTTCACATTTTAGGTTTCATTGGTTGCTCCCGTTGATGAAGGCAGTGACAAGACGGTACAACTTCGGACACCCCTCTCAATAATAACTGTCTTTAAACCCTGACATTTTTTTTAATCCTCAGACACAATATCCGGAAGTACTGCTTTATACACAGGCTGCAAATCAATAAACAACAGTTTAACATCCCAAAGCCAAGGGACGAGGAACCTTTTCAAACATAAACTAACCTGTTAACTAAAGTAACTTGTTCTTACCTGAGGAACACCGCAACTCCCCAGAGATAAACCCACAAAGCAGCTACTGAGTGACATTTGCCTTCGATCATATTGCCTTTATGTTAAAGGGTCCCCGTCGAATATTAGACCTCAAAATGTGTTCTTCTCACCGGCTTGGATATTCCAGTCTTCAGGACCATGGATAGCGTACTTTACTAAATTTATGATATTTCCCTTCTTTTTCAATCTCCTTTACAAGCAAATTATGTCTTTATAATTTTTTTTTAAAAATCCTTCTACTGATAAATACAGGTCCCAGGATCACCTTTTGAAAGTCAAGGATATTGTAGAGATGCTGCGACTGAAGTCAGCGCACCCTTCGACCGCTCTCTTCTCTGGCAACATTTTCTGCCCGGCAAAGTGCGAGAGCAACCGAACTTCACGCCGCGAGGTGGACGTGGCTCTGAAACCTTTACAGACGGTAGGTCTGACCAATCATCCTGCGAACCTGTGGCGTCACAAGCAAATCAAAATCGAGGAGAGGAGGCGGGCCTCCAGAACTAGCGGTTTTTGCGTGTGTGGAACTCTGCCCCGGGGAGTTGATGTACAGGAGTGACAGATTGATGAGGCGTGCAGCGCGATCAGCGCGGAATCAAGAAGCGATTTTATTTTGATGACTTACATTTTTATTCTATATCCATATAACTGTGTATTTTACATCTTTAAAAGCTACCAAAATATGGAAAATTTCGAATTTTGGCGCACCCCTCAATTTCTCGTGAGCACATGGTTTTTTTTCTCCAAATAAACAGCGTGGACGCACAGAACGCAGCAAAATGTGCCCTGAAGACATGCATTTTCTTGTGTGTTTTTAATAGTTTGCAACAGGACATTAAAATATAGGCTGAATGAGACACCCTCATAAATACCGTCACCCGTCTTGCATGAAAGGATACTATTTAATGCCGCATCTGTTGCAATGGTAGCTTTCCTGGCGGCGGTCAGTGTTGACTTGTCCTCATGTGCAGCGCTTCGAAAAGTTAGCTTCAGAGGTTAATACCATTTCTTTGGTGACTTATCCGTTTACTGAGTAGTGATTTGACGTTTCGAAATCTTTAGCTCCTCGTTAATATGTCTATCCACATGTTGCATATGTTACCTCTAATGGTCTTGTCGCCGAATTATCCCAGCTGTGTACTGTATGCATTTAACTCACAATTAACTTTGAATATTACGTTAACCTTTTCTTTCTAATGTAATTTCTGAAAATCTTTAATTACTGCATTTTGCCGGCAAGCACAGAACTTCATTGTAATATTTCTGATTTAAGAGGAAGCTTCACATCTTCACCCAAGGAGCGCAAGCTCGCCAAGTAAGAAACTCCGATACAGGCGCATGAACGATAGAAAAATGGAGAGCTATGTTGGCGGGAATGGGTTAGATTGATCTTAGGTCAGGTTAACAGGTCGGCACAACATCGTGGGCTGAAGGACATGTTCTGTACGTTAATGTTCTACGTTCTATGTTCAAACAATATCTAAATTTCATTCACACCCCCTCCTTTCTCCTGGTTGGGATCAAATATAATCCACTCCTCGGCAACAGAGACTGAACACCATACCCGTCCCTCGGCCACGACCTCGCACTGCTAAAGATACCACTAATGGCTGAGTGTACGAGACAACATTTCAGGCTGCTATGTGAACTGAATTGACTTCATTACTTATATATTTCATATACATGAGGTGTAAAAAATCTTTACGCTACGTCTCCGTCTTATGGCCAAATGATTAAAATGTAGCTATTCATCAGGACTGATGAAAGGTCTTGGCCCGAAACATGGACTGATTATTACTATCACTAGGTATTGCTGGATCTGCTGAGTTCCACCGGCATTTTTCTGAGCGTTGTTTTCGCTTTTGCAAACGTTCAGGAGTATTAATACCACGATGGCTTTGTTAGATCAACATTGACTTACAAGTGAAGCATTGTTCAACATAGATTTGCATCGGAACAAAATGGTACTAGCATGAGGTCAGCTATTAGACTGAACAAATAATTATTCAGAGTAACAGTTTGAGTAGAATTCTGACAGTGTCCATCTGTGTTTAATGTACATTCCATGTGCTTATGTAAGGTCATTAACCTGAAATGTTAATTTAAAATCTGTGTTCCCTTTTCACTACAAACCCTTCATGATCTGCCAATTATTTTAAGCAATACCAATTAGCTTCAGGTCTCAGAAATGTGCATTTGCTACTTTTGTAAAAGTATCCTACTATCCAAGAGAAGATTTGGCAAATTAAGTGACAAGAAGAAATCATTAGAAGTTGGAGACATAAAGTTTATCAGTCTCCTTTGGTCAGAGTTGACCATGGATGTCCTAGCTATCTAGATAGGCAAGAGAGGGCAGTACAATATGTAGAGTGAGCTGTGCCCATGTAGCAAGCTTCCCCTCTCTAGGAACCTGATGAACCCAAAGGAATGGGAGAGACCAATACAATTTGGCACCAGCAGCATCGCAGGAGTTGCCACTCAGTGTTGAGCTAAACGTAGAACTGCCTTAGGGACTTCAGCTCTGGGATTTTCCTTGGAGTTTACTCCTGAAGACTTCCCCATGAGTGCGTACAGCCACACGACAGTGGAGGTTTGAGTTTGAGATCAGCATTTTCTTTCTCCTAGATAAGCTGCCAACCATGGCTGAAGAGCCCCATCTGCCCAAATTGACTGGTTTTAAGGGGCCAGTAACCCGCCTTTGCCCCTTCTCCTGTCAGAAA
The DNA here is from genome assembly GCF_963921235.1 of Mobula hypostoma. Lineage (NCBI taxonomy): Eukaryota > Metazoa > Chordata > Chondrichthyes > Myliobatiformes > Myliobatidae > Mobula > Mobula hypostoma. Next base: position 180,516,434 of record NC_086101.1, on the reverse strand, counting down.
AAATGGTTACACCGGGCTTAGAAGCTAAGCTACACATGAAGGCCAGGAGCTGGAATTGGTTGTCAGAGGCGATTTGAAGCGCACATAATTGGGAGCTTATCCCCATTACCAATTCAGCTATAACAACTCATAGGGACCAATCATAAAGTTATACAACATGAAAACAGGCCCTCTGCTCAATGTTTCCATGCCAACTAAGTAGTCTTCCTGAGCTAGTCCTATTGGTCAGCATTTCGCCCATATTCATCTAGACCTTTTCTATCCATGTACTATCAAAACATCTTTTAAACATTGTAATTATGCCCGCTTTTATCACTTACTCTCTTAGCTCATTCTCTATCCCCATATATGTGAAAGAGAAAAATGCCCATCGGGTTTTCTGTAAATCTTTTGCCTCTCACATTAAACCTAGGTTCTGTAATTTTAGACTCCAGCACCCTGAGGAATAAAAGGTGATGAAAATCCATTTTATCTGTGCCTCTCATTATTTTATAAGTTCACCCATTAGACTCCTTCAGCTTGAGTTATTGGAACATGTCCAAATTGTATTGTTTATCCTATTTACCAAATTTCACTTTTAAAAGCCATTATGTCTCCATGAAATTCTCCCTTCTCAACCAATGTAGCATTGCCGATTGGCAGGTGGGTGATATGTTACTTTTTTGGGTGGGGGGGGTGTTTGGGTGTTTGATGTTATTGTTGCTTTTTTTTTGCATGGGAGGAGTTGGAGTTCAGGGTTTGATGTTTTCGCTGCCATGGCCAGATGGGCAATCTGTTAGTTTTTGTGTGAGGGAGAGGTTGGGCGGGGGGGGGGGGGGGGGAGGTTTGGTGTTTAAGTTTTGTTTCTTTTTCTGTTTTGTGAAAGAGGGGGGCCTCAATAACTTCCATCATTTTTCTGTATTGTAAGGCTATCCGGAGAAGACAAATCTCAGAGTTGTATTCTATGTACATACTTTGATAATAAAATTAATCTTTAAACCTTGGAACCTTTTGACCCTTGATTATATTTTTGCTGCAAGAGCAAAATTCTGCAGAAGATGGAAATCTGGGATAAAACTGGGAAAAGCTATTCAGCAGATCTTACATATCTCAGCCCAAAACATTGGCTGTTTATTCCCCTACTTAGATACTGCCTGAGATACTGGGATCCTCCAGCATTTTGCACGTGTTGCTCCTAATACTCACCAGGTCAGGTGGAGAGAAACAGAGTCAACGTTTCATGTCGATGACCTTTCAGGACATTTTGAAAACAGGCTTGTTTGAGCATGCAGGAAAGGATAAGGGATGGGAACAATCTCTATGACAGAATGCAGACCAACAGAAAGCAAGAGGACTGAGATTGGTCCTGGTAGATGAAAGTGCTGATGGCCAGATAATGGTAGCTGATTGGGAGAAGGGATAAGTGAAGGGAGAATGATTTCTAGGCTGGGGCATTAGTATGGCTTCTTTGTCTATGTGGATACTTCACACCCAGCTGAGTGGCTGTAGCCTTTCTGGTTTTTGTGATTTTGTCCCAGAAGTAACTCAGTTTTTTTCTAACTGTAGATACTGCCTGATCTATTAGGCTATCTCACCACTCTCCTTATGCCAGAATTCCAGCAGCTGCTGTGTTCTATACAGTACTGTGCAAAAGTCTTTAACACAGATAGAGTATATGTATAGCTAAAGTGCCTAAGACTTTTGCACAGTACTTTAGCAACTTTATGTATCACACTGTATTGCTGCCACGAAAAAAAAATTCATGATATATATGAGCGATGATAAACCTGATTCTGATATGGGCATCTTTTGTGGACTGAGAGTGGGAAGAGGTCACGGAGAGAGGTATCATGGTTGGGAAATGTGGAAGGGAGAGGGGCGGGAACAGGAAGGCTTGAGGGCAGAGTGGCTTGATCCTATTTCCTCATGTACATATGCCTATTTTCTAAATTGTATCAGTTTTTCCTGTTCCTTTTTTCTACAGGTGTTGCCTGAACTGTCAAGTATTTTCAACTTTGTTGTTATTTTGCACTTATTTCTTAACTCACTGACTCCCTGGAGCAATCGAGGTTCTGAATGCACTTCCCTCTAATTTAGGCGGCTGCTCTTGTTTTCGGTGCATTTTTTATTTTGGCTTAGTGGTCCATTGCGAAGTTTCAGCTAATATTAGCCAGAATGGGTTTATAAATTAGTATATGGTAGATAAAATTGCAATGAACGTTTTACAGACAAAATGCTTGAGGAACTCTTGTGAGTTAAAAACATCGAACCAAGAGCTCTCTATTACAGAATAGCCCCCCTGGTCCACAATACTGTGCCAAATTTTTTACCTCCTCTAAGATCAATGTTATCCTTCCCTCCTGCATAGCCCTCCATTTTTCTATCATCCATGTGCCTGTCTAAGAGTTTTTTAAGTGCCCCTAATATGTCTGCACTTGCCACTACCCCGGGAAGGGTGTTTCACATAACCCACCACTCTCTAAAGGTTCAAAAGATTCAAAGGTTCATTTAATGTCAGAGTATGTATACAGTATACAACCTGAAATTCGTACTCTTCACGGACATCCATGAAACAAGGAACCCCATAGAATGACTGATAGAAACATCGAGCCCCAAAAACCCCTCCCTTCACACAAGGAGCATCGAAAGCATCGACACCCCCTTGCCCCCCACCTGTGCCAGTAGAAGCACCGGCTCGCCACCATGCAAAGAACCGTAGAAGCCGCAAAGAGCCCTTGATCCAAAGTCCATCAAAACTACATTCTACAAACCAGCACTTTGGTATTCAGACACGCTATCCCTCTCCAGCAAGGTCTTTCCTGCGGCAGCGAGAGCAGAGACCGGCAACTCGCTGCTCCAATGTTACAACTTTCTGCGTCACTTCTCCAAGCCCTTCCGCCGTCTCAATGTAGAGAACGTACCTCTGACACCCTCCGTATAGCTTCCTTCAATTACGCCCTCTGGCATGCCATCTCTGCCTTGGGAAATAGTCTCTGGCTATTCACTCAATTCCTCCAGCATACTGTGTGCATTGCTCAAGGTTCCCTACGTCTACACAATCTCTTGTGTTTATGAACATTTTACAGCCATAGGGCAAACAATCACAGCCATATGCTCACTGAAAGCACCCAGTATAAGGTTAGGCATTACTTAAATTGATAAAATATCCCTTGGTTAATTTAAATTCACAAGGCACAGAAATAAACTTAAATTGGTGCAGTGTTAAAGGGTATATTTCTATTTCCCAGGAAGATACCCGAGGACAGTGGAGCGGAATTGAAAGTAGGGTGAGGAACACGCAGCTGGAAAAATCAGACATTTGTTGCAGAAATGTCTTTTGAAATGATTTTGAGCATCGTGATGTGTGGCCATATGGAAAAGCATCACTTGTTAAGGGGTAGTTAGTATTCACTCGAAAAGGAGATGTCTTGTTTCGCTAGCCTATTGGTGTCACTCCAAGACGTAACTCACACAATGGACAAGGAAATGCAGCTGAGGTGCATCTCAATTATCAAAAAGCTCCACATCTGTGAAAAATATCCAAAAGCAGGTGTTCCAGATCAAATGTTTAAAAATATTGCTGTGCAGAAAATTGCTTTTGACTAGGTAAATGAAGGCCTATTGCAGGTTGAAATTGTATAACCCAGCATTTGATTTTAGGACCACGGTCACTTTATACATAAGATATAGGAGTGGAATTAGGCCATTCAGCCCAGTGAGTCTATTCCACCTTCTCTCATCACTTTTTTATTATCTCTCTCCACCCCATTCTCCTACCTTCTCCCCATAACCTTTGGACACCCTTAATCGAGAACCTACCAACTTCCACTTTAAATTTACACAATGATTTGGCCTCCACAGCCATCTGTGGAAATAGATTCTATAGATTCACTACCCTCCAGCTAAGGAAATTCCTGCTCATCTTTGTTGTAAAGGGACATCTTTCTATTTTGATGCTGTGCCCTCTGGTCCCAGACTCACCCATTATAGGAAACATCTTCTCCACATACACTCTATCTAGACCTTTCAATATTCAATAGGTTTCAATGAGATCCTCCCACATTCTTCTAAATGCCAGTGACTACAGGCCCAGGATCATCAAATGCTCCTGATAGATTAACCCTTTAATTCCTGGAGTCATTCTCACAAACCGACCTGGATCCTCTCCAATTCTAGCACATTCTTTCTTAGATGAAGGGTTCAAAGCTGCTCACAATAACTGATCAATGTCTTATAAAGTTTCAGTATTACATCCTTGCTTTTATGTTCTGGTATTCTCAAAATGAATGCTAACATTATGAGTTAGGTGTGAGTATTCAGCAGGTCAAGCACCATCTGTGGAGACAGGTACAGGTAAAATGAAGATGCAGAGAAACGGAGGGGGGGGGGTGGAACAAGGGAACTTTGTGGTAGAACAGGTTGCAGGAGAGATTAAAGACACAAAATTGCAGTTGTTGAAAGTTGGAACAAGGAAATGAGCAGCTGGAGGGACCTCTGTGACTGAACCTTTCCCCTCCCACTTCAGCTCCAAGGAGATGCCCTTTAATTTGGCCCTGGGCAGCCTTCATGGCATTCTTCAGGTCTTGATCCAAAATGTCAACTACCCATTTACCTCTACAGATGCTGCCTGAACCAATGTCTTTCCTTCAGCAGTTCGTTAATAGCTCCAGATTCCAGATTTTTGTCTCGTGTCTCCAGGGTATGGTCACTGTGGCCAAGAAAGGTGTCCATACACCCATAGAAACCATAGAAACTACAGCACAGAAACAGGCCTTTTGGCCCTTCTTGGCTGTGCTGAACCATTTTCTGCCTAGTCCCACTGACCTGCACACGGACCATATCCCTTCATACACCTCCCATCCATGTATCTGTCCAATTTACTCTTAAATGTTAAAAAAGAACCTGCATTTACCATCTTGTCTGGCAGCTCATTCCATACTCCCACCACTCTCTGTGTGAAGAAGCCCCCTCTAATGCTCCCTTTAAACTTTTCCCCCCTCACCCTTAACCCATGTCCTCTGGTTTTTTTCTCCCCTTGCCTCAGTGGAAAAAGCCTGCTTGCATTCACTCTATCTATACCCATCATAATTTTATATACCTCTATCAAATCTCCCCTCATTCTTCTACGCTCCAGGGAATAAAGTCCTACCTATTCAACCTTCCTCTGTAACTGAGTTTCTCAAGTCCTGGCAACATCCTTGTAAACCTTCTCTGTACTCTTTCAAACTTATTTATATCCTTTCTGTAATTTGGTGACCAAAACTGAACACAATACTCCAGATTCGGCCTCACCAATGCCTTATACAACCTCATCATAACATTCCAGCTCTTATACTCAATACTTTGATTAATAAAGGCCAATGTACCAAAAGCTCTCTTTACGACCCTATCTACCTGTGACGCCACTATTAGGGAATTTTGTATCTGTATTCCCAGATCCCTCTGTTCCACTGCACTCCTCAGTGCCTTACCATTAACCCTATATGTTCTACCTTGGTTTGTCCTTCCAATGTGCAATACCTCACACTTGTCAGTATTAAACTCCATCTGCCATTTTTTAGCCCATTTTTCCAGCTGGACCAAGTCCATCTGCAGGCTCTGAAAACCTTCCTCACTGTCTACTACACCTCCAATCTTTGTATCATCAGCAAACTTGCTGATCCAATTTACCACATTATCATCCAGATCATTGATATAGATGACAAATAACAATGGACCCAGCACTGATCCCTGTGGCACACCACTAGTCACAGGACTCCACTCAGAGAAGCAATTCTCTACCACCACTCTCTGGCTTCTTCCATTGAGCCAATGTCTAATCCAATTTACCACCTTTCCATGTATAACTAGCGACTGAATTTTCCTAACTAACCTCCCAGGCGGGACTTTGTCAAAGGCCTTACTGAAGTCCATGTAGACAATATCCACTGCCTTCCCTTCATCCACTTTCCTGGTAACCTCCTCGAAAAACTCCAATGGATTGGTCAAACATGACCTACCACGCACAAAGCCATGTTGACTCTCCCTAATAAGTCCCAGTCTATCCAAATGCTTGTAGATTCTGTCTCTTAGTACTCCCTCCAATAACTTACCTACTACCGACGTTAAACTTACTGGCCTATAATTTCCCGGATTACTTTTCGATCCTTTTTTAAACAACGGAACAACATGAGCCGCTCTCCAATCCTCCGCCACCTCACCTGTAGACAGCAACATTTTAAATATTTCAGCCAGGGCCCCTGCAATTTCAACACTAGTCTCCTTCAAGTTCCGAGGGAACACCCTGTCAGGTCCCGGGGATTTATCCACTTTAATTTTCCTCAAGACAGCAAGGACCTCTTCCTTTTCGATCTGTACAGTTTCCATGATCTCACTACTTGTTTCCCTTAATTCCATAGACTTCATGCCAGTTTCCTTAGTAAACACAGACGCAAAAAACCTATTTAAGATCTCCCCCATTTCCTTTGGTTCCGCACATAGCCGACCACTCTGATCTTCAAGAGGACCAATTTTATCCCTTACAATTCTTTTGCTCTTAATATACCTGTAAAAGTTCTTTGGATTATCCTTCACTTTGACTGCCAAGGCAACCTCATGTCTTCTTTTAGCCCTCCTGATTTCTTTCTTAAGTATTTTCTTGCACTTCTTATACTCCTCAAGCACCTTCTTTACTCCCTGATTCCTATACACGTCATACAACTCCCTCTTCTTCTTTATCAGAGTTGCAATATCCCTTGAGAACCAAGATTCCTTATTCCTATTCACCTTGCCTTTAATCCTGACAGGAACATACAAATTCTGCACTCTCAAAATTTCTGCTTTGAAGGCTTCCCACCTACCGATCACATCCATGCCAGAGAACAACCTGTCCCAATGCACGCTTTTTAGATCCTTTCTCATTTCTTCAAATTTGGCCTTCTTTCAGTTAAGAACCACAACCCTAGGACCAGATCTATCCTTGTCCATGATCAAGTTGAAACTAATGGTGTTATGATCACTGGAACCAAAGTGCTCCCCTACGCAGACTTCTGTCACTTGTCCTAACTCGTTTCCTAACAGGAGATCCAATATTGCATCCCCTCTAGTTGGCCCCTCTATATATTGATTTAGAAAACTTTCCTGAACACATTTTACAAACTCTAAACCATCTAGACCCCTAACAGTATGGGAGACCCAATCAATATATGGAAAATTAAAATCCCCTACCACCACAACTTTATGTTTCCTGCAGTTGCCTGCTATCTCTCTGCAGATTTGCACTTCCAATTCTCTTTGACTATTGGGTGGTCTGTAATACAATCCCACTAATGTGGCCATACCTTTCCTGTTCCTCAGCTCCACCCACAAGGACTCAGTAGACAAGCCCTCTAATCTGTCCCGCCTGAGCACTGCTGTAATATTTTCCTGGAGTCATTCTCACAAACCGACCTGGATCCTCTCCAATTCTAGCACATTCTTTCTTAGATGAAGGGCTCAAAACTGCTCACAATAACTGACCAATGTCTTATAAAGTCTTATAAAGGTTCAGTATTACATCCTTGCTTTTATGTTCTGGTATTCTCAAAATGAATGCTAACATTATGAGTTAGGTGTGAGTATTCAGCAGGTCAAGCACCATCTGTGGAGACAGGTACAGGTAAAATGAAGATGCAGAGAAACGGAGGGGGGGGGTGGAACAAGGGAACTTTGTGGTAGAACAGGTTGCAGGAGAGATTAAAGACACAAAATTGCAGTTGTTGAAAGTTGGAACAAGGAAATGAGCAGCTGGAGGGACCTCTGTGACTGAACCTTTCCCCTCCCACTTCAGCTCCAAGGAGATGCCCTTTAATTTGGCCCTGGGCAGCCTTCATGGCATTCTTCAGGTCTCGATCCAAAATGTCAACTACCCATTTACCTCTACAGATGCTGCCTGAACCAATGTCTTTCCTTCAGCAGTTCGTTAATAGCTCCAGATTCCAGATTTTTGTCTCGTGTCTCCAGGGTATGGTCACTGTGGCCAAGAAAAGTGTCCATACACCCCTGAATATATGGTCCTCCACCACTAGTATTTCATTGTCACTCCCCCAACTTAAATGCTCCTCTGTACCACAGCACTGTGGTCCATTTGGCTATCATAACTGCAGTCTCATTTCGTCCATATAAGTTGAGGCTCCACTCCCAATGGATCCTTCTCCCTGTCTCAGGCATAATCTGACTTTCCCATCTCTCTCTCTGCAATTAACCACAGCACTTTTTACCAGGATGCTGCCTGAATTCGGCAGTATGAGATAGAAGGAGGCTGTAGCTAAACTTGGCTTCTTTTCTCTGAGGGACTGGAGTCTAAGGGGGTGAGAGGGGTTGGGCCTGAATCAGAATCAGGTTTATTATCACTGGCATATGTCATGAAATTTGTAAACTTAGCAGCAGCAGTTCAATGCAATACGTAATATAGAAGAAGAAAAATAATAATAAATAAATAAATTACTGTATATGTATATTGAATAGATTAAAAATTGTGCAAAAAGAAGAAATAACCTATATTAAAAAAGTGAGGTAGCGTTCACGGGTTCAATGTCCACTTAGGAATAGGATGGCAGAGGGGAAGAGGTTGTTCATGAATCATTGAGTGTATGTACCTCCTACCTGATGGTAACAGTGAGAAAAGGGCATGTCTGGGTGCTGGATGTCCTTAATAATGGACGCTGTCAGTTAGTCCTGATGAAGGGTCTCAGCCTGAAACGTTGACTGTACCTCTATCTGGAGATGCTGCCTGACCTGCTGTGTTCACCAGCAACTTTGATGTGTGTTGTTTGAATTTCCAGCATCTGCAGAATTCCTCGTGTTTAGATCACATTTCTGTATTTCTGTCTCATTCTGACGTTTGGTCTGAACAAAAACTGAACCTCTTGACTATTATCTGCATGCTTTCATTCATTGAGTTGTTCCCACAGGATTGGTTGATCAGATAATGAGCAGGTGTACAAATGCACCTAATAAAGTAGCCACTGAATCAGAATCAGGGTTAATGTCACTTGCATATGTCATGAAACACACATGAAAGTTGCTGGTGAACGCAGCAGGCCAGGCAGCATCTCTAGGAAGAGGTACAGTCGACGTTTCGGGCCGAGACCCTTCGTCAGGACTAACTGAAGGAAGAGCTAGTAAGAGATTTGAAAGTGGGAGGGGGAGGGGGAGATCCGAAATGATAGGAGAAGACAGGAGGGGGAGGGATGGAGCCAAAAGCTGGACAGTTGATTGGCAAGAGGGATATGAGAGGATCATGGGACAGGAGGCCCAGGGAGAAAGAAAGGGGGAGGAGGGAAGCCCAGAGAATGATATGGAGTATAGTGAGAGGGACAGAGGGAGAAAGGCTGAGGAAGAGCAAGAAGGAGGCATGAGAAGGTCTTGGCGAGTAGGGTAAAGGAAAACCCCAAGGCATTCTTCAATTATGTGAAGAACAAAAGGATGACAGGAGTGAAGATAGGACCGATTAGTGATAAAGATGGGAAGATGTGCCTGGAGGCTATGGGAGTGAGCGAGGTCCTCAATGAATACTTCTCTTCAGTAATCACCAATGAGAGGGAACGTGATGTTGGTGAGGACAATATGAGTGAGGTTGATGTTCTGGAGCATGTTGATATTAAGGGAGAGGAGGTGTTGCAGTTGTTAAAATACATTAGGACGGTTAAGTCCCCGGGGCCTGACGGAATATTCCCCGGGCTGCTCCACGAGGCGAGGGAAGAGATTGCTGAGCCTCTGGCTAGGATCTTTATGTCCTCGTTGTCCACGGGAATAGTACCGGAGGATTGGAGGGAGGCGAGTGTTGTCCCCTTGTTCAAAAAAGGTAGTAGGGATAGTCCGGGTAATTATAGACCAGTGAGCATTACGTCTGTGGTGGGAAAGCTGTTGGAAAAGATTCTTAGCGATAGGATCTGTGGGCATTTCAAGAATCATGGTCTGATCAGGGACAGTTAGCATGGCTTTGTGAAGGGAAGATCGTGTCTAACAAGCGTGATAGAGTTCTTTGAGGAGGTGACCAGGCATATAGATGAGGGTAGTGCAGTGGATGTGATCTACATGGATTTTAGTAAGGCATTTGACAAGGTTCCACATGGTAGGCTTATTCAGAAAGTCAGAAGGCATGGGATCCAGGGAAGTTTGGTCAGGTGGATTCAGAATTGGCTTGCCTACAGAAGGCAGAGGGTCGTAGTGGAGGGAGTACATTCGGATTGGAGGGTTGTGACTAGTGGTGTCCCACAAGGATTGGTTCTGGGACCTCTACTTTTCATGATTTTTATTAACGACGTGGATGTGTGGGTAGAAGGGTGGGTTGGCAAATTTGCAGATGACACAAAGGTTGGTGGTGTTGTGGACAGTGTAGAGGATTGTCAAAGATTGCAGAGGGACATTGATAAGATGCAGAAGTGGGCTGAGAAGTGGCAGATGAAGTTCAACCCGGAGAAGTGTGAAGTGGTACACTTTGGAAGGACAAACTTCAAGGCAGAGTACAAAGTAAATGACAGGATACTTGGAAGTGTGGACGAGCAGAGGGATCTGGGGGTACATGTCCACAGATCCCTGAAAGTTGCCTCACAGATAGATAGGGTAGTTAAGAAAGCTTATGGGGTGTTAGCTTTCATAAGTCAAGGGATAGAGGTTAAGAGTCGCGGGGTAATGTTGCAGTTCTATAAAACTCTGGTTAGGCCACACTTGGCGTATTGTGTCCAGTTCTGGTCACCTCACTATAGGAAGAATGTGGAAGCATTGGAAAGGGTACAGAGGAGATTTACCAGGATGCTGCCTGGTTTAGAGAGTAAGCTTTATGATCAGAAGTTAAGGGAGCTAGGGCTTTTCTCTCTGGAGAGAAGGAGGATGAGAGGAGACATGATAGAGGAGTACAAGATAATAAGAGGAATAGATCGAGTAGATAGCCTGCGCCTCTTCCCCAGGGCACCACTGCTCAATACAAGAGGACATGGCTTTAAGGTAAGGGGTGGGAAGTTCAAGGGGGATATTAGAGGAAGGTCTTTTACTCGGAGAGTGGTTCATGTGTGGAATGCACTGCCTGAGTCAGTGGTGGAGGCAGATCCACTATTGAAATATAGGAGACTACTAGACAGGTATAGGTGAGAGTAAGAGTTCGGCACGGACTAGAAGGGCCAAGATGGCCTGTTTCCGTGCTATAATTGATATATAGTTATATGATTATATGGAGGAATTTAAGGTGGGGGGTTGTATGAGAGGCAGGGTTTGAGGGTCGGCACAACATTGTGGGCCGAAGGGCCTGTACTGTGCTGTACTGTTCTATGTTCTATGGATAGAGTAGATAGTCAGAATCTCTTTTCCAAGGTAGAAATGTCAAGAACTGAAGGGCATGCATTCAAGATAAGAGGGGGAAAGCTTAAAGATGATATACAGGGCAGGCTTTTTAACAGAGAGTGGTCGGGCAGCATGGAAGTGTCGCAGGTAGCTTAACACTTTACAGAGCCAGGGAAAATGGTTCCATTTCAACTGCTAACTGTAAGGAGTCTGTGTATTCTCTCCATCACTGCATGAGTTTCCTCTGGTAATTTGCGGTTGCTGGAAATCCAGAGCAACACGGACAAAATACTGGAGGAACTCAGCAGGTCAGGCGGCATCTATGGAATTGAAAAGAATAGTTGAGGTTTCGGGCTGCGACACTTCATCAGGATAGGAAACTTATGGACAAGAAGCAAGAATGAGAAGATGGGGAAGGGGAATGTGCTCAAGGTAGAAGGTGAGAGGTGGTCAGGTGGATGGGGGAGTGGGAATGAAGTAAAAAAGCTGGGAGGTGATAGGTGGAAAATGTAAAAGGCTGAAGAAAAAGGAATCTAATAGGAGAGGAGAGTGGACCAGGGGAGAGAGGGAATGAGGAGAGGACCATGGGTAGGTGATATGCAGGTGAGAAGAGGTAAGAGAAGGGCCAGAGTGGGGAATGGACAAAGAGGGATAGAGGAGTGGGAAAAGTTGTTGGAATATGGAAAATTTGATGTTCATCCCATCAGTCTGGAGGCTAGCAGGATGGAATAGGAGGTGCTGCTCCTCTAGCCTGAGCAGCAATAGAGGAGGCCTTAGACCGGCATGCTGAAATGCAAAAAGGGATTGGAATTAAAATGATTGGCCACCAGGAAATCCTGGATGGAGCTGAGGTGCTCGACAAAGCGGTCCTCCAATCTATCTTGGGTCTCACCAATGTAGAGGAGGCTGTACCTGGAACTCCTGATAGAGTAGATGACCCCAACAGATTTGAGGGTGAAGTGTTGCCTCTCCTGGAAGGATTGTTTGGGGCCCTGAATGGAGCCGAGGGAGGAGGTGAATGGGTAGGTGTAGCACTTCTGTCACTTGCAGGGATAAGTGTCAGGAGGGAGGTTAGTGGGGAGGGACTTGGGCATGCTATGTTGATGCTGGAAGCATCGTGGCATTTGCAGGCGCCCCCAGCACATCATTGATCTCTGTTGGTCATTGATGCATGCGACACATTTCACCAAATGTTTCAATGTTTTGATGTACACTTGACAAATAAAACCAATCTTTACTTTTTTAGTCTTTATTTAGACACCTGGAACAGGCTGCTATGGTGATGGTAGTAGAAGGCATAACAGTGCTGTTTAAGCGGCTATTATAGATAGGCACATGGAGATGCAGGGAATGGAGGGATAGAAATAATATGCAGGTAGGAGATTGTTAGTTTAATCCGGCATCATGCTCAGTGCAGATATAATGGGCAAAAGGGCTTGTTCTTGTGCTCTACTGTTCTGTGTTGAAGAAGCTTCATTTGCCCCATCATTGAAATATTCCCACAACCTATGGACTCATTTTCAAGGACTCTTCGTCTCATGTTCTTGACATTATTGTTTGCTTATTTATTATTATTATTATGATGTTCTTTTTATATTCGCATTTTTTTGTCTTTTGCACACTCGTTGAACACCCAAGTTGGTGCAGAATTTCATTGATTCTATTATGGTTATTATTGTATTATGGATTATATTCAGTATGCCCACAAGCAAATGCATCAGAGTGTTGTATCTAGCGACATATATGTATTTTGATAGTAAATCTACTTTGGACTTTGAACTTGAAAGATGTAACTATGTGTAAGTTGACTTCAAGGTCTAGAGTGGAGAGCTAAGCAGCAAGGTTTAACTAATCACAGAGCTACCATATTATAAAATAATTTATTTTGTTTATATTATAATACATATTTGCAAAGGAAGGAGTGAACCTTGAGGTTCGAATGTTGAGACAGGCTTTCATTGATAGACGTCAGATTATTCCAAAGAATGAAAAGGTACAGAAAGAGCCAATCTTTTTCCTAGCTAGAGTGTGAGAATTAAGAGTCAAAGCAAGGAGTCAGTCATTCAGGACAGAGAGCATCGGAATATAAGACCAGAGTTACAAAATATACGTGGACTAAGATGTTAACTGTCCTGAGCTATCACCAGTGGGATCATCAGTTGATCTGACACCTGCTTCCAGGAGTTTTGGCCCGCTTATGATCAAGACTCCCTCAAGGTGGTGGGCCAGCAGTGCTAAAGCACCACCTCCCACTGGTTAGCTTAAAAACTTGGCATCTGCCTCTATCAATCACTTCCATCCAACAGATAGGCTGGTCTTCAGGTGTCAATGCAACTACTGAATGTTTGCAAGGTATGTATACACTGTCTAACTATCTGCCCCTCTGGACGTACTTGGTCCACGCCCATGCTGATCCTTTCTCTGCTGCCTCAGCTACAGCCCTGCTGGGTAACTTGATCTCTCTTCTAGAGGAACAGAATTAGGCCACTGACCTGACTCTGCCACTCTCTCATTGCTGAGGTTTTTATTTTAACCCACCTTCTTACCGTAACTACCTTAATCAACCAAAAACCTATCCATCTCCGCCTTAAATATACCCAATGATTGGACCTCCACAACCCTCTTTAGCAACATGTTCCACAGTACCACCACCCTCTGGCTGAAGAAATTCCTCCTGATCTCAGTTTTAAACGGGCATCCCTTTATTCTGAAGCTGCGTCCTCGGATCCTAGACTCTCTTCCTGAAGGACTCGTGCTCTTCCCATCCCCTCTGTCCAGGCTGTACAGTATCCAGTCAGTTTCTCTGAGATCCCCCTGCAAGTGGCACAGTGGTATCGTAGCTGACATAACCCTCAACAGAGCCAGTGATGGGATTCAATTCCCGCTGCTGCCTGAAAGGAGTTTGTACATTCTCCCCTTGATCACGTGGGTTTCTTCTGGGAGCTGCAGTTCCTTCCCACAGTCCAAAGACGTACTGGTTGGTAGGTTGATTGGTTATTGTAAATTGTCCCCTGATTAGGCAAGGGTTAAATTGAGAGTTGGGTAGTGTGGTTTGAAGGACCGGAAGGGTTTATTCTGTGCAGAAGGTGTGAAGAAAATTCTTCCTTCATAGCATGTTGAATCTTTGGGTTCATCCACCCAAGAGCGACATTTGAGGCTCATTTGCTCAGTATATGGAGGACAAAAACCTGTTGATTCTCAGCTGCTTTAAGAAATCAAAATGTACAGGATTAGTGCAGGGACTGAGGTAAAAATGAACCAGTAACTTATTGAATTTCAAGCATGCAAAAGGAGCTGAATGGCTTATTCCTCTTCTCCCGTGTTGCCGTTTACAACATAAATTGCCCTCTCGGAATCCAATCAATGCTGCGATTACAAGTTTTGTATCTTTCAGCACCATATTCTCTGCAATAATAACAACAGCAACAATTTATATGGAGACACAAGAGAAAGCAGATGCTGAAATCTGGAGCAATAAGCAATCTGGTGGAATTCAGTGGCTGACTGACATTTGTTGGGGGAAAGGAATTGTCGGTATTTCAGGTCAGAACCCTGCATCAGGACCTGGTGACCTGATGCAAGGTTTCAACCTGAAATATTGACATTTTCACTGGTGCTTCTCGACGTCTTAAATGCTGCCAACAGACTACTTGCTACAATTTATATAATGGCTTCCACAAAGAAAATAAGTACCAAGGAGTTTTTCAAAAGCATCATCAAATATGATTCTGACACCAAACACTTTAAAGACATCAAATCAAATAACTGAAGGAGATATGGTTTAGAGAATTGAATTGAATTTGTTTATTATTAACACAAACCAAGGTACAGTGAAAAAGTTGTTTTTCCATGCCATCCATACAGATCATTTCATTACAATCGTGTATTGAAGTAGTACGAGGGAAAACAATAACAGAGTGTAGAATAAACTGTTACAGTTACAGAGTATAGTTCAGGAAGACAATATAGCACAAGGCCTTGACAATATAGATTGTGAGTTCAAGAGCTGACCTTGTCATACTTCAGATCATTCAATAGTCCTGTAGCGGTGGGATAGAAGCTGTCCTTTGTGATGGTATTAGGTTTGCTGTCCGCGAAGTTCTGAACTCAAATGACAATCTTAAGCCCTATCCAATAGGTAACTACATGTACCCTCACTATTGGGAGGTTACACTGTAGCAACCTACTCTTCACAAGCTAGACTGCTTCTTTTGTTTATCCTCCACAGTGAGTTTAGCAACCAATGCCTACAATTTGAGTGGTGGGTCCCCCTTCCCTACCAAGGAGGAGATACTTCCAGCCAGCAAAGTACATAACTTGATCACAGTTCATCTATTTTTAGTGATAGACATTTAAATTCACATAAAATTCTTCAAATACATTTAAATTCACAGAGGATTTCTATCTTACAAAAGGATTCCAAGTTACAAATGATTTCCAACACGCAAAGGAGTTCCAGATACAGGTATAATTTCTATGAGCTAAAAAGACATACCAACAAGTTGCAGACGAACAAGTCGCCCTGTCACAAAAATAAAAGGCAGAGGAATGGATTCTAGTCACCCTGTCATTCTTCTTGTCAAAGTTTGATCATTCCTAAAAAGCCTGACAACTCTCTAACATTTATATCATTTTTTTGATATTTGATGACTTCAAAACAAAGGTGATTTTTTTTTACTTTAGCTGGGAAATTCACACAAATGGTCCTAACGCATTTGTGTACAGAGATCCCAGACATCCAAAATTAATACTTTGAGGGAACAAATCTTCCGCCTATTTATAGATCAGCTATTTGATGTGCTAAATGATAGTATTAGCTGGTCTGCAAACTTCCTTGAGTTAAATAATTTAGCCATTGTTGCTTGCTTTGATGAAGGCTCAATTAACATAATCCCATTGTTTTGCACTGCACCTACTGAGCAGTGTGCTGTGGGCTAACAGCCTGTGCTCCATAGACAGTGTTGATTGTTTGCAAAGCTGTCTTTTTAACTTTTGATTGATTATTGCTTCCAATTTACATTAAGAGCTGAAGACTGGTTATTGTTTATGACAGGACACTGAGCAAGGAATATTGATTCAAACAACAGGAATTATTGGAAGTTTAATTTACTTCAAACAACTCTTTGATCCCTGGAAGAGTCAGCTGCTGTGTTAGAAAACTGGGATTACCAAAAATGGCCCTCAAGCCCTGTACAGCACACAATTGAATCTAATGGTACGCATTTTCAAGCTTTTCTATCATCCACTCGATGGGAGAGAATGTCCAGGTGGGTAGAGTCTCTGATTATGCTGGCTGCTTTACTGAGGCAGGAAATGTATAGACTGGATCCACAGAAGGGAGGCTGGATTCCAAGTAACCACCTGTATCCACAAGTCTCTGCAGATTCTAGTGGTCACATGCAGTGTACTTGCCACACCAAGGTGTGATCCATCCAGATATGACATTTTCGATGGTACAGCGATAAAAATTAGTATGGCTATGTTGGCTCTTTACCTACAGTACATGTGGTAAAATGAGTTATTGACATAGAGTGATGGCAAAAGGAATTTCTGAGCCTAGGACCCTGCAAATTGAAGTCGATAAGATTCTGAGATGATTGGAGAGGGAGTTGGGGTGCTGAAATAGGTGACAGGTAGGGGTACTATGATGATATCTCCGTGTTCTTCTCAGCTCTGGAGGAGATTGCAGAGAAAGATTCACTTGCATACTCTAATTCAAACTGTGACTACACTTCCCAATTTATTAATATATTTTGTTCACTATTTTTTATTGTACGATCAGAGAACTAAATCAAAAGGAACAAAAAGTACCATTTTATTTAGGGGACTGAAACACTTTAATGGATCGTAGTCAAATTATTCTCTGCCTCTGACCTAAGTTCATCGGATGACTATATCACCGCTTTCCCTCTCTAATTGTCACAGGTAGATAGGGTCGTAAAGAGAGCTTTTGGTACATTGGCCTTTCTAAATCAAAGTTTTGAGTATAAGAGTTGGAATGTTATGGTAAGGTTGTATAAGGCATTGGTGAGGCCGAATCTGGAGTATTGTGTACAGTTTTGGTCACCAAATTACAGGAAAGATATTAATAGGGTTGAAAGAGTGCAGAGAAGGTTTACAAGGATGTTGCCAGAACTTGAAAAACTGAGTTACAGAAAAAGGTTGAATAGGTTAGGACTTTATTCCCTGGAGCATAGAAGAATGAGGGGAGATTTGATAGAGGTATATAAAATTATGATGTGTACAGATAGAATGAATGCAAGCAGGCTTTTTCCACTGAGGCTAGGGGAGAAAAAAAACAGAGAACATGGGTTAAGTGTGAAGGGGGAAACGTTTAAAGGGAACATTGGGGTGGGGGCTTCTTCACACAGAGAGTGGTGGGAGTGTGGAATGAGTTGCCAGATGAAGTGGTAAATGCGGGCTCAATTTTAACATTTAAGAAAAACTTGGACAGGTGCATGGATGAGAGGTGTATGGAAGGATATAGTCCAGGTGCAGGTCAGTGGGACTAGGCAGAAAAATGGTTCAGCACAGTCAAGAAAGGCCAAAAGGCCTGTTTATGTGCTGTAATGTTCTATGGTTCTAATTCCTATTGAATGCATCTCCCCATATTCCCCATATTCATGACTCAGAACATCGACAATCCTGTTATCACCACAGGTACTGTACTGCCTGGCCCACTGAGTTCTTCTAGCACTTCGTGTTTTTCTCTAGGGTTCAACATCTGTAGTCTGTGGTGTCTACACGTGTTCATAACTCATTGGAGTCACAGATATCATAGTTAATTAGGCCATTATTAATGAACGGGCCATTCATCCCCATGAGCCTATACTATAATTTAGTTTGGTTAAGTATAAATACTTTCACTGCTCATATTATTTCCACAGCTCCTCATACTCCAGCCAATCAAATGCTAGATTTTACATTTTACAAGGAGTTTGTACTTTCTCTCCATGACAGCGAGGGTTTGCTTCAGGTGTTCTGGCTTCCTCCCACACTCCAAAGACGTATGGTTAAGGTTAGCGAGTTGTAGGCATGCTACATTGGTGACAGAAGCGTGGTGACACTTGTGGGATGCCCAGCATAATCCTCGCTGAATATCTTCATACAGATGTGACAAATGAAGCTAATCTTTAAAGGTAATCTTTAAAATCTTTAAGTAGGCACTACCATGTGTCCCAGCAGCATTAGTCCACGGGTCACATCTCTTGCTCCATAGCCATTTGGAGGCTCGCTTAGCAGCCTCTGTGATGGTCCCGATGGATCTTTTTTTTTTGAAGTCCCTGTAATGCCAAGTAGAGAGTAGATTCTGCAGAGTGAGCAGGAAGCGAAACCTCTACACCCCACGTCTATAGGCTCACAACATGCCCTCCACCCCTATCTGTGGCACTGCTCTACCATCTCCTGTTATTTGGCTTTCTTATGTTCAAACGCCTTTTCAATCTGGTTTTCCCAAGGAACTGCAAGTTCTACCATCACCACCTACTTCGAGGTTTCTGACAGAATGACCATGTCAGGCTTCAGAGATGACGATGCAATGAAGTCAAAGAACTTTAATTGCTCGCCAAGATTGATTCAGTTACCGATCAGACACCATGGCAAGCAAACCCGCTGGTGATCTGGGTTGCTGCTGTGTTAAACAATCAATAACCAAATAAAGGACTAAAAATTCCTAAATTTCAGTGGTACCTTTTTCCAACTCCAGGATACTGTAACATCTTTTACAGGTAATAAAATGTAGGCAGTGCTATGATTCAGGATCTGAGGGAGCCGACATAGTCAAACCAAACTCCCACAAACAGAAATAAGGTTTGATGAGTTCCTTAGTTTTGCTGATGTTGGTTGAAAGATAAACATAGGACAGACACTGTGGTCAACATCACATTCTTCTTTGCAACTGTTTAATTCAATTATTTCTACCTGCTTTCATGGGAATTTACTGCCTCACTTGCAAACTGCATCAGTAGCAATGCTTAACTCAAAATAGTAGGTAGTAAATGGACCATGCATTGAATACTGGAAGAATTATAATCAGAATCAGTTTCATTATCACTGGCATAAATTGTGAAAAATGCAGCCTTGCAGAACAGTACAATGCAACACAGCAAATATACCATGGTAGTAGTGCAATCACTTGAGTCGAGTATGATGTTATCCTAATGGATTGTCTACTGGTTGGTCCTCAGTTGGCTGTACTGGCTGGTTCAGGTTCCACATGTTCTGAAGCAGTGTGGGCAAGAGTAAGTGGTGGCTGTGGATAGTGGCTGGGTCTCTTGATTTTTCATTCCCTCCTTTCTCAGCTACCACATGTTTTCTGTGGCACAGAGCAGATTGCTGTCATATAGCGCAGTTCCCTCTTGAACAGATTTCCTCCAGGTGTATCCATTGAGTGTAGTGTCTTCCCAGATTTAGAAGTAATGTTGAATTTATTCAGGCAGATTTTGGTGATATTTTTGAAGCATTTCCTTTGCTCACCAGGGGCTTGCTGATCTTCAGTTGGGAGTAAAGGATCTGTTTGAGGAGCCGAGACTTAGGCATCTGAATGAGATGACCTGTCCATCGGAGGTGGTGCTCCTTTATCAAGGTGGAGATGCTGTTCATGTTGTCCTCCTCCAATAAGCTGGCATTAATGTGTCTGTCTGTCCAGCTGATCCTCAAGATCTTTCGCAAAGATCTTTAGTGTTGTTGTTCCAGGGCTTTCAGGTCCTTACTGTAGGTGGTCCATGACGCAGCTCCAAACAGTAATACAGTCATGCATATTTTGTATATTACGTTAAATTATAACAAGAAGCATAATGTACATTAAAATAAGATAAATAAGAAGTGCAAAAAGAGAAGAAAAATGGTGAGGTAGTTTTCATGGGTTCACTGACCATTCAGAAATCTGATGGTGGAGAGGATCATATGATCATAATGAAATGGTAAAAAATTATGTTTGGTTTGACTCAGTGGATGAAAGCTTTGAAGAAAGTGAGATAATCTTTCAGAGTATATCCAGGCATGCTTATGAATTTTTATAAAAATTAGGATTTGCTCACAAAGTGCTGAAATATTTAAAACACCAGCCATCCTCACGCTGTGACAAGATGCATTGGAGATTACTAAAGAAATCAATAGTTTCTGTAGGTCTGGGATTCTTCTTGCTCATATATATCTGAAGACACTTGAAAAGTTCCATCAACGCTGTCTTTGAAACATCTTAAAATATTAGCTGGGAAGTTAGAAGAACCAACGTCAGCGTGCTAAATGAAGCAAAAACAACAAGCATTGAAGCCTACGTCATCAAGAACCAACTAAAATGGAGTGGTCATGTTGTTCGGATGAAAGACGAACGTCTGCCGAAACAGATCTTCTACTCCCAGCTTAAAGAAGGCAAATGTAAAAGAGGTGGACAACAGAAGAGATTCAAAGACATCTTAAAAGCCAACATGAAGAAATGTAACATCGACATCAACAATTGGGAAACCAATGCCAAGGACAGGAAACTCTGGCAAGCCATCATCCGAGAAGGAACAGCAACTTTCGAAGCCAACAGATGTGCAGAATTAGAAGAAAAGAGAAGAAAATGGAAAGGGAGGCAGCAACAACCAAAGCCCGATCTGCCATCTGGAACTACCTGTCCTGAATGCGGAAGAACTTTCAAAGCCAAGATTGGACTCATAAGCCACTTGAGAACCCATACGTAGATCAACAGAACGAAGACCATCATCCTCGACCTCGAGGGATAGCCACGACGACATATGATGAAGACAAAATAATTACAGTTGACTATTTAAGCATGTAGGTCACACAAAACTGTGTGAAAACCACCAAAGAATTGTGTTAATTTGAACAAATTTGACTCGCAGTGTAAAGAGAGTTTAGCTTTATTTGTCACATGTACATGGAAGCATAGAGTGCAAATCATCATTTGCATCATCAAGCAACATAGTTTGAGGATGTGCTGAGGGCAGCCTGCAAGTGATTTACTGATCCTAATCTCTATGTCTGTGGACTGTGGAAGCAAATTGGAGCAGCTGGTGAAAACCCATGGTCTCAGGGTAAACATACAAACTCCCCATGACCACCCATGATCACCCAGTGTCAGCTGCAGTGGCTGGGGCACGTGATAAGGATGCTCCCATGTTGGCTACGCCGTAGAGTGTTATACGGCTGGCTACATCGTGGTCGACGCTCAGCTGGAGGGCCAAAGAAGTGCTATAAGGATCAGATGGAGAATTCTCTAAGGAAGTGCAAGATCAGACCCGAGGACCTGGAGGATGTTGCTGCTGACTGCACCACGTGGCGACAGCTGTGTAGGGACAGGGTTCATATTCTGGAGATGGAAAGAACAACTAGAAGACAACAGAAGAGAGCCCGGAGAAATGCAGCCATGGTTGCCACCACTACCACATATACATGTCCCACCTGCAATGGAGCTTGTGGGTCCAGGATAGGACTGTATAGTCATCAAAGATCTCACCGTTAAAGGAGTGGACGTCATCATTGGATTTCGATGGACAACCGAAGAGAAGAAGAGACAAACTCCCCAGAGAGAGCAGTGAGAATTGAACCCTGATTGCTGGTGTTGTAAAATGCTATGTCAAATGTTACACTGCCATGTCGCACTAATTTCCGTTGTTCTCTGAAACAATAAAGGATGTTGTCATCGGTGCAGCAAGGAATCTTGATATTTCAGAGGGATATAATGTAAAGAATTGTCTGGAACAAATACATGTAAAGTGGAATTTTGATGAGCAATAAAAGGATATTAACTGCTGATTGATGCTCATCACAGAAGGGATGATTATACACTATCTATCCAGACTGAAAGCAACCAGATGTAAATCTGAGGATAAATTTTACCCCAGCTAAAAAGCAGGTGATTAATTGTGGGTCAGCATGGTAGTGTAGTGGTTAGTGTAATGCCTATTACAGTGCCAGTGACCTGGGATCAACTCCACCGCTGTCCATAAGGAGTCTACTTTTTCCCCTTGGGTTTCTTCCGGATGCTCCGGTTTCCAACCACGTTCCAAAGACGTACCAATTCGTAGTTTAATTGGTCAAATGGGTGTAATTAGGTGGCGCAGGCTTGCTGAGCCAGAAGGGCCCGTGAATGAGCTGTTTATGTAAATATAATCATTTAGTTAAGTAAATAAGTAAATAAATAAAAAGTAATAAGTGTGGAGGTGGTACAGGTGCCCCCCGCTTTATGAACGTTCACTTTACGCCACTTCGCTTTTACGAAAGACCTACATTAGTACCTGCTTTTGCTAACCAAAACAGGATTTTCGCTTTTATGAAAAAAGACGCCCGCTTTAAACTTGTGTTTACCCTGAGAAAGACTACCATGACCATGAAGCCTTGCGCGGACAGGTGTGTGTGCATGTGTGTACGTGCCGATTTTTCTCTACAAATTGGTTTTGGCTAAATCTTCCAGATTCTGTTAAGTGAAACTACGCTGTACATACACTATATTTCTACTTTATATAGGCTGTGTATTTATCATATCATTCCTGCTTTTGCTATATGTTAGTGTTATTTTAGGTTTTATGTGTTGTAGCTCATCACACAAACCCATCTTCCGTCCTTGGACTCACTTTACACCGCACGCTGTCGGAGCAGTGCTGCCAGGATAATCAAGGACACGACCCACCCAGCCAACACACTTTTCGTCCCTCTTCCCTCCGGAAGAAGGCTCAGGAGCTTGAAGATTCGTACTGCCAGATTTGGGAACAGCTTCTTTCAAATTGTGCTAAGACTGCTGAACAGATCCTGACCCGGATCTGGGCCGTACCTTCTAAATATCCGGACCTGCCTCTTGTTTTTTTTGCACTACCTTACTTTCCATATTTCTATTTTCTATTTATGATTTATAATTTAAATTTTTAATTTTTACTATTTTAAATATTTTTAATATTTAATATTTGTAATCCAGGGAGCGGAAAGCACAGAATCAAATATCGCTGTGATGATTGTACGTTCTAGTATCAATTGTCTGGCGACAATAAAGTATAAAGTATTAAGTATGATTTGGTAGGTTATTTTTTGGGTCTGGGAACGCTCAAAAATTTTTTCCATGTAAATTAATGGTAATTGCTTCTTCGCTTTACGCCATTTCAGCTTACGAACGGTTTCATAGGAACGCTCTACCTTCGGATAGCGGGGGAGACCTGTACATGCAAACGTAAAGGTGAGAGTGAACAAGTGTCCCAGAGTCTCTTGTCACTTAAACATTCAGAGAACAACTAAAGCAAACCTTTTCCATTTGCTAACCAACCTTATACACCTTTCCTCTCCACTGAACAGAAGCCTGACTCAATTACTATTGAATGTTTCAATCAGGGCACAGTGGTGAGTAGGAGTTCTTTAAATGGAAAGTCACAAGTACAGAGTAATTGTTCCTCAGGTAGCCTGAGTTCACCGTTCCTTCTAAACATGTCTCTTTTGTTTTGCTACGTGGAAAAGCTCTGGAAGCAGCTCCATTGATTCTTTAAGAAATGGTAAGTCAAAGCTCCCAGTACAACAACCAAGTGCAGACAGAGAAAATTATTCCCCGCCCCCCCAAACTCTCCCTGCATATTTAAAAAACACAGGTGTTAAGAGACCTATAGAAATATCTGTGACTCCTCCCAGAGAGTTACTACCTATTTTACTAGCTTCCAGTGTTGAGGCCCTCCACTGGTCAGGGTTGACCATGGATAACATGTCCTAGCTGTCCACGTGATTACGCAAGCACAGGCCAAGGCAATACAACATGGAGAGCGAGCTGTTGCCCATGCAGCAGCCTCTGCCCCTCCATGCAGCTGATGAATCCAAAGGATTGGCAGAGACTGATACGGTTTGGCACCTCCGGCCTTGTAGGAGTTGGCTGTCAGTGTTGAACTCAACATGGGACTGCCTTAGGACTTCAGCTCTGGATTATTACTCCTGAAGATTTCCCCATGATTGGGTATAGCCACACGTCAGCAGAGGTTTGAGATCAAAGTTTCCTTTCTCCTAGATAAGCTGCCAACCATGACTGATGAGCCACATCTGACCGAAGTGACTGGTTTTGAGGTTCCCGTAACCCGCCTATGTCCCTTCTCCTGTCAGTTGAAATGGTTCCACCAGGATTAGTAGCTAAGCCACATGTGAAAGCTAGGAGCTAGACTTAGTTGTCAGAGGCTTTTTGAGACACAACCCATTGGCAACATTGAACAAGTAGTGGAATCTTATCCTCATAAACCTCTTCCTCCACCCCCCACCCCTGCCTGTGACGACCTTAGTGAACCATACATTCTATATACTTAAATTATAACCTACAGAAGATAAGTTACAAAGCAAACACACTGGCCGATCCTGGCCAATCGGATCATAGCAGCCTACACACATGAATGGATAGTGTGCCCTTAATTCACCATGGTCAAACAAGCTAATATGTTAAAGGGATAAATGTAATTTGCCTGGCACCAGTGAGAAGGAGGCTTTGACTGGAGCATTATGGCAGATCTCAGAAATGACAAAAGCTTGATTTATTAAGTCTCTGGTTGTGTCGCAATCAAACAAACATCTGCTAAAGGGGCTTTTTAACATTGTCCACAAAGAGCAGAGACAGATGAATCTTTGGAAAGAAATAAAATGGATAAATATCCACTATTGCTTCAGGCAAGAGAGCCACAGGAACCATAGAGTATCAAAACATAAGCATTTATGCTGTTCTTACAGCATCATTTTATGGTCCTCCAGCTGGGAAAAGAGAATTCCCCCTCCCCCCCATTGTGTGGTAGTGCATGAAAGTGATTCAAAGGCCCTCAAGCAGTGAATTACCTTACAAGTGTCATAACACTAATCTGTGGAAACACAGTGTCCCATTATATGCCAAACATGCCCACAGAAAGCAATGGCCTGTATCTCACGGCCAGCATCTGAGAGAAGACTGGAAATTGAATACATGAATGCTTTTTGAAAGTTGGTGCCCCGACGTTCTACAGATTGCTTGAGAGCCTTTGAATCACTTTCATATGTGGATGCATGAAATGGATCACCTTGGAAACAGCTGGTGCTGTGCCTTTACCTCTCCAGGTGCATTAACCTGTCTAATCTTACCTCCTCTGGATGTGTTTATTGCCCAATTCCAGTTGATCTTGTGCAGGCAGTAGGGAGCCACTTGAATCTTTGCCATCCCTAAGATAAATGTCTTTTTTAACTAAATTTCGTTGATTTCCTTGAATGCCTGTGTCAGCATTTCTCACTCGATACCCTTGGAAAAACGTTGGTGAGCCATCTTCTCAAAGTTCTGCAGCCCTGCTGGTGAAAGGGCTCGCAAAGCTGTTAGGGACTGAGATCCCAGATTATGACCCTGATGATGATGAACGGCCGGAGGTGTATTTCCAAGTTAGGATAGTGTGTGATTTGGAGAGCTAGCGTTTGAAATGTCTAAGAGAGGGTGAAAAGCAACTAATGTGCAGAAGGAGACAAATTGTAGAAATAGAAAAAATGCTGAGAACATGATTTGTAAAGAGTCCTTGAAAGTGAGTTTGTAGGTCATAGAATCAGTTCAGAGTTGCGGTGAATCCACATGGCAATTCAGCAGCCTAATGGTTGTAGAATAATAACTGTTTCTGAAGAAGATGGCCCCAGTGAACAATGATACGATGGCAACATCCTCTAGGTGACCCATGAAACTCTTTCTTTCACTTCTGTTATGTTTTCTTGTTTTTTTCATGTATGGTTCTGGTACTGTTGGAGCCTGTGACCAACAGTTTTATGATGTGTTTTGGGGCTGATTGAATGATCTGGTGTTTTGCAGTCTCTGAGAAGATTTCCCCTCTGTCTCCCCCTCTCTCTCCCACCCCTCTCTCCCCCTCTCTCTCCCACCCCTCTCTCCTCCCCATCTCCCCCTCTCTCCCCCTCTCTCTCCCACCCCTCTCTCCTCCCCCCTCTCCCCCCCTCTCCCCCTCTCTCCCCCTCTCTCTCCCACCCCTCTCTCCTCCCCCCTCTCCCCCCCTCTCCCCCTCTCTCCCCCTCTCTCTCCCACCCCTCTCTCCTCCCCCCTCTCCCCCTCTCTCTCCTCCCCCATCTCCCCCTCTCTCTCCCTCTCTCTCCCACCCCTCTCTCCTCCCCCTCTCCCCCCCTCTCCCCCTCTCTCCCCCTCTCTCTCCCACCCCTCTCTCCTCCCCCCTCTCCCCCTCTCTCTCCTCCCCCATCTCCCCCTCTCTCTCCCTCTCTCTCCCACCCCTCTCTCCTCCCCATCTCCCCCTCTCTCCCCCTCTCTCCCCCTCTCTCTCCCACCCCTCTCTCCTCCCCCCTCTCCCCCCCTCTCCCCCTCTCTCCCCCTCTCTCTCCCACCCCTCTCTCCTCCCCCCTCTCCCCCTCTCTCTCCTCCCCCATCTCCCCCTCTCTCTCCCTCTCTCTCCCACCCCTCTCTCCTCCCCCCTCTCCCCCTCTCTCCCCCTCTCTCTCCCTCTCTTGATGCTGTTGGAGGATGGTACTGAAGTTCTGGACTGGCTGTTTGTGGACTGGATTGTAGGTCATATTAGGGTGTGTTTTTGGGGGGGAGTCGCTCGAATTGGGGCAGCTTGCAGATAATGAATACTGATCTGAAATGAATATGGATTCAATCAATATTGTATTTTATTTTCTGTATTTTTGCTCATTCTTTCTTATTGCCATTTGTGTGATTTGTTTTTTTGCACGTTGACGTTTTTCTTTGGATGGGTTCTGTGGTTTTCTTTGTCTCATGCCTGTCTGTGGGGAAGGTGAGTCTCAGGGTTGTATACTTCATACACACTTTGATAGTAAACGTACTTTGAATCCTTTGACTTGGTGATGTGGTACCATGGCTCCTGTACCTCCTGCCCGATGGTAGTAGTGAGAAGAGAGCATGACCTGGATGGTGCGGTTCCTTAATGATGGACGCTTCCTTCTTGTGGCAGCGTTCCACGTACATGTATTCGAAGGATGGGAGGGGTTTTCCTGTGAAGGACTGGGCTGTATCCACCACTCTCTGGAGACTTTTCACCATAAATTTGGTGTTCTCCTGTATTTGCCCTTCTTGGAGGCAGTGCCCACAGGACTGAGAGGTGCAGTCAGATCAGTCTAAGTAAATAGGTGGACCATTCTACCCACCATGCTCATGCCAATACACTTTAAACCCACTGCCTGCATTTCTTGTGCCAGTGATAGAAGGGATGAACATCTGGGCAGGTTTGCAAGTTGTTGGAAAGGCATTCCAACCCAGAGAAGGCAAAGCTACACTTAGTGTCCTCTTTATTAGGTACAGGAATGGAATCCAGTGTGGTCTTCAATGCTCAGTGCATTCAGAAATGGTCTTCTGCACTCCACAGTTGTACTGCATGGTTATTTGAGTTACTGTCACCTTCCTGTCAGCTTGAATCAGTCTGGCTATTCTCTTCTGACCTTTCATTAACAAGGCATTTTTGCCTATGGAACTGCTGCTCATTAGATTTTTTTTGTTTGTTTTTAACACCATTCTCTGCAAACTCTAAAGACTATTGTGTGTGAAAATCCCAGGAGATCAGCAATTTCTGAGATAATCAATCAACCCCATCTGGCACCAATGATTATTCTCCGATAAAAGTCACTCAGATCGCATTTCTTCCCCATTCTGATATTTGGTCTGAACAACAACTGAACCTCTTGACCATGTCTATGTGCTTTTATGAATTGAGTTGTTGCCACATTTGGCAGGTTAGATATTTGCATTAGGGAGCAGGTGTACAGGTGTACCTAATAAAGTGGCCACTGAGTGTATACCCAGGTCAAAGTCTCAGTGCTCCCTAAAACTTAAAGTAACAAACACTGATCACCTAATTTAAAAAACTATCATTAAATATGATTAAAAAACTTTCATTCTTCTTTCACTTTCAATGTGCTTCAACCATTTTTCAGTCAACCTATTTTCACAGACATCACTCCCTGCGTAATTTGAAAATTGCTAATATGTGGTTAAGAATGTTCAATAGCCATAAATTAATTGTAATTATACTTTTAATTATACTTGAAATGAGTTAATGACAGCTGCAGTAAGTTTTGTTTTTATTGCAGAACTGATCCAGTATTTTGCTTGGGGCTTTACTGTCAAATACATAACTTCATGCTGAAAAGAAATATTATGCAAAGACTCAGTTTTTGTAATATGAAAATGGATTAGGTCATTAAGATACCCAATACTGTTCTTTTGTTCTGTCAGTTCTGGACTGACCTGGATCTCACATTAATGTACCTGCTTTTTCTCCACATCTTAGTTGAAAGAGCACGTCAGTACAGCCTTAAAAAAACTCTATCAATCCAACTAGTGCTGACTGTAACTATTACCCATAGCATTTCCTGTGCAGAAAAGGTGTTCCACATTCCATTCCAAATAGTCTAAGTGGGAAAATTGGTTATTGTCACATGTACCAAGGTACAGGGAGAAACTTTGCTTTGCATGTCATTCAAACAGATCATTTCAAAGTTCGAAGTAAATTTAATAAATAAATCAATAAAACAATCAGATAAATAATACTGAGAACATGAGTTGTGGTGTCCTTAAAAGTGAGTCCATAGTTTGTGGAATGAGTCCTGATGAAGGGTCTCGATCTGAAACATCAATATCTCATTTATTTCAGGGGTCCCCAACCTGGAGTCCATGAACCCCTTGCTTAATGGTATTGGTCCATGGCATCAAAAAGGTTGGGTACCTCTGCCATGGATGCTGACTGACCTGCTGAGCTGCCCCAGAATTTTGTGTGCTCTGGATTTCCAACATCTGCAGAATCACTTGTATTGTGGAATTAGTTCAGTGTTGAGGTGAGTGAAGTTATCCACATTGGTTCAGGAGTCTAGACAACCTCAGAAAAGAGCATGACAATGATGGTGGGGGTTCGTGATGATAGATGCTGCTTTGTTTGTGGCTGCACCCCTTCTAGATATGCTGAATGGTGTGAGGATTTATTCTGTGATGGACTAGGCTGTAAACTTCATTACAGCAGTTCATTGAAGTAGAATAACTAGGAGACGGTCCAATGGTCTTATAACAGTGGGAGAGAAGCTGTTCTTGAGCCTGGTGTTCCATGCTTTCAGGCATTAGTACCTTCTAGCCAATGAGCGGAGGGAGAAGAGGGAATATCTGTGGTGGGTGGAGTCTCTGATTGTGTTGGTTAGTAGTTTACCTCTAATTTTCAGACTACAGTTAATTGCTTGTTTTGATATTACAGTCAGAATTCAATTTTTTTATTTCCATTGCAAAGTACGTGTGAGGGTAGTGCCTCTTCACATTCAGATTGTTTGTCTTCTATAGATTTATGTAAGAAGTGAATACAGCTAGCCACTGGTGTTCGGTGTTCCTTCCATCTTTTTACACATTTCAGGAGTGTTTTAGCCGTTCAGTACTAAGGGAATCCATCCCACGTTTGTGCAATTTGTAATGGAATCCTGGAGAAGAATGATTGTAGCACAGAAATAGGTCATCCTGGCATTTGGAGTGCTCACTGGTCTGGCACCTTCTCACAATGTTCTTACTGTAGCGGATACTCGAAACAAACCAAAACTGCTGAGAGACTGAACGAGGGAAACAACTCTGTATGTCGCACTTCCAAATAACTGAGTTAAATTTTTAAAAAAGTACATTCGATTCTTTATTACAAAACCAACAAAGGCGAACGATCTTATACAGAGATAAAAAAAACTAGCGAAGTTAATGATCAACAAAAAAATATCCATTCTCTGACTACCTCTAACTAAACTAAACCAATGGCACAAAGGGTGAATGCATGGCTATACTCATTTGCTTCTACCATGCCACAACCCAAGTGACACATTGCCGTAACGCATGATAAAAATGTGCAATACAACATACATTACAGACAGACAGAAAATAGATACATGGCTCCTACACACACTTTATATACTCTTTAAAGCATGACATCATTCTAATGATTCTGCTCCTGGATCCTCTCCAAGGCTAATATATTTTACTATGATTCGGTAATCCAGCAGTAGTAAGGAATAATGAAATGACTCCGTAAGACAGTACTGGAGAATAGGTGGGTGGATAATCTTGTAGCAGAGAGATAAAGAGGGACTCTCTTCTCCTGGTCGGGGTGGAGAGGATTGTGAGTTCCGGAGAGCAATGCATTCTGGTGCTTAGCTCCCGAGAGGCAGGAAGGTCAAAGGGAATGTTCCGGACCAAGAGCAATCTAACAAAAACCTCAACAGTGGAACTAGTGCGAAGGAAGTGAAGATGGAGGAAGGCTGCAGGATTGAAGGGTCCCCAGTCACCTTGCATTCCTTTGCCACTGCATCCTGACCCTGACCCTGATCTGTCAAGGACTGTGCGGTGGCTGCCTGTGCATTAGACACCCCACGTTAAACAAAGCCATGTGCAGATGTTCTCCCTTAAGGGAATGACTTCATATTCAGCTCGAGTGATTGCACTATTACAGAGGTCTCTGCAAAGTTGGCACCAGGCAGATAAAGACTGGAACCAGTTCAAACCGACTCGAACCACAACCGAGTGAAAGTGAGCTTTAGTAAACTTGTGCCTGGTTACTAGCCTAACAGCAATAGCATAACCTCCGAGACAGAAGCTTGCCATTGTATGTATAAGGTGAAGATAGAAATCATAAACACAAGAGACGTTGGAAATCTTGACCAACACACGCAAAATATTGATGGCTCACAGCTGAAAACATCAACTGTTTATTCATATCTATAAATGCTACCTGACTTGATGAGTTCTTCCCGCATTTTGTGTGTGTTGCTCAAGATAAAGACAGAACAGCACATGTTTATGCTGGCCATGGGCTGCTGAAGCAGTACGGCTCATGTAGCACATTGGCACTGAAACTTCCTATTGCAAAAGGCTTACCTCGCTCAATATGAGGGTAGAGATAAATGGGAAAATAAAGATTAGATATAGATTAAGTTGTAGAATAGACCTTCTGGTGCTACTTGGACACATCTTCAGTGATGAACCCGGGGTCATAGGGTGTTTCGGGTCTTTAATCATCAGACAACCTCGACCGAGCGACCCAGCCAGGGCTGATCAGCCCCCGGCTTGTGTCCAAGTGGCGCACTAATCCGCGGATCCCCCCTCCGGATCCACAGCCACCATGACGCCTTTTCAGCAGCCTCCAGAATGTTCTTGGTGGCTCTTCTGCACTGCAGTCCTTTAACTCCAAGGAGTTTTAGAGTCCGCTGTAATGAATGGCCAGCAAAGCCCCAGCACCCAGCTTCTACTGGCTCACAGTGAGCTCTCCAGCCATTGCTCCAGCATTCTGCAACGAGATCTGTGTATCTAGCCCTCTTGTTCTCGTTGGCCTCTTCAATCTGGTCTTCCCAGGGAACAGAAAGTTCCAGCAGGACCACTTGCTTTGTAGACTCTGACAGTAACACCATGTCCGGGCGGAGCAGAGTGGCTGCGGTGTTCTCTGGGAACTTGAGCTGCCTCCCTAAGTCGACTTGGAGCTGCCAGTCCCGAGGAGCTAGGCCAATGTTGAGCCTTCTTCCCCGCTCTAATAAAGGTGATGGAATATTTGAGAGCGTGATGATTTTTGCTGTCTTGAATCACTGTGCTGATCATGACCTTAGGACTTGGTCATGGCGCCAGCGGTATCGCCCTTCTCCGAATGCCTTCAGGCAGCAACTTAGGATATCCTCCAAGGTGCCCCTCTTCTGGCACAGTTGGCATGCTGGAGTGTTTGCCATGCCCCACCTGTGCAGATTGGCTGGGCTTGGGAGAACGTCAAAGACTGATTGGGTGAGAAACTTGAGGCGCAATGGTTCGGCTCTCCAGAGCTCTGTCCAGGTGAAGTTGCGAGGTTCCACATGCTCCCATCTAGTCCAGGCGCCTTGTTTGTACATGCCGGCCATCTTGCTGTATCATTCTTCCTCCACTTCTGCTCGTATCTCGTTCTGAACCAGTTGACGTTTCTCCTTTCCACGTGTTTTGTTATAGCGTGGTTTGGGAAAACAGCCCAGTCCTGCCTGCCACACTGCCACAGTGCCCACCGTTGTGCCACAGCCGTGCCTCTGCTCTGTCGACAGCTTCCTGCGCCTGCCACTTCCTTCCGGTCTTTACGCGGATTCCTGCCGAAGCAACTTTAACATCAGAGGAGTCTCGGAACATCATAACCTCCCTGGCTCGAGTGACTTTGAATTCCTCTGATCGGCTGTTGATGGGGAGCTGCAGCTTGATGGAATGCCCATACAGGGCAATGCTGCTTAATGTCTGGGGAGAGCGCCAACCACCTCCGGAGAAACTGACTGATGGTCTTTTCTAGAGCCTCCACTATTGACATTGGCACCTCGTAGACTAGAAGGGGCCAGAGTAGCATTGGCAGGACTCCGTGTTGGTACATCCAGGCTTTGAATTTTCCTGGAAGCCCCGATTTGTCAATCGCGGTGAGCCAGGTTAGCAAGACGCTCCTGGTTTGTTGAAGTGCAGCTGTGTCCTTTAGGGAACTGTCGAAGATCTTGCCCAGGCTCTTGACTGGTTTTTCTGTCCCCGTTGGAATCTGGGTCCTCCCAGGGTAAAGCGGAACCGGTTGGCCACTCTTCCCTTCTTCCGGACCAGAGACCTGGACTTGGCTGTTTTAAAGCTCATCCTTGCCCATGAGATGAGCTGTTCCAGCCCTTGGAGGAGCCATCTGCACCCAGGGACGGATGATGCCATCACCGTCAGGTCGTCCATGAATGCTCTTATGGGGGACTGCCGAGTACCAGATCTAGACATGGGGCCTCTACATTCCACCTCCGCTGACTTGACAAACATGTTCATGGCCAACGAGAAGAGTGACACCGAGATTGTGTAGCCAGTGATTATGCCCTTCTCCAGATGATGCTAGGTGGATGTTAATGGCCCTGAGGAGACTCTCAACCTGAAGTTGCTGTAATAGTCCAGAATGAGATTTTGGATCATCTTTGGAACATGGTGTCTTGTCAGTGAACCCTCTTCTTTTGGTATCCAGACACCCTCCACATGCCTTCACTGAGCAGTGACCTTTCCTCCCCTCCAGATCACCCTAAAGATCTTCCAGAGTCGCACAAAGAGCCTTGGGCACTGCTTGTAGACTTTGTAAGGCCAGGGGCGGAACTTGCTCTTTCTGCTTTCACTACTTCTTTGACCTCCTTCAGGGTGGGTTCAGAGATGTCGAATTGGGTCACCGTTTCTGGAGGTGTCACCAGTGCCTCACATGGGCCGAGGTCCTGCTCTCTCGAGGTGTCACTGAAAGTAATACTGAGATGGTGGTTTATCTCCTCTACAGAACGAGTGAGGTGGCCACTTCGCTTCTGTCCTAGTATCCTCTTGGTGAAGTCGAAGGGATTGGTAATGAAAGCACTGCACCTTCGGGCCCTCTCCTTGCCCTTCCCTCGGTGCCACTCAGCCCCCCTGAGTGTGATGAGCATCCTCCTTATGATATCTGTGAGGCCTGACAGGGCAGTTTTCTCCTCCTCCTAGGCCAACTTAAATTGGCGCTTCAAAGATTTGAGTTCTTGTCTCAGCTGGCTGATCTTCTGTTCCAGCCGGTTTGGTCTCGCTGGATTACTTGTTCCATGCTTTTCCTTGATGCCAAACCGTTCTGAGCCTATGCTCATTATGAGGGTGTACATAGTCCGGAGCTTCTGGTCAGCATTGCCCTTCGATATCGCCTACAGAATCCTGTCTACATCCTCATCCAACTGCAGCCACTCCTTCTTGTTAGCGGCAGGCCACTTCACCTGATGCTGTTCCGACTTTCTGCTTAGTCATAGTCATAGTCATACTTTATTAATCCCGGGGGAAATTGGTTTTTGTTACAGTTGCTCCATAGATAATAAATAGTAATAGAACCATAAATAGTTAAATAGTAATATGTAAATTATGCCAGTAAATTATGAAATAAGTCCAGGACCAGCCTATTGGCTCAGGATGTCTGACCCTCCAAGGGAGGAGTTGTAAAGTTTGATGGCCACAGGCAGGAATGACTTCCTATGACGCTCTGTGTTGCATCTTGGTGGAATGAGTCTCTGGCTGAATGTACTCCTGTGCCCAACCAGTACATTATGTAATGGATGGGAGACATTGACCAAGATGGCATGCAACTTAGACAGCATCCTCTTTTCAGACACCACCGTCAGAGAGTCCAGTTCCATCCCCACAACACCACTGGCCTTACAAATGAGTTTGTTGATTCTGTTGGTGTCTGCTACCCTCAGCCTGCTGCCCCAGCACACAACAGCAAACATGATAGCACTGGCCACCACAGACTCATAGAACATCCTCAGCATCATCCGGCAGATGTTAAAGGACCTCAGGAAATAGAGACGGCTCTGACCCTTCTTGTAGATGGCCTCAGTGTTCTTTGACCAGTCCAGTTTATTGTCAATTCGTATCCCCAGGTATCTGTAATCCTCCACCATGTCCACACTGACCCCCTGGATGGAAACAGGGGTCACCGGTACCTTAGCTCTCCTCAGGTCTACCACCAGCTCCTTAGTCTTTTTCACATTAAGCTGCAGATAATTCTGCTCACACCATGTGACAAAGTTTCCTACCGTAGCCCTGTACTCAGCCTCATCTCCCTTGCTGATGTATCCAACTATGGCAGAGTCATCCGAAAACTTCTGAAGATGACAAGACTCTGAGCAGTAGTTGAAGTTGAAGTTACTGGGGGGACTTGTGTTGCCTGGGCACCATGGGGTGACTCCGGGCCTGGCTCCAATGATAAAAATAAAGATTAGATATAGATTAAGAATAATAGAAATTTTGGATCAGGAGTTTTGTTTCAGGCTAGTGAATTCTCTGTTGATGTTAGCTTAAAGAGGAAAACCTTGAACTGCATCTGAATTTCTTCTGTCTTCAAACTGAATGAGGAACTCTTGTTGGGACCAACTATAGATTCATACAACTGAAGCACAGCTTCCATCCCATTGTTTCATATTGCCTTTGAGATAAAGTATAATACTTCATTCACCTGATGGAATAGTGATACCAGTGTGCAAAGATGTCAGTCACTTTGTTTCTCTCCAGGTTTCTAACATCCTCTAACAAATATTATGATATATTGTTCCAGTGCTGGCTGGTGGTGTAGTGGCATCAGCACTAGATTTCAAGGCAGATGGTCCTGAGTTCAAACCCAGCCGGGTCCCAACCTGGGCAGCAGCAGTATCTGCGTGGAAGAAAGGTCTGGCAATCTACTTCCATATCTTGCCCTATGGTCCATGAGGTCACAAAGAGTCGGACTTGGCTAAAGGACTGAACAACAACAACAACAACAACAACAAAAATTGTTCTAAATGCAAAGTGTAATTCCTCAACTTGCCTTCAATCTACCACAATTCTGGCAAACTTTATCCATTGTCATGTTACATCCCGGATGTGGAGGTAGAAGGGTGGGTTGGCAAGTTTGCAAATGACACAAAGGTTGGTGGTGTTGTGGACAGTGTAGAGGATTGTCAAAGATTGCAGAGAGACATTGATAGGATGCAGAAGTGGGCTGATAAGTGGCAGATGGCATTCAACCCGGAGAAGTGTGAAGGAAGGACAAACTCCAAGGCAGAGTACAAAGTAAATGGTAGGTTACTTGGTAGTGTGGAGGAGCAGAGGGATCTGGGGGTACATGTCCACAGATCCCTGAATGTTGCCTCACAGGTAGGTAGGGTAGTTAAGAAAGCTTATGGGGTGTTAGCCTTCATAAGTCGAAGGACAGAGTTTAAGAGTCGTGAGGTAATGATGCAGCTCTATGAAACTCTGATTAGGCCACACTTGGAGTACTGTGTCCAGTTCTGGTTGCCTCACATTAGGAAGGATGTGGAAGCATTGGAAAGGGTACAGAGGAGATTTAC
The DNA here is from genome assembly GCF_963921235.1 of Mobula hypostoma. NCBI lineage: Eukaryota > Metazoa > Chordata > Chondrichthyes > Myliobatiformes > Myliobatidae > Mobula > Mobula hypostoma. The sequence continues at coordinate 180,480,368 of NC_086101.1, read as the reverse complement.
CAGGATGCTGCCTGGTTTAGAGAGTCTGCATTATGATCAGAGATTAAGGGAGCTGGCCTTTACTCTTTCAAGAGAAGGAGGATGAGAGGAGACATGAGAGAGGTATACAAGATATTAAGAGGAATAGATAGAGTGGACAGCCATCACCTCTTCCCCAGGGCACCACTGCTCAACACAAGAGGACATGGTTTTAAGGTAAGGGGTGGGAAGTTCAAAGGGGATATTAGAGGAAGTTTTTTTACTCAGAGAGTGGTTGTGCGTGGATTGCACTGCCTGAGTCAGTGGTGGAGGCAGATACACTAGAGAAATTTAAGAAACTACTAGACAGGTATATGGAGGAATTTAAGGTGGGGTGTTATATGGGAGGCAGCATTTGAGGGTCGGCACAACATTGTGGGCCAAAGGGCCTGTACTGTGCTGTACTGTTCTATGTTCTATGTTCTATGTAAAGCCCTAGCTCCCTTAATCTCTAATCATAATGCATACTCTCTAAACCAGGCGGCATCCTAGTAAATCTCCTCTGTACCCTTTCCAATGCTTCCACATCCTTCCTATAGAGTGGCGACCAGAACTGGACACAGTACTCCAGGTGTGGCCTAACCAGAGTCTTACAGAGCTGAATATTGTGAGATGGCAAACTGTTACAGTGCCAGTGACTGGGGTTCAATTCCTGCCACTGACTGTAAGGAGTTCGTACATTCTCTCTGTGACTGCGTGGCCTGCTTCTGAGTGCTCCAATTTCCTCTCACGTTGCAAGGACATATGGGATAGTAGGCTAATTGGTCTTGTGGGTGTAACTGGGCACGTCGGCTCTTTGGGCCAGAATAGTCCGTTACTGTACCATATCTCTAAATAAAATTTTAAAAATAAAATAAATAAATTATAGATCAGATTCCTGAGGCACAGTGCTAGCCATCAGGAAAATCCCAGCCCTCATTGAAATCCCTTATCAGGTTTCCTTAACAATATCTGTAGATCACTAGTTCCTTCAGAGAAAATAATATATGTTCTTCTCAATGAGGTCTTGCCCTAATATCATACCAGTGTTTGCTAGGAGATTCATTATTGCTGTTGTCTATGCTGGCCTAGAAAACTGCTTCGTAGGGCAATTAATATCAGGCAGAGTATCTAGTCGCTCAGTGTTACACATATTTCAAAAACAAGAAAGAAATGTCTTCAGAGATTCCATCAATGAGATGGCTGGATCAAATGGAAAAATAGCAACAATTTGAATCATTCTCTTATGACGAAGATAAAACTGCACTAACTGGATAAACATGTTTACATACGTGTACATAACACATTCATACTGTCTACACACAGAGATCAAAACAGCAGGGATGTATTAGGGTTATGATCTCAATCAGTCCATGCTTTTAAATTAAACAGCTTCTAATTAATTAAATAGATTTACTACAGCATGAAGCACAAATCTAATAGAGATATGCTGTGCTATTTAAAAAAATCTTAAAAACCATTACACTGTCAAAATACATTTGAAAGTTAAAACTGCAATCCATAACACATCACATTTTCCCAAAACTTCTCTTCTGGCAATACAACCATTAGTGCTTGCCTGTCAAGGGACAAAATATCCTCAAGGACTTTCCCAATCCCTAACTGTAACCTCAGTGACAGTAATTTTAGAGTTACATAAAAGCCATCGGACCACGTTTCAGCAGCAACGTCTTTCCTGTGTAAAAGGAATCTATAATTGGCAGCACTGTTATATTTTCTCAGCGAGAAATGCCTGCCCCCATCTCTCAAACAAAGGTGATGTTTCAGACCATATTGATGAAACATGCTCATGGTAGGGACCATCTGCTTCGGCACTAAGCATGACTTTGTTTCTCTATTACTTGAAACTCCTTTAATAATGCTGTGTAACATCAGTGTAAATTATTTCATAGCATAATGACATCCAAAGATGAATGCAATGCAACTTAGGCTTTCTAAACGCCATACTCCATGTGGAGACACAGAGACTGCAGATGTGGCAATGGTGACTGTCCACTTCCCTTCCGAGATGCTACAAGATTGACTGTCCATTTCCCTCTACAGGCGCTGTATGAATCTGCCCATCACTTGCTACCTCCCGTTCCCCAACTCCTCACCTCTTTATACTTGCTATCTTCCCTTTAACCTTTCGGTCCTGTTGAAGGGTCTCATTGCTTGTCCATTTCCCTCCACAGATGCCACATGGATTTACCTATCACTTGCTAGCTCTTGCTCCACCCCTCCGCCTCACTCTCTTTCTACTCCCTTCGTATCTTTCAGTCCAGATCATGGGGTCTCGACTTAAAATATTTACTTTCTATTGCCCTCACACAGATGCTCCCTGCCCCACCTATCTTGTTTCTCCACACTCCGCCTGCCTGGTTGAAGCACTACAATATCTTTTCTTCCTATGATGATTGGGTTTCCTGATGACATTCCTGAAATTTTAAAATTGTCAACCTTTTTAAAACCCTCTACACCCCCACTCCTCCCCAGCTTTGTCAAGACCTCAACCCTACTATCCTTCCCTTCAGTTACCCATGTCTGGTTCCACCAATGGCAACTAGTACCTTCAGCTGACATGGTCCTAACCTCTGGAATTCCCTCTTTAAACCTTTCCATCTGACTTCCTTATCCAGCGTTTAATGAATTTAAGTTCATTCATGGGATGTCTCAGTCATTGACAAGTTGAGCAGTTATAAAACTAGAAAGCATGTACTACTTGGCTCAAAGATATTCTATTCCACTGTTATAAGACTATTGGACAGTTTTCTAGTCCAATAAGATGGATCATGACCTCAATCTACCTCATTAAGGCACAATGCCTTATCGTCTATCTGCACTGCACTTTCTCTGTAACTGTAACATTTTATTCAATATTCTGTCATTGTTTTCCTTTGTGCTACCTCAATGCACTGTCGTAATAAATTGGTCTGTATGTGTGATATGTAAATCAGGTTTTCACTGCACTTCATTAATAAACCAGTTTACCAGTTTATAACAGCGACTCAGTAAAAAGAGGTAATTTGGGGAGAAGATGTTTTTTCTCAAGAGCGAAGCCTTTGAGGTGACCGGTGTAATATCTGGAACACCATTATCAAAATTGCTCTCAAGGTTAGAAGTAAGAAGAGCATTTCAAACCGAGATATATGTACTTTTGATTAGCAGGCCATAAGCTGTGACCTTACTACACGGGGAGCCTTACCACAAAGTGTCTTGCTGCTATACCTGTGATCATATACAGAAGTTTGTACGACTACATATAACATTAGAAAGAATATTAACAGAGTAATGAGACAACAGGGACATCACCAGTCTGCCCACTTATTTAATAATCTAAAACACAGTGTTGCTCCCCATTAGATTACTGTTGCCTCAAGATGAAGTCCGTTGTTTTAAAGAAATAAATTCATTATGATTCTGTCTGAAAAATCGTACTTCAGTCAAAATATTTCCACCCAGAAATCCTTGGCATTAGTACCTGAATCAAAATAGCTCAGTTTGTTCATTTGACATTCCTCTGGTACTTTAACTAAACTGTCAAATGGATTAGCAATATCACAGACATTGTGGAAAGGGATGTGTTCTGTGAGAGTACAATTGTTTCAAAGTATATTCACTAATTAACAAGCCATAAGACCGTAAGACATAGGAGCAGAAATAGCCCAGCAGGTCTTCTCCGCCATTCAGTGATGGCTGATTTATTTTCCCTCTCAAACCCGTTCTCCTGCTTTCTTTCCATAACCTTTGATGCCCTTACTAATCAAGAACGTATCAACCTCTGCCTTAAATATACCCAATGACTTGGCCTCCACAGCCGTTTATGGCAATGAATTCCACAGATCCACCACACTCTGGCTAAAGAAATTCCTCCTCATCTCTGTTCTAAAGGGACATCCTTTTAGTCTGAGATTTTGCCCTCTTGTCATAAACTCCTCCACTATTGGAAAAATCCTCTCCATTTCCACTCTATCATGGCATTTACACAATTGATTACTGGGATTTATTCTGTAGACGTGTAATGGCGAGTATTTTGATTTACTGCATCAGAGTCTGGTATGGAAACACCAATGCCTATGAATGGAAAATTCTACAGAAGGGAATGGATTCAGCCCAGAACATCATGGGTAAATCCCCCCCAACCATTGAGCACACCTACATGAAAAGCTGTCGTAGGAAAGCAGCATCTATCATCAGGGATCACCACCTCCCAGGCCACGCTCTTTTCTCGCTGCTGTCATCAGGTAGAAAATACAAGAGCCTCAGAATTCACAGCATCTGGTTCAAGAACAGTTACTGCCCCTCAACCATCAGGCTCTTGAACAAAAGAGGATAACTACACTCGCTTGTCCACTCATTGACAAGTTCCCACAACCAATGATCTCACTTTAAGATACTTTATCTCATTACCTCATGTTCTCATTACTTATTGCTATTTATTTATATTTGCATTTGCAGTTTGTTGGCTTCTGCACTCTGGTTGACCTTTCATTGATCCTGTTACAATTGCTATTCTATCGCTTGATGAGTAGGTCTGGAGGAAGATGAATCCCAAGGTTGTATATAGTAACATATATGTACTTTGATAATAAAATTTACTTTGAACTTTGATTGATGGAGCCATTCTGGAGTTGATTATAATGAGCTCTTACAGCCAGAGGCTGTAAAGATAGCAACGCATTGGAAGATTATGAATCAGGTGCTGGTAAATGAGATTACTAGAGATGGGCAGTACAGATATGATGGGCCAAAAGGCCTGTTTTTGTGCAGTATTACTGTCTGACCTCATCTGTGAAGAACTCAGTAGCGAATCCTAGCCATTTAAATTGGAGACTAATAAATAAGAGTTAAATAGTAAATATTCTAAAATGACTGAAAAATGAGAGTAACAGTAAATGGTTGCCAGTCTGATTAGAGGCTTTTGACTAGTGGTGTGCCGCAGGGATCAGTGTTGAGTCCATTGTTGTTTGTCATCTGTATAAAGATTTGGATGATAATGTGGTAAAATGGATCAGTACATTTGCAGCTGACACAAAAGATTGGGGATATAATGGTCAGCGAGGAAGGCTATCAAAGCTTGCAGTATTAATTTGATCAGCTGGAAAGATGTACTGAAAAAATACCAGATAGAATTTAATGCAGACTAGTGTGAGGTGTTTCACTTTCGGAGGACAAACCAGGACAGGACTTGCTAAGTGATTGGTAGGGGACTGAAGAGTGTGGTAGATCAGAGGGATCTGGGCGTACATATCCATAATTCCTTGAAAGTGGCATCACAGATAGATAGAGTTGTAAAAGAGCATTTGGCACATTGGCCTTCACAATTCAAGGTACTGAGGACAGGAGATGGGATTACGTTCCCTCTTTTAAGACCATAAGACCACAAAATATAGGAACAGGATTAGGCTATTTGGCCATTCACATCTGCTCTGCCATTTTATCATGGCTGATCTAATTACTCGCTCAGTCCCAATGTCCTGTCTTCTCCTTGTACCCCTTTATGTCTTAACCATTCAAGAATCTATCAACCTCTGCCATAAGTATACATAAAGATTCGGCCTCCACTGCTGAATATGGCAACGAATTACACAGATTCACCATTCTCTGGCTAAAGAAATCCCTTCTCATCTCTGTTCTATTCTGAGGCTGTGTTCTCTGGTCTTAGACTCTACCACCACAGGAAACATCCTCTCCACTTCCACTCGATCAAGGATGTTCACGATTCGATAGGTTTCAATGAGGTCACCCCTCATTCTTCTAAATGCTGGTTAATAGAGACCCAGAACAATCAAATGCTCTTCATATGACATGTCAAAACCATTCAATACTGGAATAATTTTTAAGCATCTCCTTTGAACCCTCTCCAGATTTAGCACATTCTTTCTAAGATAAGGGAACAAACCTGCTCATAATACTCCAAGTGAGGCCTCAGCAGTGCTTCATAATGTTTCAACATTACATCCTTGCTTTTATATTCTAGTCCTCTTGAAATGAATGCTAACATTGCATTTGCCTTCCTCACCACAGACTCAGCCTACAAATTAACCTCTAGGGAATCCCGCACAAGGACTCCCAAGTCCCTTTGCACCTCTGTTTTTTGTATTTTCTCTCCATTTAGAAAATAGCCAACCCTTTCATTTCTTCTACCAAAGTGCATCACCATACACTTCCCAACACTGTATTCCATCTGCCATTTATTTGCCCATTGTCCTAATCCGTTTTATGTCTTTCTGTGACTTCCCTACTTCCTCAAAACTACCTGCTCCTCCACTTATCTTCAAGTTGTCTATAAACTTTGCAACAAAGCTATCAATTCCATCATCAAAAACATTGACATATAATGTAAAAGGGACAGGTCCCAACACAGACACCTGTGGAACACCACTAGTCATTGGCAGCCAACCAGAAAAGGCTCCCTTTATTCCCACTCTGCCTCCTGCCAATGAGCCGCTGCTTTATCCATGCTAGAATCTTTCCTGTAATACCATGGGCTCTTCCCTTTTAAGCAGCCTCATGTGTGTAGCACCATGTCAAAGGCCATCTGAAAATCCAAGTACGCAACATCAACCAATCCTCCTTTGTCTATCCTGCTTTTTATTTCTTCAAAGAATCCAACAGATTCAGTTAGGCAAGATTTTTCCTTGAGGAACGCTGACTATGGCCTATTTTGTCATTTGCAACCAAGTATAATGAGACCTCATCCTTAATAATCAACTTCAACATCTTCCCAACCACCGAGGTCAGACTAACTGGCCTATAGTTTCCTTTTTTCTACCTATCTCCCTTTTTGAAGAGTGGAGTGACATTTGAAGTTTTCAAGTCCTCCAGACCCATTCCAGAATCTAATGATTCTTGCAAGATCTTTACGAGTGCCTCCACAATCTCTTCAGCCACCTCTTTCAGAACTCTGGTCCAGGTGACTTAACTACCTTCAAACTTTTCCATTTCCTAAGAATCTTCTCTCTATTTATAGTAGCTTCACACACTTCATGCCCCCTAACACCTAGAACTTCCATCATACTGCTAGAGTCTTCCACAGTGATGACTGACGCAAAATACTTATTCAGTTCATCTGCCATTTCCTTGTACCCCATTACTACCTTTCCAGCATTGTTTTCCAGCAGTCCAATATCTACTCTCACCTGTCTATTACACTTGATGTATCTGAGGAAACTTTGGTATCCTCTTTAAAATTAATGGCTAGCTTACTTTCGTATTCCATCTTTACCTTCTTAATGACTCTTTTTAGTTGACTTCTGTTGGTTTTTAAAAGCTTCCCAATCATTTAAATTCTCACTAATTTTTGCTCTATTATATGGCCTCTGGTTGGCTTTTATGTTGGCTTTGACTTCTTTTGTTAGTTACGGTTGTGTCATCTTTACTTTAGGATATTTACATCCTCTTTTGGATGCAAGTATCCTGTGCTTTCCAAATTGCATCCTGAAATTCCAGCCATTGCTGCTCTGCCGTCATCCCTGCCAATGTTCTTTTCCAATCAATTCTGGCCAACTCCTCTCTCATGCCTCTGTAATTCCCTTTACTCAACTGCAATACTGATACATCTGATGTTAGCTTCTCCTTCTCAGATTTCAGAGTGAATTCGATCATATTATGATCACTTTCCCTTTAGGGTTCTTTTACCTTAAGCTCTCTGATCTATTCTGCTTCATTGCACAACCAGTCCAGAATAGCTGATTCTCTTGTGGACAAACCATGAGCTGCTCTGAAAAGCCATCTCGTAGGCACTCGAGAAGTTTCCCCTCCTGCAATGCAGCACCAATATGATCTTCCCAATCTATCTGCATATTGAAGACTCCCATCACTATTGTAACATTGCCCTTTTGGCATACATTTTCTATCTCTCATTGTAATTTGTAGGCCACATCCTAACTATTGTTTGGGGTCCATAAACAACTCCCATCCAGGTCTTTTTTTATCCTTGCAGTGCCTTAGTTCTATCCACAATGATTCAACACCTTCCAACCCTATGTCACCTCTTTCTAATGATTTATTTTCATTTTTTACCAACAGAGCAACACCATCCCATTTGCCTTCCTGCCTATCCCATCAATACAATGTCTATTTCTGCACATTTAAGCTCCCAGCTATAACCTTTCAGCCATGATTTAGTGATGCCTAATGCATCATACCTGCCAATCTGCAACCGTGCTGCAAGATCATCTACCTTATTCCGTATACAGAATGCATTCTGATACAATACCTTCAGTCCTTTATTCACCCTTTTCGATTTCATCACACCACATTCAACCTTTTGATTCTGAGCTTTGTCTGAGGTCTTACCAACATCTGCCTCCACAATCTCTCCACAAACTCTTCTGGAACTCTGGTTCCCATCCCCCTGCCACTTCAGTTTAAACCCCACTATGCAGCATTAACAAACCTTCCTGCTAGGATATTACTCCCCCTCCACTTCAGGTGCAAACTACCCCTTCTGTACAGGTCTCACCTTCCCTGTGGAGGACAGCCCAATGATCCAAAAACCTCATACCGTCCCTCCTACACCAACTCCTTATGCATGCATTAAGCTGTATAATCTTCCTAGCTCTAGCCTCACTAGCACATGGTATGGGTAGCAATCCTGAGATCACAACCCGGGAGGTCTTGTCCTTTAACATAGCATCTAACTCCTTGAACTCCCTATTCAGAATTTCATCATTTATCCTACCATGTCATTGGTACCTACATGGACCACAGCTTCTGGTTGTTTACCCTCCCACTTAAGAATAGTGAGGACCCAACCCGAGATATCCCGGACCTTGGAACCTGGGAGGCAATACACGATTCAGGAATTTCGTTCTCACCCTCAAAACATTCCCCTAACTAATGAATCCCCTTTCACCACATGGCTCTTCTTCCCCTTTCCTTTCTGAGTCACAGAAGCAGATTCAGCGCCAGAGATCCGACCACCGTGACTTTCCTCTGTTAGGTCATCCACCAACAATATCCAAAGTGATATAGCTGTTATTGAGGGGGATGGCCACAGGGGTTTTCTGCACTGGCTCCTTAATCTCTTTCCCCTTCCTGACTGTCACACAGTTTCTTGTGTCCTGCACCTTGGACTCAACGACCTCTCTCTATGTCCTATCAATCACCCCTTCAGCCCCCAAAATGATTCGGAGTTCATCCAGTTCCAGCTCCAGCTCCTTCCTGTGATTTGTTAGAAGCTGAAAATGGATGCATTTCTCACCATTGTAGTGTTCAGGGACACTGGAGGTCTCAGTGCCTTCCCACATCCTGCAAGAGGAGCAGTGCATTACTTTGCTTGACATCTCTACTTTCCTACCTGAGCAGATATAAAAAAGAGAAGGAAAAAAAACTTCAGCTTTTCTTTCCTCCGCTTTCTTTGAGTGAACCATCTCCTCGTCGAAACCTGAAAGAGATAAAGCCTTAAGATCACCAGTCTATGTCCACTCAGATGACGGCCACTGCACTTGCCCCTGCCTTCCTTTAATTTACTGTTACTAATCAATCCCAGATGCCGATCAGTCCCTAGCCAAAGCCGTATTACGCTGCTGCAAACCATTCCTGCCTTTTATCCTCGGGCAGTGGACCTGTTTGAACTCCCCTCCTCTCCAAACTTCCAATGTCCAATGTCCGACTGACCGCTGGTCAAAGCTCTATTATTTATGTATCATGCCCTCCTATTTTTGAAACCCATATGCTTCATTCTCAACATTTGCTAGCATGTTCAAAGATATACATATGCACAAATGCCCCTGCTCCAGCGTGTGCGATTTAATGTATACATTGAGAACATTGAAGAGTACAGCACAGTACGGGCACTTCAGCCCATGATGTTGCTTCAATCTAACCCTTCTCTTCCCCCATTTCTATCCTTGCGTTTATCCTCTAATTAACGTAACATTATACCCTCTCATATTAACCATTACTGTCATGGGAAAAAGGTGCAGTGTATCACTTTACCTCTGCCTCATCATCTCATGTTGTTGTTGTTGTTCGTCCTTCGTAGTCGAAGATGACCATGGCTTCAAAGTCAAATGGGAGATTGGTGGCTGTGGGTCCAGAGGAGACTGATGAGGCCAATCCGGGCCCTGAAGGCTCGCCCACATGTGGGACACAAGTGGGTGGGTGCTGTCGTGGCAGTGGATGCTGCTCGGGCCTTGCGCACAGCACGCTTTTGTTGCGCCTCAATGATGCGCCTGACTTCAGCTGCACGGGCTCCTGTGGTGATCTTGCTGCACCAAGCTGGACGGTCGAGGGCAAGCGTCTCCCACGTGTTGATGTCGACACCCAGGCCTTTGAGGGATGCTTTCAGGCAGTCTTTGTAACGTTTCTTCTGCCCCCCGACTGAGCACTTGCCCTGACGCAGTTCTCCGTATAGCAGCTGCTTAGGCAATCGGCTGCCTGGCATTCTGACCACATGTCCAGCCCACCTGGCTTGGGCTTTCAGCAGGAGGGTGTAGACACTGCAGAGCCCAGCTCGTTCCAGGATTTCCGTGTCGGGGACTTTGTCCTGCCACCTGATTTGGAGGAGTCTGCGGAGACAGCTCAGGTGCAAGTGGTTGAGCTGTTTGGCGTGTCTGCTGTAGACAGTCCAGGTCTCACTGGCGTAAAGGAGGGTGGTAAGGACCACTGCACAGTTGACTTTCAGCTTGGTGGTAAGGCTGATCTCATACACCTCTATCAAGTCACCCTACATCCCCTTTCACTCTGAAGTGAATAGCCCTAGCTCACTCAACCTTTCCTCATAGAACATGCTCTCTAGTCCAGGCTTTCATCCATATTCTTTCTGCAAATGTATTAATCATTCAATAGTTCCATTTAATATCAGAGCATGTATATAGTATACAACCTGCAATCCCCACTCTGCCGAGCTCCTCCCACTCAAGAATCAGTAAACTCTTTCTCACCGTCGAGAGAGAGAGAAAGAGATCTCCCAAGTGCAGAGGCCTTTGACAGCTGCGCCCGTTGTCTCAACATTTTGCTCTCTTGCGATACTTCAATCAGAGACATCGGCGAGGAATCGGGTCATCGTCAGGGCTGTACCCCGAAGGTGCATGTCTTCCAAGTTGCTCCTGGGGATCCCGAAACGCAGGCCGTTCAGTGAGTTCCGAAGAGCGAGAACCCACCACCTGTGAAGAACATAGTTTGAGCACAGCTGTAGATCGTGGAATCTGATTGGACCCCAGTCATCTTGAAAGGGAATAAAGGGAGACGAGAACAGGAAATTTAAACAGTTTCACTGATGAACTGGAAAAAGTCACCCATGTCCGCAAAAAACTCTGGCACCATCACTTCACAATCCTCCTAAACACAGGAGTTTCTGCAGATGCTAGAGACCCAGAGCAGGACGTACACAAAATTCGGGAGGAACTCAGCAGGTCAGGCAGCATCTTTGGAGATAAATAAAGAGTTGACATTTAAAACTGAAACCTTCCATCAGTACTGGAACATTTTGGACTGAGACCCTTCATCAGGCCTGGCTAGGCCTAATGAAATGTCTCAACCTGAAATATCAGCTCTTTATTCATCTCCATAGGTGTGGCCTGATATGGTGAGCTCCTCCAGCATTTTGTGTCTGTTACTTCATCACTAACTTTTATCCACTACCTGTCTTGGCCAGCCAACCCAGGTATTCATCCGTCCCATGACTCAGTGAGGTGGGGTGGGCGAGGAAAGAAAACCAGAATGCAAAACTTATCGCTATACAGCATTCCTGGCTGGATGTGTCAGGTATCAGGTGTGACAGCATTACTTTCAAGATATTGACAGTCACCTGCTGGGTTAACAGAAGGCAACAGTCCCCTACTCTGGCAGAGTGTCAGTATCGGGGTGAAAGCCAGCGAGACTGAGATCCAATTAGTATTGAAGAGGCTACAGTGCTTGAGAGTGACAGTAGCTCAAAGGTCATAGTAAATATATTATCAAAGTATGTATCTATCATGGTAGTCTACCCTGTTTTACTTTCTTTCAGGTATTTGCAGTAGAACAAAGAAATATAATAAAATCAATGTAAAACTACAAATGAAGACTGACAAACAATGTGCAAAAGAAGATAAAATGTGCAAATACATTTTTTTTATAGGCATCTGTTAGTCTCATGAGACCATGGATTTGTGTCTTGGAGGGTTTCCAGGGCACAGGCCTGGGCAAGGTTGTATGGAAGAACGGTAGTTGCCCATGCTGCAAGTCTCCCCTCTCCATGCCACCGATGTTGTCCAAGGGAAGGGCATTAGGACCCATACAGCTTGGCACCGGTGTCAAATACATAAAACATATAATAATAATAAATAGATTAGCACATAAATAAATAAACAAATTGAGGTGTTTGGAATTCTGTTGTTTGGAGTCCATATATGTTGTGGTCCAGTTCGCTACGTGATACGCAAGCCAGGGCAGTATGATATGGAAGCTGTAACCAATGTAGCAGGCTCCCCCTCTTCACACAGCTGAGGAATACAAAGGAACGATGGAGACTGATACTGTATTGCTGAAATGAAATTAATGGTTGATTGATTAATTAATTAATGTGGAGAACATGAGTTGTTCAGTTTTTGAAAGTGATTCCGTATTTTGTGGTTTCAGTTCACAGTGGAGGTGAGTGAAGTGATCCGTGCTGACTCAGGAGCCTGATGGTTGAAAGGTAATAACCGTTCCTGACGCTGGTGATGCAGGATCTTGGACTATTCTACTTCCTCCTGATAGCAGCAGCAAGAAGAGAGCATGGTCTGGATGGTGGAGGTCATTGATGATGGATGCTGCTTCCTTGCGGCAGCTCAGTCGAGTAGCTTGAGTGAAATCACGGCTGTCAAACCGCAATAGCAGGTGATTAGATCTGGGCACCAGCACGATCTCTCTGGGAGATAGAGAATTAAAATGGAAAAACTGTGTGCAATAGTTAATCCGGATCATGTGCGCATTGTAAAATTATGTATTTTTGTATCCAGATTAGTCACCTTCACCAACAGACTCCAAAAAGTACCACCAGAAATTGTGCATAAAATATGTACAGTATATCAGTTCAACCCTCTGATAATCTCAAATTAGAAAAACACATGAGAATTTCAGCTCAAATAAAAATTATTATTAACAGCAGATGGAAGGTACCAAGACAAATGCATTTCTGACATCTGGTATTATGACTAATTCTAAAACTAAATGCATTTATCCCTAACTTTTTTCTATCCAAAAATTTAAATTTGTGGAGCATTCATAAGCCATGGCTGATTTTCAGTCCTGGCAGAAAATGAGGTGACATAGTAGTGAAGAAGGTAGTGTAACATCATTAGAATGCAAGCTGTAAGATTGGGGATCAATTCCCGCTGTTCTCTGTAAGTATGCTTTCCCAGAGATCACACAAGTTTCCTCTGGGTGCTCCGGTGTCTTCTCACATTCCAATGAACAAATTGACTTTATTTCTTACATCCTTCACATACATGAGGAGTAAAATCTTTATGTTACATCTTCATCTAAATGTGCCATGTGCAATCACAGTTACTTATAATAAATCGAACAATCAATGTAATATAGAGTACACTCAAATCAGCATGAGTTCATCAATCTGATGACCTGGTGGAAGAAACTGTCCCGGAGCCTGTTGGTCCTGGCTTTTATGCTGTGGTACTGCTTCCCAGATGGTAGCAGCTGGAATAGATTATAGTTGAAATGACTTGGGTCCCCAATGATCCTATGGGCCCTTATTACAGACCTGTCTTTGTAAATGTCCTGAATCATGGAAAGTTCACAACTACAGATGCGATGGGCTGTCCGCACCACTCTCTGCAGAGTCCTATGATTAAATGAGGTATAGTTCCCATACCAGGCAGTAATGCAGCCAGTCAGGATGCTCTCAATTGTACCCGTTAGAAAGTTCTTAGGAACTGGGGGCCCATACCAAACTTCCTCAACCATCAGAGGTGAAAGAGGTGCTGTGTGCCTTTTTCACCACACAGCTGGTGTGTACAGACCACATGAGGTCCTCGGTGATGTGGATGCTGAGGAACTTGAAGCTGTTTACCCTCTCAACCCCAGAGCCATTGATGTCAATGGGGGTTAGCCTGTCTCCATTCCTTCTGTAATCCACAACCAGCTCCTTTGTTTTTGCGACATTGAGGGAGAGGTTGTTTTCTTGACACCACTGTGTCAGAGAGATGATTTCTTCCCTGTAAGTCACCTCATTATTGTTTGAGATAAGACCAATCAATGTAGTGTCGTCGGCAAATTTAATTAGCAGATTGGAGCGACACCGTCATGGGTGTACATGGAATAAAGGAGGGGACTCAGTACGCAGCCCTGAGGGGCAACTGTATTGAGAGTCAGAGTGTTGGAGGTGAGGGAGCCTGATTTTTTATTTTGTGCGTGGGGAAGGGGGTGGGGCTTCATGTTCTTCTTTGTATGAGTTCTCTGTTTTTTCTATGTTTTGTGGCTGTCTGTGGGGAAGACAAATCTCAGGGTTGTATACCACATGCATACTTTGATAATAAATGTATTTTGAATCTCTGAGCCCTGAATCTTTGAAGTGGGAAGAAACCGGAGCATCTGGGAGGAAGACAGTTACGGGGAGAACATACAAACTCCACAAAGGCAGCAGCCGAAGTCAGGATCAAACCAGAAAAGGGTAAAAAATTACAGCCACCCAAACAATTTGGATAAAGGTAAATTTAAATTTTGCGCTAAAGCATGAGGTAAAATGTTACGCAGGGAGTCCAGGATCCAGGCACAAGGCAGGGTCAAGGCCGAGATCTCTGAGCTTCTTGTCGAGCCTGGATATAACTATGATGTTGAATACTGAACTGTCGTCCAAGAACAGCATTTTCACATAAGCATCCTTCTTCTCCAGATGTGTAAGGACGGTATGTAGAGCAGTGGCTATTGCGTCATCTGTCAGTCGGTTGTGTTGTAAGTGAATTGTAGGGGATCCAAAGACATACAGGTAGTGAGCTTGAGGATGCTCTGTTGGTGCCAGAATTGTGTCGACTCCTGCAGGTGCTGAGCTCACCATTCTCACTGATATGGTTTGACACAAACAGCACATTATCCTGGATGTTTCGACCTACGTGAGACAAATAAAAAGCAAATCATTATCTTCAAAAAATTCTTTCCAAGAAGAGTTGCATGAGTCTGCTTTTTACGATAATACAACACAGTGATGCACTTCATTTCTAACCACATGAGTATTTCTTTCATTGACAAGATCATAGGTTCGTAGAGTTCTACAGTTCAGAAATGGACACTTTAACTAGACCTATCTAGTCAATGTCAACCCGTTTCTTTGCTTAGTCCTATCTACCCGCACCCAGGCCATAACCCTCCATACCCCTTTCATCGCTGTACCTATCAGATGGCACCGTACCACTGCGGTTAGTGTAACACTTTGCAGTGCCAATGATCTGGGCTCAATTCCTGCCACTGTCTGTAAACAATTTGTACGTTTTCCACATTACCTCATGGGTTTTCTCGAGGTACTCTGGTTTTCTCCCACATTCCAAGGATGTGCAGGTTAGTAAGCAGAGGACATGCTATGTTGGCACTGGAAGAATGGCAACACTTACGGGCTGCCCCCAGCGAATGTTTGGTCATTGACACCAATGACACATTTCACTGTATATTTTGACGTGCATGTGACAAATAAAACTAATCTAATCTGATCAATCTTATTTTAACCAATTCCTAGTATGCAAAGTTAGACCAGGGCACTATCTGCCATCCCAGATGGATGTAGAACGTCCCACAGTGCCTTTGTGAGGAAAAGTTGCAAGATTCTTAGATGTCTCCAATAATTCTCCTTCTATTAACTTTGCCAATAAATGGCTGTCCGGGCTCTGCATGTACTAGATTGGTTCATCAGAAGTTTGCCAATACACCTTCTGCAAAAGGTTCTTTGATCCATGGTTCCATTGTACCAGGCTCCTCACTGGCCATGGAGAATTCCCAGTGTTTGAAAAAGGTAAAGTTAGATTTATTGTCAAATGTGCAAGTGTATGTATGCACAAGTGCAATCAAAAACTTACTTGTAGCAGCATCACAGGCACATACCATCAGAGAAGGCAATATTCAAACAGTAAACATAAAGTAAACACAAATTATACATAATTTGTATTTGTATAAGAAGGAACACAATTAAAACAAATAAAATGGTCCACTTTAGTGCAATATTGCTAAATAACACGATCCACCCAGCCAACACACTTTTTGTCCCTCTTCCCTCTGGGAGAAGGCTCAAGAGCTTGAAGACTCGTACAGCCAGATTTGGAAACAGCTTCTTTCCAACTATGATAAGACTGCTGAACGGATCCTGACCCGGAACTGGGCTGTAGCCTCCAAATATACAGATCTGCATCTCGGTTTTTTTGCACTACCTTACTTTCCATTTTTCTATTTTCTATTTATGATTTATAATTTAAATTTTTAATATTTACTATCGATGTGTAATCCAGGGAGTGGGAAGCGTGAATCAAATATCGCTGTGATGATTGTACGTTCTAGTATCAATTGTTTGGCGACAATAAAGTATAAAGTAAGATAAAGTATAAAGCATAAAGTAAATTGCAATGTTTAAAGATCAAATGTTTGAAGGGAGTTAGATGCTCTAGAACTTGATGGTGTGGGACTTGTGGTTCCTGCCTACTGGTTCCTGTGAGATGGTCCCATGCTCTGAACAGTAAAGATCTTTGATGATCTTTGATACCTTCCTGAGGTAGCAGCTTCTACAGATTCTACCAATAGTGAGAAAGGATGTGCCTGTGATGTATTAGGCTGAGTCCACTACTCTCTGTGGCTTCTCTTTTCTGTACATTAATATTCTTGCTAGCTCTTGGTTAGTCTGACGTCAATTTCCTCCATTCAGAATTACCATGACCAAAGCTACTGCCAGATTTTCTATCAAAATGATACTTCACTTCCCTTCATCTCCTCACTCTGGCCTCCATCTAATCTTGGCTCAATGATGATGGATTGAAATTGTGGAAAGATTATATCAAATGAAGTGCCCACGGCAATGTTCTTATCCGAGCCAATCCTGACAAGTAGGTATAGCTTCCAGTTGATATGCGGTGTTAGCTGACAAGAGACTGAAAGGTGGAAGATCAAATCTAAAAATATAAAGGCAGTAGTCATCTGGAAGTGTGTGCATTAGTATCAATGTCAGAGCAAGGCAGGAGCAAGATAGAAATGGTTTGCCACCTGGAAGGGCATGCAAAATCACAGCATTTGCTTTGTGGGACAACATGATTCTCCTAATGGTCTTCTGCTGAAAAATTGTATCGTATAACAGTTCAGAAGCCTTCTAGTGAAGATTATCCCTTCTTATTTTCTGCAAGGGGGAAGAGTACTCTTTGGATTTGATGCATAACTCATATTAGGAGAGATTTGGATGAAGTAGGTCAAGACATTAGTTCCAAGCAAGAAATCAGAATCTCAAAGATTGGGTAAAGTTATCAGGGAGAGCTGGTTTGACCCTGAAGAGGATGTCACTAGAGTTATTTATTTTGAGTTACTTACCTGAAAAAGGTTTCCAACTTCAAACTCCAGCATGCAGGAACTGCTCAGGTAGACCACGTCAGTTACATTAAACCAAGTCTTGCTTGCATTGTTCAGGCATAGTTCAGATTAGATATTTCATATTTCCATGGGACATGCACATAATGGAACGCCATGGAAGAGACAATCGGAAACACATTGCATGCTAATGAATGTGACTGTGAGATCCTTGAAATTTGTGCTAATGTGTGAATCCACAAATGGAATGGAAGGAAAATCACCCACAGAGCAATGGGCCAAGTGCTAGTAAATGTGATTAGCATAGATTGGTTCTTAGGGTCAGAATGGTTGTGCTGGGCCAAAAGGCCTGTTCATGTGCTGCATCAATCCACCTATCTATGAATCCAAAACTCTTCAAAGCACTTGATAAGTCTGAAATTTACTTTAGAACAAAGAACATGGAAAAGTACAACACATTAGGGCTCTATTTCCTATGATGTTGTGCGAGGCTTTTAACCTACTCCATGATTAATTTAAACCTTCCCTTCAACATAGACCATAGCGCACATATTTTCTTTCATTCACCTTCCTTCCTAAGATGCTCTTAAATATCCCTAATGTATCAGCTTCAATCACTATTCCCATCAGAGGGATATATGCCAAACATAGACAAATTCCTAAAAGCAACACACATCAAAGTTGCTGGTGAACGCAGCAGGTCAGATGCTGCCTGACCTGCTGCGTTCACCAGCAACTTTGATGTGTGTTGCTTGAATTTCCAGCATCTGCAGAATTCCTGTTGTTTGCAAATTCCTAAAAGTTAGCATTATTTCAGGTAGGTAACTTGCTTAGCACAGACAAGTTGGGCCAAAGGGTCTTTTCCTCGCTGTATAGTTCTATGAATCAATATTGGAAGAAATTACAGGAAACTATCTCTCATGTTCATCACTTATTATTATTGATATATTCTTGATTAATTAGCCCCACTGCCTTGTGGGCAACCTCAGGAGAGATGAAGGCCACGGGAGTATACCCGGACAGAAAATTCAGAGTGGAGTCCCTAAAGCACTGGTCATCACTGAACATTCTTCTGTCAGCTCCTGCAGCCAAGCTGGTGCCAAATGTATTGCTTTGCTTTCCTTTGGACTCCACTAGTGAGGCCAAGGTGGGGATCTTGACGACTATCCCAAGATCTCCATACCTTCAGCCCAGGCTTTTGCCCTAGACAGGCTTTCCATTGTCCTTCACGACAGATGAATGCCATCATTATTATCATCATCTTTGCTAATAATAAGCATTAATTAATATAATTAAGACATATTATTAATATATTTAATATGAATATTAACATTGTTGATATATTTTAATAACATTGCAGTTTATGAGATCTTGCTACGTACCAATTGACTGCTGTGTTTCCTAGAATTAAACAATAACCATTCTTCAATGAGTGTGCAAAAGACAAAAAACTGCGCAAATACAAAAAGAGAGAAAGAAATAATAATAATAATAAATAAGCAATGAAAAATTTCATTAGTTCCAATTTCTTCTTATCTTGAAAGGGTCACTGGAAGGTAATAGATTTGGATAGACTTTCTGTATGTTTTAAGGTGAGAGTTAGGGATCTAAGTTGAAGGCTGCTTTTTTTGAAATAAACCCACAGCCATTTTTTAAATTTATTCATGTTGATGGGGTGTGGGAGTTGCCAGCAAAGGCAACGTTTATTGCCCATCCTACTTTTACGAGTCAACCACATTGCTGTGGGTCTGGGGTCACATATAGTCCAGACCAGGTAAGGACAGCAGGATTCCTCCCCTAAAGGACATTAGTGAACCAGATGGGTTTTTATGACAATTGACATGGTTTCATAGTAATCAGATTTTCTTTTTATTGAATTCAAATTCAACATCTGCCCTTGGTGGGATTTGAACTCATGTCCCCAGCACAAAACTCAGTCTCTGGATTACTGATTACCACTATGCCAAATCTCCCTGTTAATACTATGTAAAAGAATAAAGTTGAAGAACTTTAGGTATCTTTCATCTTGACAGTGCAGCACAAACAAAACAATCAAGCATTCTTATTAAGAGGCAATACAGATCAATATATTTTGAATAACTTGCTGCTGTTGCTACGTACGGAATGAGAAATACTATTTCAATGATGAATGATCCAAACTTCCAGGTGGAAATGTTGTCCTTTGCATCATTAATTCAAACAGACAAAGCCCTGCGGCTTTATATCAATTGTGCAGTTCACATGTAACTATCTGGTTCTTCTCTTTCAGCCTCTTTCATTTAAAATTGTCCGCGATGCATTTATTGCATGTCCTCTGTCATGTCTGACTTGAATAGTTGGCTAGTGTTATATTCTAATAGAATATAGAACATCACATTACAGGCCCTTCAGCCCACAATGTTGTGTCATCTTTTTAACCTACTCTCAATTCAATTTAACCCTTTCATCCTACATAGTTCTCCATTTTTCTATCATTCATTTGCCTATCTAAGAGTATCTTAAATATGCCTGATGTAATTTCCTCTACCACCAACCATAGCAGTGTGTTCTATACACCCATCTTTCTCTGTGTAATGAACTTGCCTCTGACATCCCCCCCCCCACATACTTTCTTCCAATCACCTTAAAATTATGCCCCCTTGTATTAGCCATTTCCACCCTGGGAATTGTCTCCAGCTGTTCACTCCATCTATGCCTCTTATTATCTTATCATCTCAAGTCACTTCTCATCTTTGAAGCAGTGAGTGAGAGAGTAACATCTTGCAGGGGCGGCCATTTGAAAACAGCAAGTCTTGTCGGGAGAGAGTTTTATTTGGGCCAATAAAAAGAAGCGAGGTGCAAGCTGAGCAGCCATTGTTGCAGTGGGCTAGTGTTAGTGGGGTCAGGTTTGATGAGAACGGGCGAAGTGAGTGCAAAATTCAAAGCTTTCAGAGAGAAGGCACAGGTAAGCTTTTTTAAAAATTGTCTGCAAATCTTTAGTCCTCAGTTCAGTGTAGGCAGGATGTTTAAGGTGGTGGAATGCTCCTTCTGTGAGATGTAGGATTGGAGGGTACTTAGCAGTCTCCCTGTATTAAGTGCGCCCAACTTCAGCTCTTGACTAACAAGGTCAAGGGACTCGTGCTGCAGCTGGATGTACTCAGGACCGTCCGGAAGGCTGAAAAGCTCATAGATGAAACATTTACTGAGGCAGTCATTCGCAGAGAGCAACCTTCAGATAGCGGATGAGTGACTACCAGGGGAAGTAAGGGGAGTAAGCAGCCAGTCAAGTTTTCCTCTGTGGGCATTCCCTCAGTAAAAAGTATACCCCTTTGGATACTGCTGGGGTGGATGACCTATCAGGGAACAGCAGCAGCAGCCAGACAAAAGGCACTGCGGCTGGCTCTGAGGCTCACCAATGAAGGATAAAGTCAGGCAGAGCGATAGTGATAGGAGGCTTGATAGTTAGGGGGAGGGTTAGGAAATTCTGTTGAGTTGAAAAGACAGGATATTATGCTGCAGCTTTATAAAATTCTAGTTAGGCTACATCTGGAGTAATGCAGTTCTGGTCACCCCATTATAGGAAGGATGTTGAGACTTTGGAGAGGGTGCCGAAGAGGTTTACCAGGATGCTGCCAGGATTAGAGGGCATGTACTTTAAAGAGGTTGGACAAACTTCGGTTGTCTTCTCTGAAGCAGGGAAGTCTGAAGGGATATCTGACAGAGGTTTATAAGATTATGAGAAGCATAGATAGAGTGGACAGGCAGGATCTTTTATCCAGGGTTGAAATGTCTAATACCAGAGGGTATGTATTTAAGGTGAGAGGGGTTGTTCAAAGAAGATATGAGGGGCAAGTCATTTACACAGAGGGTGGGTGTCTGGAATGTGCAGCCTGATGTGGTGGCAGAGGTAGATACGTCAAAGAATTTTAAGAGATATTTAGATAAGTGCATGAATATGAGGAAAATGGAAGGATATAGACATTGAGTAGGTAGAAAAGATTAGTTTAGTTGGCCATTTGATTACTAATTTAATTGTTTCAGCACAACATGTAGGCCAAGTGGCCCGTTCTTGTGCTGTAGTGTTCATTCTCCTAATGAAAGGTAATAAGAATGGGAAATACTGGAAACAATAGGACAGGTGAAAACTGTGAATAGCAATCACATTAATATTACAGGTCAGAATTATGAAAGAGAAAATATGTAAGTTTGAAGTTCCAAAGAGAATGAGGGTGGGATATATAACAATAAGTGATATATCTGATAGGGTGACACCAGGAACACTATACAGTTTCTATAGAGTTTTCACATCTTTCCTGTGACCGCATGAATTTCCTTTTGCATCCCAAAGCTGTAGACTGGTTGTCCACTGTTAATTACTGTTAATTTTGGTGAACAGTGAAAGAATTAGAAGGCAATTAATGGTAGAGTAGAAGTTCATTGATTATGTGCCATGTCATATGATAAAGGCGATCGTGGTCATTTCATGTCCATGATTGTTCTTGGCAAGTTTGCTATTACCACTTTCTGGGCAGTGTCTTTACCAGACGGGTGACCCCAGCCATTATCAATACTCTTCAGAGATTGTCTGCGTGGCATCAGTGGTCGCATAACCAGGATTTGTGATATGCACCAGCTGCTCATATAACCATCCAGTCAGAGTAGGAGGCAGAGTAGGTTACAGAGAAATAATTTGGAGTCTAGGAACAATGAGATTGTTCTGAGAACTAGCATTCTAGATAGGTGAAGCACTATGCTATGTTATAAGGAAATAAGAGAAAAATGCCTGAAATCAGTTTGGACTCTTCATTATTCTCATTCTATTAATGTCCAGAGCACAAACCTCAAAATTTCAATTGCAGATTTCATGCTGCCTGGTCTAAACAGTAGCTAATTGTATTTTAAAAACTGGTATTTGTAACAGTGATCATGAAACTACTAGTTGTTGTTGTTTTCCGTGCCCTGTGGCTCATCGGGTGGCAACCTTGTCATTTCCTCAGCATTTTCTGTCCATTTTATGAGGACAAATTGCTAGCTCAATGCTCAACCCATCACGGGTGGAAAGTATTCAGGGAGTCGGCCGGATTTGAACCCGAGTCCACTCGCCTTGAAGTCCGGTGCGAATGTGACTATACCACTGATGGTGATAAAATTTCATTTGTGGATTTCATGCTTCCTGATTTAAAACACAGCTAATTATATAAAAAATTGGCATCTGCAACAGTGATCATGAAACTTCTAGGTTGTTCACTATATGAGTGACTAGGTGGGAGGAAAGAAAGGGGCTTCTTTTATTCTTGTTTTATTGCCTGTTGTGTTCTGTGTTGTTTCACTGAGCATGGTGCGAATGATATGCCAGAATGTGTGGCGATACTTATGGGCAGCCCCAGTACATCCTTAAGTTGTGTTGGTCGCTAACAGAAATGATGCATTTTGATATATATTTTTATGTACATCTGATCTGTAAATTAGTCTGAATCTAGTATTATTTATAACAGAAATTTGCCACCCACACAGGGATATTTATCAGATAGTGTAAGAGGGTAAGTTTAAGTTCTTTGGTGTTTTCAAGGCCAGCTCCAGCACAACTGCCTGAGACCCAACCACAATACTTCAATGAGCTCCCCAGCCCTGACTCAGTCATTGATATGAGTGGTTTGTCTCCAAGCTAGAGCCACCTATTTGTCCTGCCTCGGTGCCTCACCAGGTTAACAAGGCCAAAGAAGCCATATCCTGCAACAAAAAAAGTCCTTAGAAGCAGAGAGTATTCCCCTTTAGTTCTAAAACTTTGCAATGAAGAGACTCAGTCTCAGTCTCATTTTCAGTCTCCCACAATGTCTCAGTCTGTGAAATTGGTGAGGAACCAGGTTGTCCACAAGGCCACTCCCTGAGGTTGCACGTCTTCCAGGCTGTTGATATAGACAGCAAAGTGCTAGGCTGCACAGCCAGTCCAAGCACCCACCGTTTGCGAAGAACTGTAGATTGTGACAGAACCCTAACCATCTTGAAAAAAGAGGAAAGGCATAAGTGAGGAAGACTAAGCTGCATTGAGTACAAATTGGAAGAAGTCACCTGGGTCTGCAAAAACAGTGGCAACATCACCAAAGCCTTTTAGGAAGGACTGAAGGGCATTGTCCACAAATTCAGCTGCCCAGTGAAATACTTACGACAACAGGCAAAACCATAGAAACCACAGAAACCATAGAAAAACTACAGCACAGAAACAGGCCCTTTGGCCCTTCTTGGCTGTGCCGAACCATTTTCTGCCTAGTCCCACTGACCTGCACACGGACCATATCCCTCCATACACCTCCCATCCATGTATCTGTCCAATTTATTCTTAAATATTAAAAAAGAACCCGCATTTACCACCTCGTCTGGCAGCTCTTTCCACACTTTCACATCTCTCTGTGTGAGGAAGCCCCCCCTAATGATCCCTTTAAACTTTTCCCCCCTCACCCTTAACCCATGTCCTCTGGTTTTTTTCTCCCCTTGCCTCAGTGGAAAAAGCCTGCTTGCATTCACTCTATCAATACCCATCATAATTTTATATACCTCTATCAAATCTCCCCCTCATTCTTCTACGCTCCAGGGAATAAAGTCCTAACCTATTCAACCTTTCTCTGTAACTGAGTTTCTCAAGTCCCGGCAACATCCTTGTAAACCTTCTCTGCACTCTTTCAACCTTATTTATATCCTTCCTGTAATTTGGTGACCAAAACTGAACACAATACTCCAGATTCGGCCTCACCAATGCCTTATACAACCTCATCATAACATTCCAGCTCTTTTACTCAATACTTTGATTAATAAAGGCCAATGTACCAAAAGCTCTCTTTACGACCCTATCTACCTGTGACGCCACTTTTAGGGAATTTTGTATCTGTATTCCCAGATCCCTCTGTTCTACTGCACTATGATCCTACCTGATGGCTTCACAATAGATCCAAACCCAATGAAAACTCACGTCAGACAAGACTGCCCTGTTCTCTCCTAAACCAGCAATTCCAGCATTTCCAGCACTGAGGTTGTCTACTAGGTTTGCCAGCTTTCTCACTCCCAAATAAGGGACAAAGTTAGCTGTCAAATACGGGACACTTGTGTTTACCCCGAGAAAGACTACCATGACCATGAAGCCTTGCGCAGGCTCCTGTGTGCGCATGCGTGACGATTTTTTTCTACAAATTGGTTTTGGCTTAATCCTCCCGATTCTGCTTTTACTGCTTGTGAGTGTTATTTTAGGTTTTATATGTTATTTGGTATAATTTAGTAGGTTATTTTTTGGGTCTGGAAACGCTCAAAAATTTTTCCCATATAAATTAATGGTAATTGCTTCTTTGCTTTGCGCCATTTTGGCTTACGAACGGTTTCACAGGAACGCTCTACCTTAGCGGGGGAAATATGGGACAAGGGCGTTCCCATATGGGACAAACCAATTTAGCCCAATATACGGGATGTCCCGGCTAATACGGGACAATTGGCAACCCTATTGTCTACATAGGACCCGTCTTGCCATTTACATGCCTACAACCAGACACTGCACAGTCTATCCTGAGCTTAGTTAGGAAGAGATCATATTATCAAATATGATGAACTGATAAGGGAGGCTTTGGGCCTACACTAGGCTGTTCCACGGTTCAGATCTGAGGACTCAGTTTTGGTTCAGGTTTTTGTCTGCTACAATTGTTTGCATGATTAGTGTTTTTTTTTTCTTTTTCTTGCATATTGGGTGTTGGTCTTTTACTTATATTTTTTTCTTTAATTGAGTTCTTTCGGGTTTCTTGCTTTGCGGCTAACTGTGAGCAAACAAATCTCAAGGTTGTATAATTTATACATTCTTTGATAATAAATGTACTTTGAATCTTTGAATGCAAAGCAGACAAAGGAAAAGCTCTAAGAATGTGCTGAAAGTCACCTTGAAAAATAGCTTCGAATCCATAGCACTTATCAAAAATGAAGCATCAGCATTCAGAATGGCATTGAGACTCTTGAGACCATGTATAGGGAGCTCAAAGAATCTGTGTTTAAGAATATTTAGATGTCACTCAATATGAGAAAATGGACAAAACATGAGAAGTAATAAATGGTTGTCACTGGGAAACCCTGACAGGAAGAGGCAGAGGAAATGTTAAGCATGTAGTTAAAGTCCTTGTCCATCTTGGTGGTAACCACCAGAGGTTTGGAAGGCATTGTCAGAGTAGACTCAATAAGAAACAGTGCATTTTGTAGATGGTATATGTTGTAATTGCTGTGAGCTGATGATGGAGGGAATGAAAGTTTGTGATGATGAATGGGATAACTGTCAAGTGGGTTGCTTCACCTCAATTGCGTTAATCTCCAGATAAGCAGATTGTGCCGTCACATTTCTGACTTGTGGATACTGGAAAAGTATTCGATTTCAAAGTATGTACACTATATACAATCTTGAGATTTGTCTCCACAAAACAAAGAACTCCAATGGAAACTATTAAAAAAGACCAACAAACCGCAAATTTACAAAAAAAAGAATAAATCATGCAGACAGTGAAAAGTAAGCAAATAACTTTCAGAACTGAAGTTCACAAAGGTGAGTTCACAGCCACAAAGGCAGTCACGGCTAGTTCAGGAGCCTGTTACTTGCAGGCCACAGCCTCAGTTCGGTGCAGAGACGCGTAAGCCACCCTGGGCAGCGAACTGAACATTGGCCCATCCCCTGCCTCTGGCTCTGATACTCTCACCTTTTTAATATGGCTCAGTGCTTAATCAAGTCACTCATCACAGGATATTTATCTTCTGACTGGCCCTTGTAGCCACAGTATTGAAGTGCCTGGTCTTTTGAGTTTCTGATCAATGGTTACCCCAAGGACTCAATGACTGTCATACCACTGATTGTCAAGTGTATGTTGTTGGAGGTGACTATTCATTGACACAGATGTTTCTTGCCACCTCATATCTAGGGGTTTGTTGCATGCTGAATTATGAGTTTGAAAGATGCATTAGTCTAGTATGTGATAACATGCAGATAATTCACTAATTTCTTTGAAATATTTTAATTTGCCATTTCCATAACCTTGAAGAAATTGGTAAGAGTAATTGGTGAAGGGCTACTCTTTCAGTTAGAGAACAGATAACAGTGAGATGGATGGGGAGGGGAAATACGTTTACTGGTACCAAGCACCAAAAGCAAAGGAATTTTACTCCTAAGATGTTTTATTCAAGAAGTAGATTAAATATCTATCAAAATTAAATCAGGAACAGCATTAAGAATTCAATAAGAAGTAGAACAGAATAAAAGAATAAAAAGAAATTAGCTTTATTTGTCATATTGAAACATCGAAACCTACTGTCAAGAACCCTTCAGACCAGTGATGGGTGCCAGGTAGTGGCAGTTCTCAATGCTCCTGAACTCCATTTATTGGAGTTTATTAGAGTTGTTTAATGACTACTTTCATCAATAAGCCGTTACTGTGATTTTTGTGACGCTCACTATGTGAATATGCTTTCTTTTTGCTTCTCATTCTTAAGTGATTAGTTTTTGCTTTCAACCTGGATGGGTCTCCTATGATTTATGTTCTATTTAATGTTATTCTGGACCAGAACTCATCACCGAGTCCTGGATTCAAGCTCTGTGTGAACTACTGTTCTGTGCTCTCAAGTCCTGAGTAAGTTAGTTTTGATTATTCCCTGTATAATTCTCCAAGTAAGTCTTCATCGTTAATTTTACTGTTAAGCCCTGAGTTTGCTCAGCACCTGGGTCCGCTGGTCTGAAGATTACACGTACAGTGAAATGCATCATTTTCATCAAATCAAATCAGCGAGGATTGTGCTGGGCAAGTGTCTCCAGCTTTCTAGCGTGGACATAGCATGCCATCAACTAACTAACCTAACCATATCCCTTTGGAATACATAGAACATAGAAATTTACAGCACATTACAGGCCCTTCAGCTCGTAATGTTGTGCTGACCAAGGAACCTACTCTACAGACTGCCTAGAATTTCCCTAGCACATAGCTCTCTATTTTTCTAAGCTCTGTGTATCTATCTAAGAGGCTTCTAAAATACCCTATTGTATCTGCTTTCACCACTGCCATCGGCAGTGCATTCCACACACCCACCACTCTCTGTGTGAAAAACTTACCCCTGGCATCCCCTCAGTACCTATTTCCAAGCACCTTAAAACTTATGCCCCCTCATGTTAGCCATTTCAGTCCTGGGAAAAAAGCATCTGGCTCTCCACAACGTGGGAGGAAACTGGAACCTACGCGGTCATGGGGAGAACATACAACTTAAAGACGGTGGTGGGAATTGAACCCCAATTGGTGATTGCAGGCACTGTACTAACTGTTACGATATTATATATTCAATATAATTAGATATGTAATAGAAACATAGAAAATAGGTGCAGGAGTAGGCCATTCGGCCCTTCGAGCCTGCACCGCCATTTATTATGATCATGGCTGATCATCCAACTCAGAACCCCGCCCCAGCCTTCCCCCCATACCCCCTGACCCCCGTAGCCACAAGGGCCATATCTAACTCCCTCTTAAATATAGCCAATGAACTGGCCTCAACTGTTTCCTGTGGCAGAGAATTCCACAGATTCACCACTCTCTGTGTGAAGAAGTTTTTCCTAATCTCAGTCCTAAAAGGCTTCCCCTCTATCCTCAAACTGTGACCCCTCGTTCTGGACTTCCCCAACATCGGGAACAATCTTCCTGCATCTAGCCTGTCCAATCCCTTTAGGATCTTATACGTTTCAATCAGATCCCCCCTCAATCTTCTAAATTCCAACGAGTACAAGCCCAGTCCATCCAGTCTTTCTTCATATGAAAGTCCTGCCATCCCAGGAATCAATCTGGTGAACCTTCTTTGTACTCCCTCTATGGCAAAGATGTCTTTCCTCAGATTAGGGGACCAAAACTGCACACAATACTCCAGGTGTGGTCTCACCAAGGCCTTGTACAACTGCAGTAGTACCTCCCTGCTCCTGTACTCGAATCCTCTCGCTATAAATGCCAGCATACCATTCGCCATTTTCACCGCCTGCTGTACCTGCATGCCCACTTTCAATGACTGGTGTATAATGACACCCAGGTCTCGTTGCACCTCCCCTTTTCCTAATCGGCCACCATTCAGATAATAATCTGTTTTCCTATTTTTGCCACCAAAGTGGATAACTTCACATTTATCCACATTAAATTGCATCTGCCATGAATTTGCCCACTCACCCAACCTATCCAAGTCACCCTGCATCCTCTTAGCATCCTCCTCACTGCTAACACCGCCACCCAACTTCGTGTCATCCGCAAACTTGGAGCTGCAGCATTTAATTCCCTCATCCAAGTCATTAATATATATTGTAAACAACTGGGGTCCCAGCACTGAACCCCACTAGTCACCGCCTGCCATTCTGAAAAGGTCCCGTTTATTCCCACTCTTTGCTTCCTGTCTGCTAACCAATTCTCCACCCACACCAATACCTTACCCCCAATACCGTGTGCTTTAAGTTTGCACACTAATCTCCTGTGTGGGACCTTGTCAAAAGCCTTTTGAAAATCCAAATATACCACATCCACTGGTTCTTCCCTATCCACTCTACTAGTTACATCCTCAAAAAATTCTATGAGATTCGTCAGACATGATTTTCCTTTCACAAATCCATGCTGACTTTGTCCGATCATTTCACCGCTTTCCAAATGTGCTGTTATCACATCCTTGATAACTGACTCCAGCAGTTTCCCCACCACCGACGTTAGTCTAACCAGTCTATAATTCCCCGGTTTCTCTCTCCCTCCTTTTTTAAAAAGTGGGGTTACATTAGCCACCCTCCAGAATCTAATCTGAAATAAAACTAGAAAACACTGGAAACATCCAGAAGGATAGGCAACATCGTTGAAAAAGAAATAATATTACTATTGCAGGTCAAAGATTCTTGATCATTTGTCTAATTATGGATCCAGAATTTTGAAGGGCACAATGACCCATCTGGCCTTACTCGTGTTTAACAGTTGAGTGAATTGGTTCAAAGGGTTAGCTTAGTTTTGTAGCCAAGCTTTATAACAAATACATTGTGAGCAAGAAACTAAGGGATTAACTTAGAAGTCTTTTTTTTTTAATGAGGGAAATGCTGCAGAGTGATTATTTCCTGTGCCGTGTGCTTCCCATCCAGAAATAGCAAGGAAGGAAATTCATGACAGAATAGTATCGATGCACACTGATTACACAATGTACACTGATTTGGACAGGTTTTGAATGGTGCGCTTTTGATGATGTAGTTATTCATTGTGTTTTCATAAATACAAAGGAAAGAATCTGCACTTGAATTGCATATAAATCAATACTCTTAACACTTTCAGATAAGAAACTTGTATTGAGTTAATGGCCGTCATAATTTCAGGATCAACAGAACCAATGAAAATCTGATATACAGTATGTCAGTGTTGTTATGTAAGGAGCATGGGAGATACTGTGTATGCAGCAAGAATCAAGATTGAAGATTCAGGATTGTTTATTATCATTCCTCAGTACATGATGGTAAAGGAAAATTAAATGATTGTTACTCCGGATCTGATGGAGATTTAAAAAATATCCCAATAAGCACTAAAAAGCACAATATGTTTTCAATGTTCCCAGTGTCATCTTGAAAAGGTAACCAGAACAAGCCTTTGGATACTGGAGGAAAATCTCAGTGCAGAGAAATGTTTGGGGAAATTTTTCAATAAGTCTAATTGGAAAAAGAAAATGCTTTGCACAGAATTTTAAAGGCACCAGATCATTTGTGGAGAGACAAGTAACTGCAGATGCTGGGACCTGCAGCAATAAACGAGATGCTGGAGGAACTCAGCAAGTCAGGCAGCATCAGTGGAGGGAAAGGGACTATTGATATTTCAGGACAAGCTCCTTCCTCTGGTTCCTTAAGGTTGTTATAGCCAGAGCTGGTAATGGGGACAAGCTCCTATTACCTAGTATTGTACTTCCCTCAATTGCAGGGCTCTGCAGAGAGTGGTGCGGACAGCCCAGTGCATCTGTAAATGTGAACTTCCCACTATTCAGGACATTTCCAAAGACAGGTGTGTAAAAAGGATCATTGGGGACCTGAGTCACCCCAACCACAAACTGTTCCAGCTACTACCATCTGGGAAATGGTCTCGCAGCATAAAAACCAAAAGGCTCTGGGACAGCTTCTTGCACCAGGCCATCAGACTGATTAATCCATGCTGATACAATTGTATTTCTATGTTATATTGACTGTCCTATTGTACATATTATTTATTATAAATGTAACATGCTGTAGGGTTTCACTGCTGTGTAACATGCTGTAAGGTTTCACTGATAATGTAATGGTTTCTCTGTAGCAGCAATGTTTGGGTTATGACTAGAGATAACGGGGTTTGGAATGCTGTTGTTCTTTCTTGTGAGCTGGAAGATTTTCACAGTCTTTTGCCGGAGAGAGATGAGGAGAGAAGGCGTGAATGGAGCGAGTTGGTAGACCGCCGGACGGGGTGGACGAAGCGAGGGTCCGAAGGGCAGCGACGATCGGAGGAGGTCGATGGTGGACAATCGACTTATCAGTGAGCTCAACATTGCGCAACAGGCTGTTTAATAAGATTGGGCCCTTTTTTTCTTTTTTTTTGTTTCTTTACTAACCATATAGTCAAAGTAAAAATTATAAAGCTTAATCGTTTAATCGGATATTGTGTATTGTTTGTTATTTTGGGGTACTGATTTTTAAGAGGGGACACATCCACCCAAATGAGATTTCTTAAGTTTGGCCAGGCCAGGGACTATCACCCCCTATATTAAGCCGCTAGCCGAAGCGAGAGTTACAATTGTGGGGCTACATTCAGGATTGATTCTGTTGGATGCTGTGTGATTACCCTGAGCAATGAACCAGTGGGGCAGATATTTGTACTCCGGATGAATTGTTAACTCCACTGTTAAGTACTGTTGAAGTTGCGATTGTGGGCGGAGGTTTGATAAAATGGCTGACGCAGCTCTCCTTTTAATGCAGACCAGCTCTGAGGTAGCGGTAGCTGGGGGTGGAGATTTCATAGACAGGGTTCTCTTGTTTCTGAGGAGTGAGGGGGAAGAGTGGTCGGATTTGGAATGTCTAATTAGTCCACATCCCCTGGTGAAGAGTGAGAATTTGAGTTAGTATCTGCCCTTACTTCTCTGGGGAATAAATGGAAAAATCAGATTTAAGGTCCCAGCTATGGCAGGCTCCGCCTATTCTCTGGAATAGTGCCCACCCCTAAAGGGGAGGAGGAGTATGAGACTTGGGCGGTGCAGACCTCTCAGTTGTTGGATGAGTGGCAGTGCTCTGATGATGAAAAGCGACAGAGATTGGTTGAAAGTTTGAATGGGCGGAGCTTGTTAGACATGCTCGGGACCCTGGAGATCAGCAAGAAGAGCAGGTGGAGTCAACATATTTGGCATCTGGTTCACAGTTATAATTGTACACGAAATGAAGCTACTGGGTACTCGCCATATTATCTGATGTTTGGGCACAAGGCAAGGTTGCCCATTGACCTTTGTTTTGGGACTGATGAGGGTGACTTACCACTGAAGACTTATCTGCAGTATGTGTCTGACATGAAAAGAGAGTTGAACAGGGCTTAAGAATTAGCTGGGGTCATGGCTGCCCAGCAGAATCAAGGGAATAAGAGGAGGTATGATCAAAAGGTGAGGTTCTCCCAACTCCTGCCGGGAGACAGAGTCCTCATAAGGAATTTGGCGCTACCTGGAAAGCAAAATGTTGGCTGACTGCTGGGTGGCCACACCCTGTGTGGTGGAGAGTCAGATGCCAAACCAGAGGATGGGAATGGGTCTGTCAAGATTCTCCGTCAGAACCACCTGCTGTCGCTGGGTCAAGAGGTGCAGGTAGACCCAGAGCCTGACTGGGAGCCTATCCCTAGGAAGAGGACTCTTCGGAAATGCGGGGTGACTACCGGGCCCCCAACAGGCGAGGTTAGGCCGGCCCCCACTCCTGAGAGGGATATTGATTCAGGGGATGAGGACCTGGATGTGTGATACGTGCTGCCTTTCATTAACTCCCCAGTGCTTGAGGAGGAGACCCTCGGCTCTTCTACCATTGAGACAGATGAAGTGTGGGGTGGGGGGAGCTATCTGTGGGCAGCCTGGGTTGCAGTGGGACTCTGCAGGAGAGGAAGTGGGGTTTGGCCACGGGACAGAGGGGTCTGAGTTGCAGGTGGGCACGAGTGATAGATCGAGGGAGGCCTTGCCAAGTAGACCGGAACTATCCTCAGTAGTGTCGGAACCTGAAGAGCTAGATGATGGGTGCGGAGGTCTCAGAGAATTAGGAGACCACCAGATAGGTTGGCCTATGTAGTACTAGGGGAACAAAGTGTGACCCCTACTGTGTTGGGGAGCTATTTCACTGCCTCTTACACCTGGATTGGGCTTTGTGTTTTGCAGGAAGGGTTGGCGAATTATCTCAATGACATGAGGACATGACTAAATTTGGTAGTGGGGAGACTGTAACATGCTGTAGGGTTTCACTGATAATGTAATGGTTTCTCTGTAGCAGCAATGTTTGGGTTATGGCTGGGGGTAATGGGGTTTGGAATGCTGTTGTTCTTTCTTGTGAGTGAGAAGAGAGATTTTCGCGGTCCTTTGCTGGGGAAAGATGAGGAGAGAAGACGCAAATGGAGAGAGCTGGTAGACCGCTGGACGGGGTGGACTTGGAGCAAGGGTCTGAAGGGCAGCGATGATCAGGGGAGGTCAATGGTGGACAATCAACTCATCATTGTGTAACAGACTGTTTAATAAGATTGGGCCCTTTTTCTCTTTTTTTCATTTCTTTACTAACCATATAGTCAAAGTAAGAATTATAAATCTTAATCGTTTAATCACATTTTGTGTACTGTTTGTTATTTTGGGGTACCAATTTGTAACGGGGACACATCGCGCAGCATCCACCCAAATGAGATTTCTTAAGTTTGGCCAGGCCGGGGGGCTATCACCCCCTCTATTAGGCTGCTAGCAGAAGTGAGAGTTACATAAATTACTATAAATTGCACATTGCACAATTAAACGGAGATGCAACGTAAAGATCTTTACTCCTCATGTATGTGAAGGATGTAAATAATAAAGTCAATTCAATTCAATAAATGCTCCCAATGGCAAGTACTTCAAATTGTCTCTGACAACCAAGTGCAGCTCCTGGCCTTCACGTGACCTTAGCTACTAAGGCCGGTGGAACCATTGCTACTGACAGAAGAAGGGGCAAAGTTAGGTTACTGGTGCCTTAAAAGCAGTCGCTTCAGACAGGCCAGGCTTATCAGCTCACCTAGGAGAAGGAAAATTCTGATCTCAAACCTCCACTGACTTGCAGCTATACCTACTCATGGGAAAGGCTTCAGGAATAAACCCTTGAGGGAAAAATCATTTTTGCCATTCCTTTGGGTGCATCAGATGCATGGAGAGGGAGAGCTTGATACATGGGCAACAGCTTACTCTCCGTATCGTACTGCCCAGGCTTGCATATCTAGACAGCTATGATGCAACATCCATGGTTGACCCTGGCCAACACATTTGGACCATGTCACTAAGGGAACTCTTTTACTTCATGTGCCAATTGGTTATGTGATCTCTGGCGATGCGTATAAGGAGGAGATACTGATGCAGACATGGTCATTTGCTACATGTTGCAACTGCTAAATAAATAAAATAAGAGAATAAATATGTAGTCTGTTGTGTTTTGTGTCCTAGTGCATGAAACACAAAAATACAGCACACAGATATAACACGTAATAATAGACACTAATGGTCTGGAGATCTTTTTTTCAAACAAATTGGTGCATGTAAAATGGGAAATTATATTACAGCTTTACATGGCACTGTTGAGACTACACCTAGAATACTGTGCAGGTTTGGTCCCCTAATTAAAGGTTATGCTTGCACTCGGAACAGTATAAAGAAGATTGAATTCAAGAACCCTGAGGAGATAGTGTTGCAGCTCTATAAAACCCTGGTCAGGCCAAACTTGGAATATCGTGCTCAGTTCTGGTCTCCTCACTATAGGAAAGATGTGGAATCTTTGGAGAAAGTGCAGAAAATATTTACCAGTAGGTTGTCTGGATTGAAGAACATGTCATATGAGGATAGGCTGAGTGAGCTTGGACTTCTTCTCTTTGGAGCAGAGGAGATTGAGAGGGGACATGGTAGGGATGTACAAGATGATAAGAGACATAGATTGAGTGGACAGCCGGAGGCTTTTTCCACAGCAGAAATGGCTAATATGACAGGATCATTTTTAGGAGATTGCAGGAAAGTATAGGGGGATGCCAGAGGCAAGATTTATACACAGACAATGGTGGATGTATGGAAGTCACTGCCTGGTGTGGTGGTAGAGGCAGATACGTTGGAGACATTTAAGAGGCTCTAAGGTAGGCACATAGATGACAGAAATGTGGAGGACTATGGAGGAGGGATGGATTAGATTGATCTTAGAGTAGGTTAAGAGGTCGCCACAACATTGTATGTTGAAGAGCCTGTACTGTGCTGTAAGGCTTTATGTTCTATGTTCTAAGGTACACCATATGAGGCCATCTGTGTTAAATGGCATCTTCTTT
Source organism: Mobula hypostoma (assembly GCF_963921235.1). NCBI lineage: Eukaryota > Metazoa > Chordata > Chondrichthyes > Myliobatiformes > Myliobatidae > Mobula > Mobula hypostoma. Next base: position 180,445,344 of record NC_086101.1, on the reverse strand, counting down.
GCTATTCTTGTACGAGAGATCCCCAGGGGAGTTGATGTACAGAGAGACCATGGAAGTTAAGTCCATAGGTCCCTGAAAATGGTGACAAATGGATTGGGTGGTAAAGGAACCATCTGGCATACTTTTCTTCAGAGGCTGACGAAATGAGTGTGAGAATTGGAATATCATGTTGCAACTGTACAGACCATTGGTTAGGCCATGCTTAGAGTACAGTTCTAATCATCACAGTTCGTGAAGGATATAGAAGCATTTGAAAGAGTTCAATGTTCAAAGTTCAAAACAAATTTGTTACTGAAGTACATGTATGTCACCATGTACTACCATGAGATTCATTTTCTTGTGGGCATTCACACTAAATACAAGAAAACACAAAAAAATCAAACACAGCCAAAGTGCAAAAGACAACACACTGTGCAGATACAAAAAGAAAAAAGTATGTAATAATAAATAAATAAGCAATAAATTTCAAGAACATGAGATGAAAAGTCCTTGAAAGTGAGTCCATAAGCTGTGGGAACTGTTCAGTGTTGGGGTGAGTGCAGTTGAGTGAACTTATCCCCTCTGGTTCAAGAGCCTGATGGTTGAGGGGTATTAACTGTTCCTGAACCTGGTGGTGCGAGTGTTGAGGCTCCTGTATCTGCTTCCTGATGGCAGCAGTGAGATTTACCTGGAATAAAGGATCTTAATTACAAGGAGCAATTGGATAGGCTGGGTGTGTTCTCACAGGAGTGTAGAATGCTCAGGGTTGACCTTGTAAAGGTTTATAATGCAATCAAGAGCGTAGTTGGTAAGCTGATGGCATGCTACGTTGGCACTTGAAGCATGGTGACACTTATGGGCTGCCCCCAGGACATCCTCAATCTGACAAAAATGACACATTTCATGGTTTTTACTTATTTTATTTATTTAGAGTACAGCTTGGAACAGGTCTGAGAAATCTTCAGTTTAACTCCAGCCTAATCACAGGACAATTTACAGTAACCAATTAACCTACCAATCGTGTGATCCATGCCTTTTTTATGTCATGGACCCTTACCATTAACTGAGGGGCCATGGACCCAAGGTTGAGAGCCACTTGCATAGAGGGAGACAGGCCTCATGCAGACCAACGGGTTTACTGTAGAAAGGCATCCTGAGTTGAGCTGAGGGCCCTGATTCGGTGCTGTACAACTCTCAGTCTCTGTGCTAATCTATGTACTGCTCAGTCACATTTTCATGCCAAGAATCCAGTGGTATATTTAACTTCAGCCACCTGACAGACCCAACATCCGACAAGTTTTGCTGGTATTAACTGAAAATTGAAAACCTATCTGCAATAAATATGATGCGTGATCCACACCACCCATGACTATAACTGTGCCGGAAGAGATGACGGAAAAAGCAATTGCAATTGGACACCGGGAATTCTCATCAGCAGTAATTCCTGAGATTTTCGTTTGTGGTCTTTTGTTGAGAAATAATCAAACACTTGAGAATTTGAGGACAGAACTCTCACCCTCACCAAATTACAAAAAAAAATTGTAAAGTGTCTGACTCAAGAGATTCTGTTAGACATGTCTGTCCACCTCATCTGCAAGCAGTTCTCTCTCAAGTGCATTAGCCATTCTAGATTGAAGACATTCACTGATACTGTTCCTGTCTTCCTCACAGGCAGGGAGTTACAAATCATGACCTCCTTCCGGAGTGAAAATGATTGTCCACACAATTCCCTTGTATCTTTTGCTCAGAATATTAAACTTGGGCTGGCAACTAAGCAAGTGACAGCTTAACTCTTTGTAACTTTCTCCCAGCAGGTCTATTTATTACACTTATTATAATCATTCTATTCTTAAAGATGTTACTTAAAAATTTTGTATTTTAAATACTAAATTGTAAATCTCCATCACAAGTGCAATGCTCCCCACCATCAAGGGCATTTTCAAACAGCGGTGTCTGAAGGAGGCAACATCCTTTCTTAAGGACCATCACCATCTTGGACATGCTCTTTTCTCATTACAACCATCAGGGAGGAGGTACAGGAGACAGAAGACATATACTCAATGTTTTAGGAACAGCTTCTTCCACTCTCCCATCAGATCCTGGAATGGTCGATGAACCTGAGAGCACTACCTGTTACTTCCTCCGGGTCCCCTCCTCCTCTCCAATCTCCTACGGTCCACTCTCCTCTCTTATCAGATTTCTGCTCCAGCCCTTTACCATTCCCACCCACTTGGCTTCACCTATTACCATCCGGCTTTCTTCTCTCCCCTCCCCCTTTTCTATTCTGGCATCTTCCCACTTCCTTACTAGACCCGAAGAAAGCTCTTGGCCCAAACTGTTGACTGTTTATTCATTTCCATAGATACTGCTTGATCTACTGGGTTCCTCCAGCATTTTGTGTGTGTTGCTTTGGATTTCTAGCATCTGCAGATTTTCTCGTGTTTGTGATTCATTACCTCAATATTCCTTGATTGCACTTTTTTTAAACTTATTTTTTATTGTAACTTATAGTATTTTTTTTGTCTTGCACTGCACTGCTGCCACAATACAACAAATTTCACGACAGACAGTACTGTGCAAAAGTCTTAAACATATATATATATACAGTAGCTAGAGTGCCCAAGGTTTTCGCACAGTATTGTATTTGTCAATGTGGACCAGAGAGTGAGTTTGTAAATCTGACAGGAAGAAAGGCCATTAGGAATGGCAAGGGTGGAGCCCCATGGGAGGGGTGTGGGTTGGGCAGCAGAGAAGAAGTGTGGGTGGGGTATGGCATGAATGGAGACGTACCCAGCCCCTAGACATCAGGCAAGGTCATTTGATTCCAAAGAGTTATACTTTATACTTTATTGTCGCCAAACAATTGGTACTAGAACGTACAATCATCACAGTGATATTTGATTCTGCGCTTCACACTTCCTAGATTACAAATATTAAATAGTAAAGATATTAAAAATAGTTAAAATTAGTAAATAATAAAAATTTAAATTTTAAATCATAAATAGAAAATAGAAAAATGGAAAGTAAGGTAGTGCACAAAAACCGAGAGGCAGGTCCGGATATTTGGAGGGTACGGCCCAGATCCGGCTCAGGATCCGTTCAGCAGTCTTATCACAGTTGGAAAGAAGCTGTTCACAAATCTGGCCATACGAGTCTTCAAGCTCCTGAACCTTCTCCCAGAGGGAAGAGGGACGAAAAGTGTGTTAGCTGGGTGGGTCGTGTCCTTGATTATCCTGGCAGCACTGCTCCGACAGCATGCGGTGTAAAGTGAGTCCACGGACGGAAGATTGGTTTGTGTATTATTGAGTTGGATTATTGATCATTACAGAATCTCTCTCTGGTGTTGCCCGCTCTTTCCCCTCTCCTTTCCCCTTTTCCCAACCATGATTCCCCTCTCCCTGGTCCCTTCGCACTCTCAGTTCACAAGAGAGAAAATATCAGAATCAGGCTTATCATTACTCACATATGTCATGAAATTTGATTTTTTTTTGCAGCAGTACAGTGCAATACATAAAATTACTACAGTATTGCACAACAGTCTTGGGCACCGTAGCTATATATATGTGCCCAAGACTTTTGCACAGTACTGTATGTCAGTGACAATAAACCTGATTCTGGTTCTGTTTCTAAGACTTCAAGAATTTGTCACTACATTCTGCATTCTGCTATTGTATGACCTCAATGGATTTATGCTTTGAAATGGATGGCTTTTCGCTGTATCTCAGGACATATGACAATAATAAACCAATAACAAATCAATACAAATTTCAACTCCTCTGATCTTTGAGCCTCCCCTTAACAGGAGTGATGTCAATGCTTTCATCCTCCTTAAAGTAGTCATGATGTGAAGGACCTCTATCATATCCCTGCTCTGCAGTCTACGCACCAAGTTCACCTTTCATTCAGCCATTAGCCATCTTGCGTGTCTGTTTGCACAAGCTCCAAGTTGGTTAGTGGGCCATTATGGTGCACTCACGTCCATCTTCAGTCAGTTTTCAAGCACATCTGGTGTCCAGCAGCTCCATGCAGTACAACAATAGAGTACTGAGGGAAGAAAGTATTTAGTTCCTTTTTCAGTGGGCACTGGGGAGCTCCTGTCTGCCCATCTGAGTAAGCCTGACTGTCTCTGGGGCATGCACTGCATGCTGTTTGGAAAGTAAGCCCTGACTGGATTGGTATCAATCCTCCTGGGAGAAGAGATCAGCCCACATTTTGTCTGTGCTGCTTCCTCAAATATTCCAGCTTCAGGCTCCAATTGATGTCCACTGGGTACCTCCAGTCTGCAGAGTAGGATCCAGATGTCATTTCATATGCTGAGGGGTATATCTCCCACCCCCTTCTCTTGTAGCTGTCCCTCTCCATATGATGCAGCAGCTGCTCAAAGATTTGCCCTTGCTTTTTAGGCAACTCGCTAAGGGCTATTGTCAGCTCTCTTTTCCTCAGACAGTGCTCCGACAAAACACCAAAAATCTGCTCATTCAATCTCAAATGATTTTTTTTAAAAGTACAAGAGATTCCGGAAATGCAGAGTTGTACACACACTTCAGGCAGAGACCCTTCATCAGGACTGGGAAGGAAGGGAGTAGAGGCCCGAATAAGAAGGTGGGGAGAAGAGAAGGAATACAAGCTGACAGGTGATAGGTAGGTGGGTGGGGAAGGAGGGATGAAGTGAGAAGCTGGGACATGATAGGTGGAAAAGGTAAAGGGCTGAAGAAGAAGGAATCTGATAGGAGAGGAGAGTGGACCATGGGAGAAAGGGAGAGAGGAAGGGAAGTGACAGGCAGATGAGGAGAAGGGAAGGAGTAAGAGGGGAGCCATAACGGGAAATGGAAAAGGAGAGGGTGGGGCGGGGGGAGAAATGACAAGAAGTTCCAGAAATCGATGTTCATGCTTGTCAGATTGTATGTTACCCAATTAAAATATGAGGTATTGTTCCTCCAACTTCAGTTTGTTTTTCAGCTTTGTTTTCCTCATTTATCCCTTCTCTGCATAAGCATCCATGCTCCCCAGCTGGCCTTGAGCTTCCCTTCGAACTGGCCATTTTCTCAAGCATGTTTGACCAGACCCCCATGGAGTTATTGGACTATTACAGTGAGCTCCTTCCTACTATCAGATAGCCTGCCCACGGGTTTGCCTTCTAACAGCTTCTCCCTGTCCTCACCACATTCGTTTGGGAATTTTAGCGTTGCTCTCGGTATAATATCAATGTCTAATCAGGATAAGTGATTATTTTTAGAAATCAATTAGGATTTGATGCTGATTTCTACCTGTCCCTTTCTGATGATTTGACTGCTGGGTTACAGAGTGATGTTTTTTTTTCACATCCTATAATTAGAACGATTCCTTTCAGAAGAAGAAACTTTCACTTCATCGCTCAGGTAACAGCAACAGCTAGAAAGTGAATTTCTTCATCAGTGTTCTTCTGAACAACAAAGACTTTCCCTAATACCTGACCATTTCCCTTTTACTTAGAGATACACCCCATTAACTGCTTCTACTGGCCAATCACACACACACACACACACAAACACACACACACACAAACACACACACACACACACACACACACGACCAATTGACCTACTAACGCGTATGTCTTTAGAATGTAGGTGGAAATCAGAGCACCGTGTGGTCATGGGAGAAAGTGCAAACTCCTCACAAACAGTGGCAGGAATTGAACCCAGGTTAGTGGTACTGTAAAGCATTACGCTAAACGCGACCCTTCAGTGCTCTTTACTGGTTGCAATTATAGATAGAGTCACACAGAGCACAGAAGCAGGCCCTTCAGCCGAAAATGTGCTTGCCCATCTTATTTATACTAATCCCATTTTACCTGCATTTGGTCTGTAGCCCGCTAAACCTTTGTAATATTCAGATTAAGTATATTATTAACATAATTTCGGTCATTACCTGTCAAATATCATCAGAATTTTGTACAATGTGCCCATTTACATTTGCATTATTTGCTGCAGATGTTACAACAGCAGTTTCTCTCCAGCTAAAGTACTAAAAACACTTCATCAGGTGTCCCTGCTGCAGGTTATCTTGTCCCTTCACATGCCTCACCCCAGCACCCGAACTCTAAACTTCATCAGCACCTCTCTAGGATCTTGGTGTCTTTCTAAAGGACAGTCCCCTAGAAGGTTTAGATTTCTCCATCTTTAACTCAAACAGCTGATTGTTATATAAACTAGTCACAAAACTTGTGGCTAATGTTTAGTCTCACAGAACTGGTTGTAGTTCATGTTTATGTCATGAGGCATTTTGGCCATTGTGTCAATGAGAAACTTCCACCAAAGTGAAGAGTTGTTTACTAAATGTATTGAAGATTCTGACTGATAGAGATTCTGGTTGTTGAGAGTCTGCAAGGATGCATAGAATACTACCTGGGTTAGAGAGTCTGTGCTATAAGGGGAGGCTGGACAAACTAAGTTAGGTTTCTCTGGAGAGGCAGAGGCTAAGAGGAGACCTGATAGAGCTTTAGAAGATTATGGGAGGCATACATAGAATAGACAGACAGCACCTTTTTTCCCAGGGTTGAATTGCTTAATACCCAAAGGCATGTATTTAAGGTGAGAAGACGAAAGTTCAAAGCAGGTGTGCCAGATATGTTTTTTGCTCAGAGCGTTGGTTCCTGGAGTGCATTGCCAGGGGTTGTGGTGGAAGCAGATATGATAGAGGAGTTTAAGAGGCATTTAGACTCGCAGAAAATGGAGGGATACACACCATGTGCTCCATGTGGTTAGATCTCATTGGGTTTATTACTTTAGCATAACATTATGGGCTGAAGGGCCTGGTCGAGTGCTCTACTGTTCTCTGTTCCATGATGAAGCTGTAAAGGGCTGTAAACTCAGCCAGCTCCATTATGGACACAAGCCTCCAACCATTGAGGAGATCCTTAAAAGGTGATGCCTCAAGAAGGCAGTATCCATCAAAAACCCTCACCACCTAGGACTTGCCTTCTTCTCATTACTGCTATCAGAGAGGAGCTTGGCAGTCTGAAAACAAACACACACACACACACACACACAATGTTTTAATGGTAGCACACACAAAATGGTGGAGGAACTCAGCAAGTCAGGCAGCATCTATAGAAATTAATAGATAGTTGATGTTCTAGCCAAAACGTTGACTATCTACTCATTTCCATAGATGCTCCTGACCTGTTGAGTTCCTCCAGCATTTTGTGGATATCACTTTGGATTTCCAGCATCTGCAGACTTTCTCATGTCAACATTTTAATAACAGCTTCCTCCCCACTGCCAGCAGATTTCTGCATGGACCATGAACACAACCTCACCTTTTGCTCTCTCTTTCCACTACTTACTTATTTTATAGATATATTTCTTATTGTAACTCATAGTATTTCCTTAATGCATTGCACTGTACACTCCTCTGAACAGTAGCCAGGATGTGAGCAACAAATTACAATGAGAAATAGAAAATACATGTAAAAAGATCAACATCACCACAGTCATGGGGGTTTTCAATATGCCAGTAGATTGGAAAAATCAGGTTGATACAGGATCCTAAGAAAGGGAATTTGTAAAATGCTAACAAGATGTCTTTTTAGAGCACCTCATGGTTGAGCCTAATAGGGGATCAGCTATTCTATACTGGAAGTTGTGTGATGCACAAGATTTGATAAGGGAGCAGTAATTAAAATATGATAGAATTCACCCTGCAACTTGAGAGGAAGAAGATAAAGTCAGATGTATCAGTATTACAATGGAGTAAAGGGAAGTACAGAGGCCAATGTTGATTGAAAGGGGACACTAGCAGGGATGACGGCAGAACAGCAATGGCTGAACTAGGCAGTGCTTGTGCAGGATTCCCTAAAGGTGAACTTGTAGATTGAGTCAGTGGTGAGGAAAGGAAATACAATGTTAGCATTCATTTTGAAAGGACTAGAATATAAGAGCAAGGATGTCATGCATAGTCTTTATTAGGCATTGGTCAGACCGCACTTGAAGAATTGCGAGCAGTTTCTGGCCCTTTATCTAAGAAAAGATGTGCTGGCATTGGAGAGAGTCCAAGGAGGTTCACAAGAACGATTTTGTGAATGAGAAGCATTTGATGGCTCTGAGCCTGAGCTCACTGCAGTTTAGAAGAATGAGGGGGGATCTCATTGAAAACTATCAAATATTGAAAGATCTAGATAGAGTGGGTGTGGAGAGGATGATCCCTATAGTGGGTGAGTCTTGAACCAGAGGGCCCAGCCTTAGGATAGAGGGACATACATTTAGAACAGAGATGAGGAGGAATTTGTTCAGACAGAAAGTAGTAAATCTATGGAATTTGTTGCTACAGACAGCTATGGAGGCCAAGTTATTGAGTACATTTAAAGTGGAGGTTGATGAGTTCTTGATTAATCAAAGATTACATGGTGAAGGCAGGAGAATAGGGTTGGCAGGGGTAATAAATCAGCCATGATAGCATGGTGGAAATGACTTGATGGGCCAAATGGTCTAATTCTGCTCCTGGGTTTTAGGATCTTACTGCTACCCCAAAACAATAAACTTGAAGACATACAGTATGTCAGTGATAATGAATCTGACTTGGATTCTCTTGTGGCACTGCATCCTGCTCTCACTGACTTCTGAGTGTGTATTTAGAAGAAGTCCCAGTTTGCCAGAAGGTGCAGTACTTTACTCATACTTTCAGCTCTGCCTTGGACATTTCCAATCCCGGCTGTAAAAGGAGAAGGCAGTGGCATGGGTCTAGTAACCCCAACCCATAAAAACCCAGAGCTACAGAAACCCCACCAGAAGCTCTAAAGATCTCATCCTTAGGAGAGGAAGGATCTTCGCCTAGAAGACGTATGAAGTTGTGTGGTGAAAGCAGAAGCCACAAGATCTATCAACCTTTAGTCCAGGACAAAGGACTCTAGCGACCTGTTGTCAGTGACCTGTTACTGGACTGAAGTTTAACCTCTTTGTTGAGTCTTTCTGTGCAGAAAAGTAAACTTAATGTCTACTCTATAGTCTGATTCCATTATTCAATATATACTAAATCAGAACCAGTATACAAACATTTGCCTGCACCTGAAGGCATTTTGATGATACAGATTACTTTAATTGATGCAGGCTGGACTCAACGATTGATGAGAAGCACAAAAATGGACCCTCTGCTGAGTAGATCATAGAAATTTATGGCACTGCAGGAAACCATTGGTCCAGTGTTTCCATGCTGACTAAATTGGACTTCTGATAAATTCCATTTCCCAGCTCCTGATCCATACTCCTGCACCTTATGGTTTATCCTGATATATTGGAATTGTTTTGAGGATCTCTGCCTCCTGTAGCTTTCCAGGCAATAGATCCCCATCACTGATTGAGGGAAATCAATCCTTTCTTAATTCTGTTCTACTGTAAATTTATTTTCTCTTGTTGCTTATCTCTCTGCTAAGCTGAATAAAATCCTTATAATTTTAGACATAATTAATCCAACACCCCCATGCATCTACTTTATTCCAAATGAAACAAACCCGGCCGTTAATTGCTTCTCATCATTATAATTCCTCAATGATGTGCCTGCATGCAAATAGATTGTACAGATAGCAAGGGTTGTATGAACTCACACAAAATACTGAAGGAACTCAGCAGTTCAAGGAACAAACATTTGACGGGGTAATCTGACTGCGAGCAATACTCTGAAGCAGAATAACCAAAGACTTTTACAGCTGCAAGATGACTTCCTTACTGCAAATAATGAAAGCAAGCTTTCAATAGACCATCCTATCTGTATGGTTGCCACTTGCATCCCAAGAGTTTCGACTAATGAAGACAAGCATTCCATATGCCTTCTTCCCCCTTCCTTTCCAGTCCTGATGAAGGATCTCCATCTGAAACATAGATTGTTTATTTGTCTCCACAGATGCTGCCTGCCTTGTTGAGTTCCTCCAGCATTTTGAATGAGTTACTCTGCATTTCCATCATCTGCAGGCAACCTTGTGTTTATGCACGGCACGAAGCAGTGCTCTGCATGTGAACAAGCATCACAAAGTACTTACTCACCAATGACTAACAATTGAATTCCACGTGAAACAGAAATAGTATCAAACTTGCCACTTTCCACTTGATATTGCTTCAGTGAGTCATGGAGCAGGACTTCTTAATCAGCAAAAATGCATATTTCAGAGAGCCTGAGAATCAGAGTCAGGTTTAATATCACCGATATACAGTATATCATGAAATTGATTGTTTTGTAGCAGCATAAGAGTGCAATATATAGAAATACTGTAAATTACAGTAAGAAATATATATACATATGCACGCACACACACACACACACACACGCACACACACACACACACACACACACACACACACATGAATTTATACGTACATTTATATTTACATTAAATATCTAGTGCAAAAAACAGAGCTAAAAATAGTGAGGTAATATTCATAGGTTTTCTCATCATCCATTCAGAAAGAGAGCACGTCCTGGGTCATGGGTCCTTAATGATGGATGTCGTCTTTTTGAGGCATTGCCTTTGAAGGTGCCCTCGATGCTGGGAAAACCAGTACCTGTGATGGAGCTGGCTAAGTTTGCAACTCATTTTTGGGTGCTGATAACAGTACCAACAGAATAACATTGTTCCTCTATAAGCTGGATAATCACAGACAAAATATGTCATTTAGCATATTTATATAATGCTCTGATACATAAGGAAACAGCTTTCCCAGACTGTAAACATTAACCATGTAAAATTAAGGTTAAGGTTATGGCACTCCGATGTAAGTTGTCTGGTCTTCATAGTCAAAATGGAAATAACAAGAAGCTGGTTATTACTCTAACAGCCGTTAATAATTATTATTGCTTCAGCAGCTTTCAGTCAGTTTCTGCAGTGAACTATCTATTCATGACTGAGTTTAGTCAATGTGAGTCTATCACGACGTTTTATCGGTATGCTTGCACAGTCTTTCCTATACGTGACTCCGCACTAATGTCATTGACTCTTAACTGCTTTCTCAGTTTAGGTACAATATGGAATGAAGAAACACTGGAGATGTTCTCTGAACTGAAAATTAATAATATAACCTATGCATGATTGATAGCAGTGGCTGGTGCTGGAAGAGGTGGCTGTGATGAATCACGGATCAAGAAGGATCTGGAAGAATAGACTAATCATGTACAATGCCTCACAAATGTGAATAATCTTTGGCCTCTGAAGCACAAAAGGCATACTGTATATTTAAACCCAGGAAGAACAGCAGCTCAAATCTTCAGGATTAAATGTGAAGGTTACACTATGAAGACACAAATGAAGATAGCGTTCTTTGGGATTCAGAAGAATTCCGAATAAGTTGAGCTTTTCATGATATTAGAAGGGTCTGATATAATAGAGAGAGAGATTCAAAGTACATTTACTATCAAAGTATGTATGCAATATATGTTTATCCTGAGGCTTGACTTCCTGTAGGCAGCCACAAAACAAAGAAACACCGTGGAACCCGTTCAAAAAAACATCAAGCAGCCAACGTGTCAGAAAAAGAACAAATTGTGCAAATTGCAAGAGATGAGTGAATAACACAGAGAATATTAAAGAGAGAGAGAGAGAGACAGAGAGAGAAAGAGATAATAAATTACTTAAATAGAAAAGATTACATGAGTTGATTTCCCAGTCCTGGTATAGGACTAGCTCACGGATGTCCTCTTTAAGCTTATATTTATGACTAAATGTTGCTGGTATGTTACCCAGACAAGCATTGCATATTTTGGACACTACCAGCAATATTTGAGCTCCTCAGTGTATCATGATATCCTGCAATGTAAACCAATGGACTTTGTGATAGACAGTAAGTCCCTTGTTTACAAAAAAAAATTCAGTTTTCATTGAAACTGGATGCTGGACCAAGTACACCATGCATTATGCTGGCTGATATTAATGCTCCTAATATTCGTCACAAACGTCCTAACATCAGACTCTTAAATAGTGACATGGTGTCTCTGATTAAGATGTTTTATGGAGGATATATTTTCTGCATGCAAGGAATGACTTTAGCCACCTTATTAACCACTTTCAAGGAGCTATGAACTTCAGAATCAGATTTATTATCACCGGCATGTGACATGAAATTTGTTATCTTAGCAGCAGCAGTTCAATGCAATACATGATATAGAAGAGAAGCAAAATAGAAACATAGAAAACCAACAGCCCAATACAGGCCATTCAGCCCACAATGCTGTGCCAAACATGTACTTACTTTAGAAATTACCTAGGGTTATGCATAGCCTTCTATTTTTCTAAGCTCCATGTACCTGTCCAGGAGTCTCTTAAAAGACCCTATCGTATCCACCTTCACCACCATCGCCGGCAGCCTATTCCACGCACTCACCACTCTCTGAGTAAAAAACTTACCCCTGACATCTTCTCTGTACCTACTTCCAAGCAACTTAAAACTGTGCCCTCTCGTGTTAGCCATTTCAGCCCGGGGAAAAAGCTTCTGACTATCCACACGATCAATGCCTCTCATCATTTTATTCACCTCCATCAGGTCACCTCTTGTCCTCCGTTGCTCCAAGGAGAAAAGGCCGAGTTCACTCAATCTACTGTCATAAAGCATGCTCCCCAATCCAGGCAACATCATTGTAAATCTCCTCTGCTCCCTTTCTATAGTTTCCACATCCTTTCTGTAGTGAGGTGACCAGAACTGAGCACAGTACTCCAAGTGGGGTCTGACCAGGGTCCTATATAGCTACAACATTACCTCTTGGCTCTTAAACTAATATAGTAGTTTTAGAGTTGCTACTGTATTCTGCCATCATATTTGACCTACCAAAATGAATCACCTCACAATTATTTGGGTTGAACTTCATCTGCCACTTCTCAGCCCAGTTTTGCATCCTATCACTATCTTGCTGTAAACTTTGACATCCCTCCACACTATGCACAACACCCCCAACCTTTGTGTCATCAGCAAATTTACCAACCCATCCCTCCACTTCCTCATCCAGGTCATTTATAAAAGTCATGAAGAGAAGGGGTCCCAAAACAGATCCCTGAGGCACACCACTGGTCACTGACCTCCATGCAGAATATGACCCTGTCATGGTCTGGTCCGTGAAGTCTGCATTCCAGTTCATGGTCCAGTCCATCGTTCCTTATTCCAGGTTTCCCAGTTTTCCCTTGAACTGTTGTGTGCCTTAATTGAGGCCCATGATTCCCATTTTGGGCTGGCTACACAAACAGCTCCTGGGTTCAACTTCAGTTGCTGAACTGTTCCCTTCCCTTCTCCTTCCTTCTGCAGCTCTCGTCTGCTACCTTCGCCTGAAGCCTCACCTGAAACCTTTGCCTGAAGCTTTGCCTGCTACCTCGCTTGTGTCCATGCCTCTGCTAGGTAAGTTCGGCCATTTGCCGCTACCTCGTGTTGGGAACTGTCTCTTTGTGCCCTTGCCACAGCTGTGTAGGTCCGGCAGTTTGCCGCTACCTTGAGTGGAGATTTGTCTCTCAGTGTTCCGTGTATGAGTTCCGGCCCTACGTCGTGCTCCCTAGGAGGTGTCGTAACTCTGTGTAGAGCCCCGGCCCCAAGTCCTGTTCCCAAGGAGTGGTCCTGGCTCTGTCTTCCATGTTCCTGTTCTCCCTCGACCAAGGCTCTGCATTCCTGTTCTCCCTCGACCAAGTCAAGGCTTGGTGTTCTCGTCCTGTCCATGTGTCTTGCCCAGCCCAGGAGTACCTCGCCCAGCCCAGTGCTGGGTTACCCTCGTCCTGTCCAGGAGTCTCATGCCCAGTTGCCACTCCCCCTCCTGTAGCCAAGTCTTGTCCTTGCCTAGATCTGAGGTCCGAGCCCGAGTCAAGACCCAGGTTCCGGGTCCCTATCCGGTCTCTGGCTTGGAGTCCTTGTCCAGGTTTCAAGTTCCTAGTTCCTTGTCCATTTCCCACTTCCCTAGTCTAGTCCTAAACCAGGCCCTGTATCCTAGCCTCATCCAGGGTCTGTGTCTTGTCCAGCATCATTTCTTCCCCATTTCCCTTGCTTGACTCACCTAGTCCTGTTCCTAGTACTTCAGTGTCTGTGTCTTGCATTTGGGTCCACCTCATCAATGCCCACCTTATGACAGACCCCTCTACAACCGCTCTTTGCCTTCTGCAGGCAAGCCATTTCTGGATCCATAAAGCAACGTCCCCTTGGATCCCATGCTTCCTTACTTTCTCAATAAGTCTTGCATGGGGTATCTTATCAAATGCCTTGTTGAAATGCATATACACTACATCTACTGCTCTACCTTCATCAACGTGTTTAGTCACATCCTCAAAAAATGTAATCAAGTTCGTAAGGCATGACCTGTCTTTGATAAAGCCATGCTGACTATTCCTAATCATATTATGCCTCTCCAAATGTTCATAAATCCTACCTCTCAGGATGTTTTCCAACAACTTATTAACCACTGAAATAAGACTCACTGGTCTATAATTTCCAGGGCTATCTCTACTCCCTTTTTTGAATAAGGGAACAACATCTGAAACCCTCCAATCCTCCGGAACCTCTCCTATCCCCATTGATGATTTAAAGATCATTGCCAGAGGCTCGGCAATCTCTTCTCTCACCTTCCACAGTAGCCTGGGGTGCATCTCATCCAGTCCCGGAGTTTTATCCAACTTGATGCTTTCCAAAAGCTCCAGCACATCCTCTTTCGTAATGTCTATGTGCTCAAGCTTTCCAATCCATTTCCATCCAAAATCCTTTCCCATCGTGAATACTGAAGCAAAATATTATTCAAGTACCTCTGCTATCTCCTCCTGTTCCATACAAACTTTTCCACTGTCACACTTGATTGGTCCTATTCTCTCACGTCTTATCCTCTTGCTCTTCACATACTTGTAGAATGCCTTGGGGTTTTCTTTAATCCTGCTCACCAAAGCCTTCTCTTGGCCCCCTCTGGCTCTCTTAATTTCATTTTAAGTTCCTTGCTGCTAGCCTTATGAATCTCTTTCATTACCTAGTCTTTTGAACTGTTCATAAAATAATAATAAATAAAATAAAGATAATAATAATGATAATGAATAAATAAATAAATCAATTACAGCATACGCATATTGAATAGATTAAAAAGAACGTGCAAAAAATAGAAATACTGTACATTTAAAACGGTGAGGTAGTGTCCAAGGTTCAATGTTCATTTAAAAATCGGATGGCAGAGGGGAAGAAACTGGTCTTGAGTCACTAAGTGTGTGCCTTCAGGCTTTTGCACTTCCTACCTGATGGTAACAGTGAGAAAAGGGCATACTCTGGGTGATGGAGGTCCTTAATAATGGATGCTGCCTTTCTGAGACACTGCTCTCTGAAGATGTCCTGGGTACTTTGTGTCTCAATATCCCTCTGCTGAACAACGCTGTTAAGGACAAGGTACTGTCCCCTTGCATTTGCCTTATCAAGGTGCAACAGCTCACATTTATCTGGGTTAAACTCCATCTGCCATTTCTCAGCCCATATCTGCCACTGATCTATTTTGTGCTGTATTTTTTTGCCAGTCTTCTAGATTATCCACAACTCTATCAATCATGGTATCATCCGCAATTTTACCAATGCACTCATCTACATTTTAATCCAGGTTATTTATATATATTACAAGCAACAGAGTTCCTAGTACAGACCCCTGCAGAACTCCACCAATTACAGACTCCAGTTTATCTGGGGTACTTAAAGATGGCAATGTAAAATGGCCTTGCAGTGATGCTCAGGTTCCCAAAAAGATGAAGAACAAAGATATATCGTTACACCACCCACTCAAACTGGTCTAAGTCATTTACCTTTTAAGATGTGCAATTGAAATTTTTGGATCTTTGAAATGATCTCTGAGTATATCTTATTGTGTTGAAAAGCTACAATAAAATAAGTATTAGATACTATGCATTCTCTGAACTTGTGTTAAAAAGGCAATAAGGAAGAAATGGCATAAATGTGCTCCTATTTGTGTTAATGATGTGTATTTCTCAAAGGTCATGCCTTTCACAGTACATAACCACTAAATGTGACTTGAATAAAGTTCTAATAATCAGTGGTTATCAGTCAACCAGGAAACTTGCATCAATAGCCTTGTATTTTTATGCTTAATTCTATAGGAAAAATAAATACTGCATATTACTTTTTAAAACATCTCTATTTTATGCTTGATTCATTAAATTTCAAATACTGGGTATTTTGACATTAAATGTGGCTCTCTGTTGTTCGGGGTTGACCCTGGTTCTGCATCCCAGCTGTCTACCTGATACGCAAGCCAGGGCAGCACAATATGGAGAGTAATCTGTTGCCCATGTAACAGGCGCCCCCTCTCCATGCAGCTGACGAGTTCAAAGGAATGGTAGACAACGATACAGCTTGGTTCCAGCGGCCTTGCAAGAGTTGACAGTGAGTGTTGAACTCAAAGTAGGACAGCATTAGAGATTCCCGATCTGGATTTTTCCTTGGGGTTTACTCCCAAAGCCTTCCCCGTGAGTGGATATAGCTGCAGGCAGCAGAGGTTTGAGATCAGAGATTTCTTTCTCCTAGATGAGCTGCCAACCATGGCTGATGAGCTCTATCTGCCCAAAGTGAGTGGTTTTAAGGTGCCAGTAGCCCGCCTTTGCCTTTTCTCTTGTCAGTAGACATGGTTCTGCTGGGCTTAGTGGCAAAGCCACTCATGAAGACCAGGAGCTGGACTTTGTTGTCAGAGGCTATTTGAGATGCATAACTCTGGGAGGAATTAATAGGTTGTGGGACTTTATCCCCACTACCTCCCCTGGCCATGACAAGCTGATGCAACCTTTTGCCATAAACAAAGCAGTATTCACTGGCAATTCAAATTTTCTTCAGGATTGTATGAGTTGTCTTTTACCCTCAAATAGATTTGCAAGACTGGTTTTTAGAGATGGATTAATGGCAAAGGGTCTTAAGGATAGCTTTAATGTTGCCAGTCTTGTTGAAATTAATGTCATGAGGTCTAAATTAAGAGTCTACACCATAGTATACTGAACATCAGGTCAGTGGTTTTGTTGAAGATTTGCTAATTCTGTTGAAGCCTACACAATATATTTTCTATGCTTTGATATGTCTGAGAATGAGGCCATTCGTTCCATTGAGTCCATGGTATTTGTCAGATGTTGCCTATTATATGTATCCTGATGTTATTAGTATCAGATGTGACAGGATATTCATTCGTTCATTATGTGCCATGTTGTACGATGTGGGTGATCATGGTATTTCCATGACCATGATTGTCCTAGGCAAATGCATTAGCAGAAATGATTTGCTATTGCCTTCTGGACAGTGTCTTTACAAGACGGGTGACCCCAGCCATTATCAATACTCTTCAGGGATTGTCTTTCTGGTGCAGGGGTCACGTAACTACTACTTGTCTTACGCACCAGATGTCTATATGGTCATCCACCACCTGCCCCCACGTTTTCACGTGACCTTGAATGTGGGGCTAAGCAGATGCTACACCTTGCTCAATGGTCACCTGCAGGCCAATGGAGGGAAGGAGCACCTTACACCTCCTTTTGTAGTGACATATCTCCTCCCATCACCCTTCTGTATCATAACAGCTACATTGCCCTGAAGTTGTCAAATTTACCCACTATCTTCCCAAAGCTTTACTCAAGTTTCTTTCTCAGTTATGCTTTAGTCACAGAAATTTTGTAAAGTCCAGGAATGGGTCAAATAAAAAAATTAAACCATGAGAAAATAAACACTTCATAATATTGTGATCAATTTGTTTGTGGAATTGTCCCTAATGTGTCCTAATACATTCACTGAAAGTTTTATTTGTGGAGCTCTCTTCCCCTCAGAACTTGGGCTTGAATGTGATAGTTTTGCACCAAGTTATGATGCTATACTGTGACCCCCATTTCCAATGAAATAGCTGTTGTAACCACTGCCAGTGGTGACTTAGTCAGTAGCTATCTTGTGCTAAATGTTATAGTTCTTATTTTCTAGTTCACTTCCTTGTGTAATCGCTGTCAGTGGTGACTTAGTCAGTAGCTATCTTGTGCTAAATGTTATAGTTTTAATTTTCTAGTTCACTTCCTTGTGCACACAAATCCTGTCTGATGCCCCAGGTCAATACAGATGGAGCGTACTACCCTCTGTTATTATTTGTGCATAAGAGCTGGTTGTATGCGGTCAGGTTGAATGGCAGTTCATAAATAAAATGTTCTAACATAACCCCATGCCAAGTTTGTCTTTGTTAAGGGCAAGCACAACACTCTCCTTTGGAAGAGATGCTGAGCTTAGATCTAGTTGGTTTTCTCAGTTGCAACCAGAATTTCACACAACTATGATGTGAAGAGGAATACTGATAAAAGCAGATGTGGTGCAAAAAACGTCTCAAGGATTTTGTTAAGAATGAATGACTTGTGCTACAATGAAAGCCTGGATATTCTGGAATTTTTTTCCTCTGGAGAAGTGTAGCTGGAATGCAGCGTAGCGAAGTTTGTGGACATGCACTTTGGCAGAAGGAATAAAGGCATAGACTATCTTCTAAATGGGGAACAAATTCAAAAATCAGAGGTGCAAAGAGTCTTGCAAGTCCTCATGCATGAATCCCTAAGGGTTACCTTGTGGATTGATTCAGTGGTAATGGAGGCAAATGCAAATTTAACAATCATTTTGAGAGGACTAGAATATAACAAGAACGTAATGCTGAGGCTTTATAAGGAGTTGGTCAGATCACATTTCAACTATTGTGATCAGTTTTGAGTCCCATATATGCTTTTCAATATTCAATAGGTTTCAATGAGGTTTCATTCTTCTTAAAGGATGATCCCAAGAATGAAAGGGTTAATGTATGAGTGTTTGAAGGCTGTGGGTCTGTACTTGCTGAAGTTCATAAGAAAGAGGGTGAGTCTATTGAAAAGCCTAGATAGTGTGGATATGGAGAGGATGTTTTAAATAGTTGGAGGGTCTGGGACCAGAGGGCTTAGACCAAAAGAATAACACATATGTTGATTGCACTCTATCATAATTCCCTGGATTTTGGAGAGTTCCCAGAGAGCTGTAAAACTCTAGTTGTGACCGCACGGTTTCTTTAGTGGAAGATAAAGAATGGGAAACCAGTTAATATAACACCTGCTATTGGGAATATGCTGGAATCCATTATTAAGGAAGTAACAGCAGGTTATTTAGAAAATCGTAAGTAGAATCAACATGGTATTCTGAAATAAAGTTTGTCAAGTTTTCTGAGAGCTCTGTAAAATTAACAAACAAGTGGGGAATGAGAAATCAGGCGGATATAATGCATTAGAATTTCCAGAGGAATACATCCAGGTGCCATTAGGAGGTTACTGCTTGAGATAACAACATATGGGAATGGTGCACTCTTATTTCAGCAACACCTCTTACCATGTTCTTTAGAAACCATAGAAACTACAGCACAGAAACAGGCCTTTTGGCCCTTCTTGGCTGTGCCGAACCATTTTCTGCCTAGTCCCACTGACCTGCACACGGACCATACCCCTCCATACACCTCCCATCCATGTATCTGTCCAATTTATTCTTAAATGTTAATAAAGAACCCGCATTTACCACCTCATCTGGCAGCTCATTCCATACTCCCACCACTCTCTGTGTGAAGAAGCTCCCTCTAATGTTTCCTTTAAACTTTTCCCCCCTCACCCTTAACCCATGTCCTCTGGTTTTTTTCTCCCCTTGGCTCAGTGGAAAAAGCCTGCTTGCATTCACTCTATCTATACCCATCGTAATTTTATATACCTCTATCAAATCTCCCCTCATTCTTCTACGCTCCAGGGAATAAAGTCCTGACCTATTCAACCTTTCTCTGTAACTGAGTTTCTCAAGTCCTGGCAGCATCCTTGTAAACCTTCTCTGCACTCTTTCAACCTTATTTATATCCTTCCTGTAATTTGGTGACCAAAACTGTACACAATACTCCAGATTCGGCCTCACCAATGCCGTATACAACCTCATCATAACATTCCAGCTCTTATACTCAATACTTTGATTAATAAAGGCCAATGTACCAAAAGCTCTCTTTACGACCCTATCTACGTGTGACGCTACTTTTAGGGAATTTTGTATCTGTATTCCCAGATCTCTCCGTTCTACTGCACTCCTCAGTGCCTTACCATTAACCCTGTATGTTCTACCTTGGTTTGTCCTTCCAATGTGAAATACCTCACACTTGTCTGTATTAAACTCCATCTGCCATTTTTCAGCCCATTTTTCCAGCTGATCCAAGTCCCTCTGCAGGCTCTGAAAACCTTCCTCACTGTCTACTACACCTCCAATCTTTGTATCATCAGCAAATTTGCTGATCCCATTTACCACATTATCATCCAGATCATTGATATAGATGACAAATAATCCCTGTGGCACACCACTAGTCACAGGCCTCCACTCAGAGAAGCAATTCTCTACCACCACTCTGGCTTCTTCCATTGAGCCAATGTCTAATCCAATTTACCACCTCTCCATGTATACCTAGCAACTGAATTTTCCTAACTAACCTCCCATTCGGGACGTTGTCAAAGGCCTTACTGAAATCCATGTAGACAATATCCACTGCCTTCCCTTCATCCACTTTCCTGGTAACCTCCTCGAAAAACTCCAATAGATTGGTTAAACATGACCTACCACGCACAAAGCCATGTTGACTCTCCCTAATAAGTCCCTGTCTATCCAAATGCTTGTAGATTCTGTCTCTTAGTACCCCCTCCAATAACTTACCTACTACCGATGTTAAACTCACCGGCCTATAATTTCCCGGATTACTTTTTGATCCTTTTTTAAACAACGGAACAACATGAGCCACTCTCCAATCCTCCGGCACTTCACCCGTAGACAGAGACATTTTAAATATTTCTGCCAGGGCCCCCGAAATTTCAACACTAGTCTCCTTCAAGGTCTGAGGGAACACTCTGTCAGGTCCCGGGGATTTATCCACTTTAATTTTCCTCAAGACAGCAAGCACCTCCTCCTTTTCAATCTGTACAGTTTCCATGATCTCACTACTTGATTCCCTCAATTCCAAAGACTTCATGCCAGTTTCCTTAGTAAATACAGATGCAAAAAAACTATTTAAGATCTCCCCCATTTCCTTTGGTTCCGCACATTGCCGACCACTCTGATCTTCAAGAGGACCAATTTTATCCCTTACAATCCTTTTGCTCTTAATATACCTGTAAAAGCTCTTTGGATTATCCTCCAATTATCCTTTGAATCTCTAAAACCATGAAGATAAAATAAAGGCAACAAATGCTGGAAACACTCAGCAGGTCAGGCAGCATCTGCAGAAAGAGAAATGAAGAGGCCTCTATCGGTCAATGTCGACCATGGATATTGCATCCTAGCTGTCAAGATACACAAGCCAGGGCACTACAATATGGAGAGCAAGCAGTTGTCATGTAGTGGCTCTCCCTCTCCACACATCCGTTGCACCCAAAGGAATAGCAGAGGCTGATACAGTTTGGCATCAGCAGTGTTGCAAAAGTTGCCAGTCAGCATTGAACCCAAAATAAGGCTGCCTTAGGGACTCCAGCTCCAGATCTTTCTCTCTGGATTTATTCCCAAAGCCTTCCGCATGAGTGGGTAGAGCTGCAGGGCAGCAGAGGTTTGCCTTCTCCTACATGAGTTGCCAAACATGGCTGACAAGCCCCGTCTGCCCAAAACGACTGGTTTTAAGGCGCCAGTAACCCACCTTTACCACTTCTCCTGTCAGTAGAAATGGTTCTATTGGACTTAGTAGCTAAGCCACACATGAAGGCCAGGAACTGGACTTGGTTGTCAGAGGCTATTTGAGGCTCATGCCATTGGGAGCATTTAATAAGTAGTAGGAGCTTATCCCCATTACCATCACCAGCTATAACAATCTTAAGGAAAGAGAAATAGAGTTTTTAAAACAAATACAGTGTTTAGGGCATGTACAAATAGGGAAAGCATAAAAGATTCATTCCTAATCCAGAAAAATGAGGTTAGTTTAGATGGACAAAAATGGTTAGAATGGATATGATGGGCAGAAGACCTGTTGCTATGCCGTACAGTTATATAAGAATTCTATAAGAGCACTCTATCTCTCTCTCTGTCCCTCTCCCTTTCCCCACCTCTCTCTCTCCACCTCTCTCTCTCTTTTTCTCTGTCTCTCTCTATCTATATCTATATCTATCCCTTTCTTTCTCTCTCTGTCTCTCCAGACACTGACTGACCTGCTGAGTGGTTCCACCATTTTCTGCTTTTATTTCAGATTTTCAGCATTGACATTTTTCGTAAATTAAAAATGCTTCATTGAAGGAGCAGACTCATACGTTAATTAACAGATGCTGTTAAATTGCTGTATTCACCATCAAGTTTGGTTTATTGCTATTACTAACAATACGTTGGGACAGAATTACCTTTTACACTCAAGGACACAAAATTCAAAATCTACTTGCCTACAGGGATTTTTTTTTCTTGTACTTTTTGAGGAAATTTTTTAGATCCTCCTTTGATATTCTGATGTTCTGGTATTCTTACACAAAGCAGCATGAATTATTCGCAGAGAAGTATTCCGTGAAACAAAAGAATCATTGGCAAATACATGATATTTGCAAGGGATAATTGAAATATACAAGATATAACACTGGGAAGGAGCCAGTAAATTTTATCCAAATCTGCAGAATGTAATAAAAACTAATTCTGTTTTGTGTGTGGGTGGGAAACAGAAGAAGGAACAACAGATGAATAAACTTCTACACATTGTAAGAAATTTAATTTGAACAATTTCAAGCTTTTCACCTCGTCATTAATCAAAGAATAATTTGTAAATTCACTGCCCACATCTCGGAAATACTTGAAGATAGAATTTGAATCTTGGCTGATGTGATATTTGGTCTCCATTTCACTTTCTTCCCTAACTTTTAATTCCTGTATAATCCAATATCTACCTTCATGCGCTCTGAATATACTGAATGACACCAACTCCACAGGACTGTAGGGTGGAGAATTCAAATACTTCACAATGCACTGAGAGAAGTCGTTTCTTCTCACTTGTATTTAAAAGAAAGACGGTCATAATCTGCCAGTATTCTCCTTTGCTGCCTCAAAAGAACAAATTCCAAATCATATGCCAATGATAATAAATCTGATTCTGATTGTGGTTTAAACTGTTGTAGGTTTGCCAGATATGGATTCTTCATTTCTGTTTTCATAACAACTCCATCAAGACTGTGCTTCATTGGATCCCTGAAGGGCGGAGCAAATGTGGGAGACCAAAGGCAACTTGGCGCCAAACCATAGAAGCAGAAATAAGGACCCTGAGCCACAGCTGAGGCACAATAGAGAAAATGGTCAAGGACAGATAGAGATGGAGGACCTTCATTGCTGCCCTAAATGCCAGTGGTATAACAGGCAGTAACTAACTAGGTTTGCCCAGAATGGAAAATGTTTTCAAGGAATGTCCATATTTTTTTCCTATGGCATGGAAGGAGACCATAAATTACCTGCTGATGCAAATGAAAGCATCAAGGCTCGAGGGTGGAAAATAAACCAGCGTTCTGCACTGCCTGTGTGCAATTGACCCATCTCCCTCTCTTCTCGCTTCTACTTATGTATTATTTGTTTACTTTCTAATTCTTTGCATGACTTGTTCTCTTTTGAATATTGAATGTTTGTCGGTCTTTGTTATTTATGGTTTTTCGTGGATTCTATTGTGTTTCTTTGTTTTCTGGGTGCCTGCAAGAAAATGAATCTCTAATTTTATACATACTTTATTCATAAGTGGGAGTGGGGATGACTGGAAGAATTGGATCAGCCCAAGATTGAATGGTGGAACACTCGATGGGCTGAATGGCCTATTTCTGCTCCTATATCTTATGGTCTTATGGTCCTATAAATTTACTTTGAACGTTGAGTCTATGCCCATTCCCATAGCAATCTCTTCAGTCCAATTCCCGTACTTAATTGCCTGTGAATTATTCTTTCTCATGTATCTACTCTTCCTTGTATCATTATTTACGAGGATCTTTGAAGGCTCTCAGTCATCTGAAGAAGCCTCTCAGATGAGTGGTGAAACATCTTCTAGACTTCACAGCAAGTTGCCTTGATTTACTACTACTTGACATTTACAAGGATGTGGTTGGGACTTGAGGGACTGAGTTATGGAGAGATATTGAGCAATTTGGGGCCATTTTCGTTGGAACAAAGGAGAATGAGATGTATACTATCATGAAGGGCATAAGCAGGGTGAATGCACAGTCTTTTTCTCAGGGTTAGGGATCAAGAACTAGAAAGCATGGGTTTAATATGAAAGGGGAGAGATTTAGAAGGAACGCAAGGGGCAACCCTTTTTCACCCAGACACACATAGGTAGATGAAATGAGTGGCTAGAGGGAGTGGCTGAGACAATTACAATAAAAGCATTTTAAAAAAGTACTTGAACAGGTACATACATAGGAAATAATCAGAAGGAAATGATATAAATGCAGGCAAATACATTGGGCTTCTGTCCTTGTAGATATACGGTAGAGTAGAGAGTGTCCTAACCGGATACATCATAGTCTGGTAATGAAACACCAATGCCCAGCATCAGAAAATACAGCAGAAAGTGGTGGATACAGCCCTGTCCAGGCAAAGCTACACACCTTCCCCCATTATTTAGTACATTTACATGGAGCACTGCAAGAAAAAAGCAACATCTATCATCAAAGACATTTGCTGTCCAGGTCAATGCCAGATTCCTGCTACTGTCAGCAGGCTGGAGATACTGAAGCCTTAGGTCCCACACTACCAGTTTCAGGAGAAGTTACTACCTTACAGCCGTTAGCTCCTGAACTGGCCTGAATAACATGGACAACTTCAATCACCACTACTCTGAACTGATTCTACAACCCAATGACACATATTCAAGGACTCTTTACAACTCATTCAAAGTTAAAAGTTCAAAGTAAATTTATTATTAAGGTACATATATGTCACCACCTACAGCCCCGACATTCATTTTCTTGTGGGCATTCGCAGTAAGTGTAGAGAAACACAACAGAATCAGTGAAAAACTGCATATGACAAAGATGGACAAGCAAAGTGCAAATTCAAACACGAGAAAGAAATCTCCCCAAAAATGCAATAAATATCGAGAACATGAGTTGAAGAGTCCTTGAAAGTGAGTCTATAGGTTGTGGAAAGAGTTTTGAGATCTGTCAAGTGAAACCGTGTGAAGTTATCCCCTCTGGTTCAAGAGTCTGTTTGTTGAGGGGTAATAACTATTCCTGTGCCTGGTGGTGTGGATCCTGAGGCTCCTGCACCTTCTTCCTGATGGCAGAAGTGAGAAGAGAGCATGACCTGGGTGGTGAGGTTCTCTGATGATGGATGCTGCTTTCCTGCGCAAACACTGAGTGTGGATGTGGTCACTGGTGGGGACGGCTTTGCCTGTGATGGACAGGACTGTATCCACTACTTTTTGTAATTTTCCATTCAAAGGCATTGATGTTTCCATAACAGGATGTAATGCAACTATTCAGTATACTCTCTACTGCACATCTGTAGAAGTTTGTCAGAATTTTAGATGATATGCTGAATATTTGCAACCTTTAAGAATGTGAAGGTGCTGTCGTGCCTTCTTTGTAATGCCACTTAGAGTACATGATGGTAATGATACACCAGTTCTGTCTAGAGGAATGGAACAAAATTCCAGCAACTTACTGTGAGAAGCTTGTGGAAGGCTACCCAAAACGTTTGACCCAAGTTAAACAATTTAAAGGCAATGCTACCAAATACTAACGAAGTGTATGTAAACTTCTGACCCACTGGGAAAGTGATGAAAGAAATAAAAGCTGAAATAAATCATTTTCTTTACTATTATTCTGAAATTTCACATTCTTAACATTAAGTAGTGATCCTAACTGACCTAAGACAGGGAATGTTTTCTAGGATTAAATGTCAGGAACTGTGAACAACTGAGTTTAAATGTATTTGGCTAAGGTGTATGTAAACTTTTGACTTCAACTGTACATCCTGAAATCTTTTTGTCTTTGCAAACATCCACGAAAACAGAGGAATGCCCCAAAGAATGAATGATAGTTATATGTTAAAGCCCCCCAGATCCTCCCTCCCACGCACAAGCAGCAGCAAAGCAATGACTCCCCCACTCCCACCAGCAAAACCGCATCGGCACTGACCACTCGAGCATGCAGCAAAGCATCAACAGAGACACATACTACTCATTTACCATGTATTCAACATACCACAGGCTCTCTCTCTCCCTAATAAGCGTAAAAGAGGTGTCTCAGTGAGAGGGGATACATACCAAAACAACTCGCCGATTTATGGTGTTATAAATCTGTTGCATCGCTTCTTCCAAGCTCTGTGCCCAAAGAACTCGGGTCTCTAGGCACACAGCCAGCAGCCAGTTCACTGCTTTTGATCTTCCATCTCCCACAACGCACCAGGCGGCGGCCCCGACCTCGAGTCCGCCTGCCTCCAGAGCCATGAAAAACCGACACCCTGAAGGCACGTTAGTCTTCTAGACCGCGTCCTTGGCATATCGAATAGCGGCTAGTCGTAAGGCTTCGAGAGCTGGTCCCATTCCCACAAAGAACCAGTCGGCATGCAACTCCAGGTCAGGGTCTTCAAAAGAACCCTGAAAGGGAAAAAAAGAGATATTAAAGATAGGAATCGATTTGTTTCTGAAGATGCAAGCAAAGAAGTCACCGTGGTTTCTGGAAGGGTTGCCATGATCCTGACGAAGTACTGGATAAATACCATCCACAGACCTGGAAGGAAGCTCAAGTCCCTGCTTATGCAGGTCAGTGATAATCTGGGACTCAGGACGGCTGGCGTTTACAGGATTCCCTGTGAATGTGGAGCAGTGTAGATTGGCCAGTTGGGACCTGCATCAAGGAGCACAGGAAGTGTATCCATTTGAGTTACCTGGAGAAATTGGCGGTAGCAAAACATTGTATTTGCAATGGCCACCGGATTGACTTCGACAGCACAGAACTACTGTCCTCTGCCAATGGCTTTTGGGGCCACCTGGTGAAGGAGGCCATTGAGATAAGACTAAAGAATAAGAATTTCATCCAAGACGTAGGTCTTACTCTAAGTAAGAACCAGAATATGATTTTAAACAAGGTGGGGCAGCAGAAACCTGATTGGTTGGGGATTAACCAATCAGGAGGGACAGACGACGGGAATTGAGTATATATACCACTGGACTAGACATACCTAGGCATCATCCCTGTTGAAGATGGCAGAAAGCATCGGTTAAAATTTACACTTGGATCCGGCTGAAAGCCTGAGAAGAGTTTATCCATCAAACAGTTTTGTCACAAATGATTTCCCTTTCATAAATCTATACCAATTCCGCCCAGCTCTGTTAATATGTACAAGTTCCCTGTAGAACCGATTACAAAATTAGAGTATATTTCTTTTTTCCTGTAAATATTTGCAAGGAAATTAATCTTAAGATCGTCTGTGGTAACATATGCATTCTTTGACAATAACTTTACCTTGGAATTTGAAATGGGACTAGCTTAGATAGGAATCTCGGTCAGCGTGTACTGTACCGGGTAGTCCAACGGGTTAATTTCCATTAAGCACAACTTTATAACTCGACTCATCAACTTTACCCTGCCATTACCACTATAGATGTGTTTATATCAGACAATTACCCTCCCAACTAGCATATCCTTGGGAGACGGGAGAAACTCAGAACCCCTGGCAGAAACCCACTATAATGCAGCACTGGTGGTTTGAATCAAACCTGGGTCAGTGCGGTTGAGCTGAATCTACCTATCAACCCCCCCACAGAACCTTTTTATTTTAATCCGTAGAAGTTACTTTAACATTTACATTACATTCCCAATGGGTTTCACACCGGATGCTAAACGAATGCTCCGTTTTGTCCACCAAGCCATAAAACAGAATATAAGACCAAAAGATATAGGATCAGAATTAGGCCATATGGCCCATTGAGTTTGTTCCTTCACTTCATTATGGCTGATTCATTTTCCCCCTCAGTCCCAATCTCCTGCCTTCTCCCTGGCTCCTTTCATGTTCGGAGTATTCAAAAATTAACCTACCTCAGTCCTAAATATACCCAATGACTTGGGTACTGTTGCCTGTGGCAATTAATTCCACAGCTTCACCACTATCTGGCTAAAGTTTCCTCCCCATTTCCATTTTAGAAGGGTGCCCTTCTATTCTGAGGTGTGTCCACTCGCCTTCAACTCCCCCACCACAGGAAACGTCCTTTCCACATCCACTCTATCGAGGCCTTTCAAAATTTAATAGGTTTCACTGAGATCCCCTTCATTCTTCTGAATTCCAGTGAGTAAACAATCTTCTATGACAAGCCTTTGAAAGCCAGAGTATGCAACTATTAACTAATGTTTCTTTATCAAGAAATGCAGCGCCTGAGGCATCCATGGTAAGTTTAATATAAGCACTCAACAGTTTCAATTAATTCACAGATTACTGTCTTATCTTTTGCATTCAGCAGTGAAATAAAACACCAACACTTCTCAAGGAAATTTGTACCATGAGCTCTATGGCCCCATGTTGTGTCTGATTTCTTTCTAATGGACTTCCAGTCTGATGCCATTTATAAGGACACTATAGTAGTTTAGCTCTCTAAGAGGACCATAACCTTGTCATGGTTTGGAGGCTTGTGTACCTCAGTGACCCGGAGAACTACGCTGCCTAGCTTTACGCTTTGGCTTTTGGTAGGGTCATCCATGACAAATATTTCAAATCGTAGAGTCCAGACTAAGAGTGGTTCACCAGTCCTCCAGGTTTGGCAGTTCAGCTGAGGGCTAACAACCATGTCTGGTAAAACAAAATTGTTTCAGAAACAGCAATGAAGACTCTTTCTACATCTGAGTGCAACAATATTCCTGAGTCTCCACCTGGGACTTCCATGACTGACAGTTGTAAAAACCGAGAGGAAGCTCAGAATCAGATCTGGAATCAGAATCAGGGTTAATATCACCAGCATATGTCATGAAATTTATTGTCTTTGTGGCAGCAATACAATGCAAAACATGAAAATAAAAAACATGAATTACATTAAGTACATATATGAAATAGTTAAATAAAATATGTAGTGCAAAAATGAAATGAAAAAAAAGTAGTGAGGTAGTATTCATGGGTTCAATATCCATTCAGAAATTGGATGACAGAGGCAGAAGCTACTCCTGAATCAATAAGTGTGTGCCTTTAGACTTCTGTACCTCCTTCCTTATGGTAGCAATGAGAACAAGGTATGATGAGAGTCCTTAATGATGGATGACACTTTTTTGAGGCATTGCGTCTGGAAAATGTCTTGGATACAACAAAATCTAGTGCCCATGATGGAGCTGACTAAGTTTACAACTCACTACAGCTTATTTTGATCCTGTGCAGCAGCCAAACCCCCTCCCCACCCACCCGTACCAGAGGGCGATGCAGCTAGTTAGAATGCTCTCCAGAGTACATCTGCAGAAATTTGCGAGTGTCTTTGGTGACATACCAAATCTCCTCAAACTCCTCATGAAATATAACCACTGTCATGCATTCTTTGTAGTTGCTTTAATATGTTGGGTCAAGGACTGGTATAGAAACAAAGAAAATAGGTGCAGGAGTAGGCCATTTGGCCCGTGAGCCTGCACCGCCATTTATTATGATCATGGCTGATCATCCAACTCAGAACCCTGCCCTAGCCTTCCCTCCATACCCCCGATCCCCGTAGCCACAAGGGCCATATCTAACTCCCCCTTAAACATAGCCAATGAACTGGCCTCAACTGTTTCCAGTGGCAGAGAATTCCACAGATTCACCACTCTCTGTGTGAAGAAGTTTTTCCTAATCTCGGTCCTAAAAGGCTTCCCCTTTATCCTCAAACTGTGACCCCTCGTTCTGGACTTCCCCAACATCGGGAACAATCTTCCTGCATCTAGCCTGTCCAATCCCTTTAGGATTTTATACGTTTCAATCAGATCCCCCCTCAATCTTCTAAACTCCAACGAGTACAAGCCCAGTTCATCCAGTCTTTCTTCATATGAAAGTCCTGCCATCCCAGGAATCAATCTGGTGAACCTTCTTTGTACTCCCTCTATGGCAAGGATGTCTTTCCTCAGATTAGGGGACCAAAACTGCACACAATACTCCAGGTGTGGTCTCACCAAGGCCTTGTACAACTGCAGTAGTACCTCCCTGCTCCTGTACTCAAATCCTCTTGCTATAAATGCCAGCATACCATTCGCCTTTTTCACCGCCTGCTGTACCTGCATGCCCACTTTCAATGACTGGTGTATAATGACACCCAGGTCTCGTTGCACCTCCCCTTTTCCTAATCGGCCACCATTCAGATAATAATCTGTTTTCCTATTTTTGCCACCAAAGTGGATAACTTCACACTTATCCACATTAAATTGCATCTGCCATAAATTTGCCCACTCACCCAACCTATCCAAGTCACTCTGCATTCTCTTAGCATCCTCCTCACAGCTAACACTGCCACCCAGCTTCGTGTCATCCGCAAACTTGGAGATGCTGCATTTAATTCCCTCATCCAAGTCATTAATATATATTGTAAACAACTGGGGTCCCAGCACTGAGCCTTGCGGTACCCCACTAGTCACCGCCTGCCATTCTGAAAAGGTCCCGTTTATTCCCACTCTTTGCATTCTGTCTGCTAACCAATTCTCTATCCACATCAATACCTTACCCCCAATACCGTGTGCTTTAAGTTTGCACACTAATCTCCTGTGTGGGACCTTGTCAAAAGCCTTTTGAAAATCCAAATATACCACATCCATTGGTTCTCCCCTATCCACTCTACTAGTTACATCCTCAAAAAATTCTATGAGATTCGTCAGACATGATTTTCCTTTCACAAATCCATGCTGACTTTGTCCGATCATTTCACCGCTTTCCAAATGTGCTGTTATCATATCTTTGATAACTGACTCCAGCATTTTCCCCACCACCGACGTTAGGCTAACCGGTCTATAATTCCCCAGTTTCTCTCTCCCTCTTTTTTTAAAAAGTTGGGTTACATTAGCCACCCTTCCATCCTCAGGAACTAGTCCAGAATCTAATGAGTTTTGAAAAATTATCGCTAATGCATCCACTATTTCTTGGGCTACTTCCTTAAGCACTCTGGGATGCAGACCATCTGGCCCTGGGGATTTATCTGCCTTCAATCCCTTCAATTTACCTAACACCACTTCCCTACTAACATGTATTTCGCTCAGTTCCTCCATCTCACTGGACCCCCTGACCCCTACTATTTCTGGAAGATTATTTATGTCCTCCTTAGTGAAGACAGAACCAAAGTAATTATTCAATTGGTCTGACATGTCCTTGCTCCCCATAATCAACTCACCTGTTTCTGTCAGTAGGGGACCTACATTTGTCTTTATCAGTCTTTTCCTTTTTACATATCTATAAAAGCTTTTACAGTCAGTTTTTATGTTCCCTACCAGTTTTCTCTCATAATCTTTTTTCCCCTTCCTAATTAAGCCCTTTGTCCTCCTCTGCTGAACTCTGAATTTCTCCCAGTCCTCAGGTGAGCCACTTTTTCTGGCTAATTTGTATGCTTCTTCTTTGGAATTGATACTATCCCTAATTTCTCTTGTCAGCCATGGGTGCACTAACTTCCTTGATTTATTCCTTTGCCAAACTGGGATGAACAATTGTTGTAGTTCATCCATGCAACCTTTAAATGCTTGCCATTGCTTATCCACCGTCAATCCTTTAAGTGTCATTTGCCGGTCTATCTTAGCTAATTCACGTCTCATACCTTCAAAGTTACCCCTCTTTAAGTTCAGAACCTTTGTTTCTGAATTAACTATGTCACTCTCCATCTTAATGAAGAATTCCATCATATTATGGTCACTCTTACCCAGGGGGTCTCTCACGACAAGATTGCTAATTAACCCTTCCTCATTGCTCAAAACCCAGTCCAGAATAGCCTGCTCTCCAGTTGGTTCCTCGACATGTTGGTTCAAAAAACCATCCCGCATACATTCCAAGAAATCCTCTTCCTCAGCACCTTTACCAATTTGGTTCACCCAATCTACATGTAGATTGAAGTCACCCATTATAACTGCTGTTCCTTTATTGCACACATTTCTAATTTCCTGTTTAATACCATCTCCGACCTCACTACTACTGTTAGGTGGCCTGTACACAACTCCCACCAGCGTTTTCTGCCCCTTAGTGTTACGCAGCTCTACCCATATCGATTCCACATCTTCCCGGCTTATGTCCTTCCTTTCTATTGCGTTAATCTCCTCTTTAACCAGCAACGCCACCCCACCTCCTTTTCTTTCGTGTCTATCCCTCCTGAATATTGAATATCCCTGAATGTTGAGCTCCCATCCTTGGTCACCCTGGAGCCATGTCTCTGTGATCCCAACTATATCATAATCATTAATAACTATCTGCACTTTCAATTCATCCACCTTATTACGAATGCTCCTTGCATTGACACACAAAGCCTTCAGGTATGTGTTTCTTCATCTTACCTTTTCTGTTGTTTGGTCTTACTGACATTGAGTGCAAGGTTGTTGCCACAAACCCACTTAACTAGCTGACATGTCTCACTCCTGTATGCTCTCTTGTCACCACCTGAAATTCGGCCAACAATGGATGTATCATCAGCAAATTTATAGATGGCATTTGAGCTGTGCTTAGCTGCACATTCATGGGTGCAGAGAGAGTAGAGCAGTAGGCTAAGCACACATCACTAAGGTGAGCCAGTGTTGACTGTCAGTGAAATGGAGATGTATTTCCAATCCGCACAGGTTGTAGTCTTCCTGGTAGAAAGTTGGGGATCCAGCTGTAGAGGGAGGTACAGAGACACAGAGTCTGGAGCTTTATGATCAGAACTGTAGGAATGATTGTGTTAAGCACTGAGCTGTAGTCAATAGAAGGTATTCTGACATAGGTGTTTGTAATGTCCAGGTGACCCAAGGCTAGATGAAGAACCAATGGGATCTCACCCATCATAGACCTATTGTGGCGATAGGCAAATTGCACGGTGTCCAGGTCCTTTCTGAGATGGGAGTTAATTCTAGCCATAACCATCCTCTCAAAGCACTTCATCACCGTAGGTATGAGTGCCTCTGGGTGAAAGTCGTTAAGGAGGCTCGCCATGCCCTTCTTGGGCACTGGTATAGTTGTTGCCCTTTTGAAGCAAATGGGAGCTTCCGACTGTATCAAAAGGAGCTTGAAAGTGTCTTTAAACAGCTCCAGCAGTTGGTTGGCACAAGTTTTTGGAGCCTTCACAAGTTAAGTTGGTGCTACCAAAGATGTGCGACTGCATGCTGGTTGTTCGAAAGCAAAGGAATTTGATTAATAATAATATTAATAATAACATTTTTTTGAGCTGAATTGTGAGGAACAATCATTACAAACTATGAAGAGCCGAGTGAAGGCAAAGCAAATTTGCGAGATGTGCCCTGCAACATTGATGCAACTGGAGTTGAAGCTGTGCTGGTTGGAGTAGAGATGACAAGACGGAGGCATTTTGATGCCAGTCCAACTGGCCTTGGTGCGAGGGTGGATTGCACTAAGTTCTGAGCTGATTTGGAGAGATCGAGAATAGCTTCTTCAGCAGCGAAATCCGAGTCCACCTGACGACGTGCTCTAGGCCCGGAGCGATTTTTTGCACAGAGACCTAGATCCATATGCAAGGTACAATCTGCTGGTCGGACAATCTAATTGCTGGACCATATAGACTGGAAAGGCAGGGTGTTGAGAGTCAGGTCAGTTTGGATTGCTTTCGTTGCCGAGCTGATTTTCAGAGGTCAAGAATGGCCTCCTTGGCAGCAAAATATAGGCCCGGAGTGATTTGCCATGGTGGGGCCCAGCTCTCAGTGCAGGGTGTGATCTGCTGTTCAGACTATCTAAACGCCAGCTCAGATGGACTAGGGGTTCCTTTCTTCATGATGTTAAGGCTGTGAGATTGCCCCTGGCTACACTGCTTCACGTCTACAAATTTTGCAGTGATTTGCCTGATTAATATGATGAACTGAGTACCAAAGCTTTGAGCCAAGCAACACACACAAGATGCAGGAGGAACTCAGCAAGTAAACTTATCTACTCCTCCTCTTCTTGACTCCAGCCCTGCCGAAGGGTCTCGACCCGAAATGTCGACTGAACTTTCTTCCTGACCTGTTGAGCTCCTCCAGCATTTCATGTGTGTTGATTGGATTTCCAGCATCTGCAGATTTTCTCTTGTCTGGGCTTTGAACCTACTCTGAGCTACTTTCGGGATTTGGTTCTAAGGACGCAATTTGGTTCAGAATGCTGTTGTTGCTCGCTCTATTGTTCGCATTATTTGCTTTTTTTCTCTCTCCTTCCTTGTTTCTATTGGGAGTTGGTCTTTTTTTTAAGCAACACACATAGAAGTTGCTGGTGAACGCAGCAGACCAGGCAGCATCTCTAGGAAGAGGTACAGTTGACGTTTCGGGCCGAGACCCTTCATCAGGACTAACTGAAGAAAGAGCTAGTAAGAGATTTGAAACTGGGAGGGGGAGGGGGAGATCCGAAATGATAGGAGAAGACAGGAGGGGGAGGGATGGAGCCAAGAGCTGGACAGGTGATTGGCAAAAGGGATATGAGAGGATCATGGGACAGGAAGCCCAGGGAGAAAGACCGGGGGGGGGGGGAAACCCAGAGGATGGGCAAGGGGTATAGTCAGAGGGACAGAAATCTCTTACTAGCTCTTCTTTCAGTTAGTCCTGACGAAGGGTCTCAGCCCGAAACGTCAACTGTACCTCTTCCTAGAGATGCTGCCTGGCCTGTTGCGTTCACCTGCAACTTTTATGTGTGTTGCTTGAAGTTCCAGCATCTGCAGATTTCCTTGTGTTTTTATTTTTTTATTGGGTTCTTTTTGGTTCCTTGCTCTGTGACTGCCTGTACGCAAACAGATCTTATGGTTGTACAATTTATACATTTTTTGATTACAAATGTACTTTGAATACTTGAATACAGTACTTGAATACTCCATCAGGACTTTTCGCCTTGCCAGGGTTCACCCTCCGAGACAGAGATTACAGGTTCAGCAGGTGCTGCAGAGATCCGCATAGCTGTGGTTTTCTTCTCCTTTTCAAAGCGAGCATTAAGGTTGTTGAGGTCACCTGTATGTTTCTTCTGGGTGTTCCATTTTCCACCCACATTCCAAAAGTTGGGGTTAGGGTCTGTAGGTTGTGAACATGCAAAATTTGCATTGGAAGCATGGGAGATTTGCAGGCTACCCCCAACAATGTCCTCACTAATTTGATTTTACGGGAACGATGCATTTCACTCTATGTTTTGATGTATGTTTGTTTGTTAGTGGTGGTATCCCGTTGGAGGTGGTGGAAGTTGCAGAGCTGGTGGGGTGATAGATGAGGACAGGGGGAACCCTATTCCTAGTGGGGTGGCGGGAGGATGGAGTGAGAGCAGATGTACGTGAAATGGGGGAAGATGCGTTTGAGAGCAAAGTTGATGGTGCAGAAAGGGAAGCCCCTTTCTCTAAAAAAGAACATCTCCTCCAACAGGATCCCATCACAAAGCACATCTTTCCCTCCCCATCCTTGTTTTCTGCAGGGTTCGCTCCCTACGCGACTCCCTTGTCCACTCGTCCCCCTTATCCCTCCCCACTGATCTCCCTCCCGGCACTTATCCTTGTAAGCGGAACAAGTGCTACACATGCCCTTATACTTCCTCCCTCACCACTATTCAGAGCCCCAGACAGTCCTTCCAGGTGAGGCGACACTTCACCTGTGAGTCGGCTGGGGTGATATACTGCATCCGGTGCTCCCGATGCGGCCTCGTATATACTGGCAAGACCCGACGCAGGCTGGGAGACCACTTCGCTGAGCACCTACACTCTGTCCGCCAGAGAAAGCAGGACCTCCCACTGGCCACACATTTTAATTCCACATCCCATTTGCATTTTAATATGTCTATCCACGGCCTCCTCTACTGTAAAGATGAAGCCACACTCAGGTTGGAGGAACAACACCTTATATTTGGTCTGGGGAGGCTCCAACTTGATGGCATGAACATTGACTTCTCTAACTTCCGTTAATGCCCCACTTCCCCCTTGTACCCCATCCATTATTTATTTATTTATTATTATTACATTTTTTTTCTCTCTCCTTTTTCTCCCTCTGTCCCTCTCACTATACTTCTTGCCCATCCTCTGGGCTTCCCCCCTCCCCCTTTCTTTCTCCCTAGGCCTCCCGTCCCATGATCCTCTCGTATCCCTTTTGCCAATCAACTGTCCAGCTCTTGGCTCCATCCCTCCCCCTCCTGTCTTCTCCTATCATTTTGGATCTCCTCCTCCCCCTCCCACTTTCAAATCTCTTACTATCTCTTCTTTCAGTTAGTCCTGACGAAGGGTCTCGGCCCGAAACGTCGACTGTACCCCTTCCTATATATGCTGTCTGGCCTGCTGCGTTCAGAGAAACTTTTGTGTGTGTTGCTGTAAAAGAGCTGGCCCTTTTTCCCGCTTACCTTAAAACGATGCTCTCTAGTTATTGACATTTCTACACTGGGGAAAAATATCTGTCATTCTACCATATCTATGCATAATTTTATGAACTTCTAAAAGGTCTTCCCTTAACTAGTAATGCTCCAGAGAAAATAGCCCAGGTTTGTTCACTTTCTTGCAACTCATATCCTCTAATCCAGGGAGCATCCTGGTAAACTATTTCTGCAGCCTCTCCAAAATCTTCATATCCTTCACTGCATACACTACTCAAAAAGCAGCCTAACCAACATTTTATACACAATAACTGCAAAGTGAATTCTTGATTTTTACACTCAATAGTCTGATTTGTAGAGGCAAACCTTAAATAAGTCTTTACTCTGGAATCATACCTCTTAGTTCTAGATAATGCAACTAGAAAAGATGGTGATGGTGGCATCCGTTAGTCTTGCAAGACCATGGATCTGCGCCTGGAAGGTCCTGCTTCAGTCTGTGTTACAGCAGCGTCTGTTGTGGCTGTAGAGTCCCACACGGGAGTGACAGTCTCGGCTGCAGTGACTGCACTTGAAGGCGCTGTCCTCCGGTGTTATCTTGGTGCTGTTTTTCCGACGAGTGCACTTTTCTTCAGCAGCAAGCCTCAGCTTCTCTTCTCCTCTTTTTAGACCTCTGCGTAGTTCCAGCCTCCAGTGAGAGCGATCGCTTGCGATGTCCTCCCACCTCTCGACGTTCATTTTCAGTGACTTCATATCTCTCTTGCAAACGTCTTTGAAACGAAGATGGGGCCGCCCTTGTGCTCTCCTGCCAGAGGCCAGTTCCCCGTACAGCAGATCTTTCGGGATCCTCCCATCTGACATGCGGTGTACGTGGCCCAGCCGGCGGACAAGGAGAGTCTGGGAGAACAGAAAGCTGATGATGCACACCAAAGTTGCAGTCTACAGGGCCTGCGTCCTCAGCACACTGCTTTACGGCAGCGAGACCTGGAGCCTCTACTACGGACAAGAGCGGCGTCTCAACGCCTTCCACCTTCGCAGCCTGAGACGCATCCTGGACATCATGTGGACTGACCGAGTCACCAACAATGAGATCCTGGCCCGTGCCCAGATACCCAGCCTCTTCTTCACTAGAAAAGATCTCCTCTCATTATCTGCTCTGTCAAATGCTCTTTACATTTCACATTACTTCCCATTCTTCTAAGCTGGTATATTGCATGTCAATCATGAATCTTATTATCGCTCCTAAGTACTTTTATTTATTTTGTGCTGCTGCCACAAAACAAAAAAGTTCATATCACATTACCATAATAATAAGCCTGATTCTGAAAACATACTAATCTAAACCCTTTAAATCAGGAATCAGCTCCTAAACATCCCCTGAAATGTCTCCAATGGAATTTTGTAATGTAGTAGTTGTCATGTTCAATGATGAAAGGAGACCTCTGCAGGAGAACTTTTAAAGAGGAACAGTCATTGCACTGGGGCAGTTCCACTCACCGAACCTCAGAATTCCATATCGTGTGGTATGAAATGCAATGGAATTACAGTATATCCTTCGTTAATTACTTAAAATACGATGAAAGCAAAAGCCTAGTTTACCTTTAATTAAAAGAAAAGGGAGTCATATTTTACCCCTAAAAAAAACAACAACAATTTGAAGTATCTTGTCGACTTCTGATGTCCTCTCATTGCAGGAGATATTAAGAACATAAGACATAGGGGCAGAATTAGGCTATTTGGCCCATTGGGTCTGCTCTGCCATTCAATCATGGCTGATCTTTATTTTTTCCCCTCCTCAGCCTTCTCCCTGTAACCTTTGTTGCCATGTCCAATCAAAAACCTATCAAGCTCTGCCTTAAATACACCCAACAATCTGGCCATCACGACTACCTGTGGTAATAAATTCCACATATTTACCACCCGCTGGCTAAAAAAATTAACCTGCATCTCTGTTTTAAATGGACACCCCTCAACCCCGAGGCTGTGCCCCCTTGTCCTAGACTTCTCCATCATGGGAAGCATCCTTTCCACATCTACCATATTTAGGCCTTTCAACATTCGGAAGGTTTCAATAAGATCCTGCCTCATTCTTCTAAATTCCAACCAGTGAAAACCCAGTGTTATCAAATGTTCCTGGTATGATAACCCATTCATTTCAGGAATCATCTTTGTGAATCTCCTCTGAAACCTCTCCAATGCCAGCAAATCTTTTCTAAGATGAGGGGCCCAAAACTGTTCACAACACTCAAAGTGAGGCCTCACCAGTGCCTTATAAAGCCTCAGCATTACATCCCTGCCCTTTTATTCTAGACCTCTTGAAATTAATGCTAACATTTCATTTACTTTCCTCATCACTAACTCTACCTGCAAGCTAACCTTTAGGTTGTTCTGCACAAGGACTCCCAAGTACCTTTGCATTTCAGATTTTTGGATCTTCTCCCCATTTAGAAAATAGTGGGCACATTTCTTTCTTCTACCAAAGTGCATGACAATGCATTTTTCAACATATTTCATTTGCCACTTTCTTGCCCATTCTCCTAATCTGTCTAAGTCCTTCTGCAGCCTGCCTGTTTCCTCAACACTACCTGCCCTTCCACCAATCTTCATATCATCTGCAAACCTGGGAACAAAGCCATCTATTCCATCATCTAAATCATTGATATACAGCACAAAAAGAAGTGGTCCCAACACAAACCACTGTGGAACACCACTACTCTCTGGCAGCCAAACAGAAAAGGGTCCCTTTATTCCCACTCACTGCCTCCTATCGGTCACCCAATGCTCTAACCATGCCAGGAACTTTCCTGTCATACTATGGGCTCTCAACTGGGCAAGCAGCCTCTTGTGTGGCGCCTTGTCAATGGCCTTCTGAAAATCCAAATATACAACATCCACTGCATCCCCTTTATCTATCTCCTCAAAGAATTCTAACAGGTTCATCAGGCAAGATTTTCCTTTAAGGAAACCATGCTGACCTTGTCCTATCTTGTCCTGTGTCGTCAAGTATTCCATAATCTCATCCTTAGCAATTGACTCCAACATCTTCCCAACTACCAAGTTCAGGCTAACTGGTCCATAATTTTCTCTCTACTGCCTCCTTCCTTTCTTAAGGAGCGTAGTGGCATTTGCAATTTTCCAATTCTCCGGAACTATGCCAGAGTCCAATGATTCTTGAAAGAACATTCCACACTGCCCTTGTGCCCACGGCTTTGTCTCTTGGGTGATAGGACAATGATACCTAATGTAAACAATAACAAATTTACTATTTTAAAGGTGAGTGTCATCACAGTTGCAAGAATTATATTGCAAAACTGGAAAAAACCCAGATATCCCACTGTGAAGGAATGGACTGAGGAAATGATTAAGATTTCATCATATGAACACATGTTGGGAAGAATTAACAGTGAGGGAAAAGTGCAAGACACGTGGGATCAATTTTGGTTGTATGTTAATTTAAACTTAAATTAGAACTTCTTTCTGTCTCTAAGTTTTATTTGTTTTCCTGTCATGGGATGGCTGTGTAAATATGCTGTACTGTATCTGCTCTGTGATATGCTGTGCTGCTTTGTAAAATTAAGAATATATAATAATAAAAATTTGAATTAATAAAAGATCATTACACATGCCTCTCCGATCTCTACTGCTACCTCTTTCAGAACCCTAGGGTGCAGTTCATCTCGTCCGAGTGACTTACAAACCTTTAGGTCTTTCAGCTTTTTGAGCACCTTCTCTCTTGTCATAGTAACTGTATTCACTTCACTTCCCTCACACCCTTCAACACCTGGCACACTGCTACTGTCTTCCACTGTGAAGACTGATGCAAAATACTCATTTAGTTCTTCTTCCATCTCCTTGTCCCCCATTATTAATTCTCCAGCCTCATTTTCTAGCAGTCCTATATCCAATCTCATCTCTCTTTTACTTTGCACTTTGATATTGTTTGCTAGCTTGCTTTCATATTTGATCTTTTCCCTCCTAATGATTCTTTTAGTTGCTTTCTGTTGGTTTTTAAGAAGTTCCCAATCCTCTACCTTTCAGCTAATTTTTGCTTTATTGTATACCCTCTCTTTTGCTTTGATGTTAACTTTGACTTCCCTTGTCAGCCACAGTTGTACTATTTTGCCATTTGACTATTTTTGTTTTTAGAATAAATCTATCCTGCAAATTCCTTATTTTTCCCAGATAGGCATGCCGTTGCTGCTCTGCTGTCATTCCTGTCAGCAACTCCTTGCAAATTATTTTGGTCAACTCCTCTCTCATACCACTGGAATTTGCTTTACTTCCTCCCTATCAAATTTCAAGTTGAACTCAATCATATTATGATCACTGTCTCCTAAGGGTTCTTTTACCTTAAGCTCCCTTATCACCTCTGATTCATTACATAACACCCAATCCAGCATAGCTGATCTGCTCATAGGCTCAATGACAAACTGCTCTAAAAAACCATCTCATACGCATTCAACAAACAGACTCTCTTGAGATCCATTACCAACCTAATTTTTCCAATCAATATTGAAATCTTCCATGACAATCATAACATTGCCCTTTTGACAACCTTTTCTGTTTCATGTTGTAATCTTTGGTCCATATCCCAGCTGCTGTTGGGAGGCCTATATACTTCAACTATCAGGGTCCTTTTACCCTTGCAGTTTCTTAACTCAACCCATAAGGATTCAACATCTACCGATCCTATGTCACATCTTTCTGCTGGTTTGATGTCATTCTTTACCAGCAGAGCCACGCCTCCTCCTCTGCCTACCTTCCTACCACTCCAATACAATGTGTAACCTTGGTCATTCAGCTCCCAACTACAACCACCCTTCTACCAATTCAGTGCTGATCACAACATCATACCTGACAATCTACAATAGTGCAACAAGATCATCCATCTTATGTCTTATACTCCAGTTCCCACCCCCTGCCAAATTCATTTAAACCCTCCCCAGTAGCTCTAACAAATCTGCCTGCAAGAATATTGCTCCCCCTCATGTTCATGTGCAACCCATCACTTTTGAACAGGTCATACCTCCCCCAGAGGAGATCCCAATGATCCAGGAACCTGAAGCCCTGCCCCCTGCACCAGCTTCTCAGCCACAGATTAATCTGTCAGTTCATCTTGTTTCTACCCTCTCTGGCACATGGCACAGGCAGCAATCCAGAAGCTACTACCCGGGAGGTCCTGCTTCTCGGCTTTCTCCCTAGCTCTCCGAATTCTCTTTTCAGGACCTCTTTGCTTTTCCTTTCTGTGTCACTTGTACCAATATGTTCCAAGACATCTCACTTTTCTCCTTCCCTCTTCAAAATGCTGTGGACACAGTCCGAGATGTCCATGATCCTGGAACCAGGGAGGCAACTTACCATTCTGGTGTCTTGTTCACGTCCACAGAATATCCTATCTGTTTCCTATAACTACTGAGTCCTCAATCACTACTGTTCTCCTCTTCTCCCTCTTTCCCTCCTGCACCACAGACCTATGCTCAGTCCCAGTAACCCGGTCTCCCTGATATTCCCCTAGGAGGTCATCCCCCCAAAGGTATCCAAAGTGGTATACTTATTATTGAGAGGAATGGACACAGGGGTGCCCTGTGCTAATTGTCTATTCATATTTGCATTTCTCTAGACAGTCACCCAGCTACCCGCCTCCTGCAACTTCGGGGTAACTATTTCCCTGTAACTTTGATTGATTATCTCCTCACTCTCCCATACATGCTGATGGTCATCCAGCTGCTGCTCCAGATCCCTAACATGGTCTTCAAGGAGCTGCAACTGGATAAACTTCATGCAGATGTAGATCCCTGGGAGACTGTGGACTCCCAGAACACACAACAGCCATTTACTACACTAGGTACAGTAAAAGAGAGAGAAATAAAAGGGAACCTTTACCTTAACCTTTGAGCCAAAGCTTGTCACTCCTACTATTACCACTGGCCTACTCCCATCAATGGCTGCCCTGACAATGGCTGCCCTGCTTGTCCCTTCTGTACTTTTAAACAAATGTACCCATCCTGCGAGAAACCTCATCATTGTAACCTGCTCCTGCTACTGATTGGGCCACTGGAATGAGGCTGAACCCTGTGAAGCTCGTCTTTTAAACAAGCATCATCGGTTGGAATCATCCTATTAAGCGAAAGAAGACTTTTAAAGTTATTAATCAATTCCGACCCGATATAATTTTTGCTCAAGAAATGCGTATCAAAACGGGCGAT
The DNA here is from genome assembly GCF_963921235.1 of Mobula hypostoma. Lineage (NCBI taxonomy): Eukaryota > Metazoa > Chordata > Chondrichthyes > Myliobatiformes > Myliobatidae > Mobula > Mobula hypostoma. Next base: position 180,402,794 of record NC_086101.1, on the reverse strand, counting down.
CAAAATAGATTTTTTTAAATGTAGAAGGGCCTTCAATTTCAGGGTACTTGTCAAAATAAAACAAAGGGAGTATCTAATTTTATTAAATCTAATATTTTATTTATCCAAGAAGACATTATGTCAGATATTAGTGGTAGATTTTTAATTGTTAAAGGAACAATTTGTAATAGAAAAATTGTCCTGGTTATTCTATATGGACCTAATGTAGATGATCCTTTTTTTTAAATGTATTTGGTTTATTGCCGTATTTAAATGAATATATGTTGTTACTGCGTGGTGATTTCAACTGTTGTTTAAATCCTTTGATTGACAAGAGTTCAACTAATCTGTGGCTTCCGAGTTGTTCTGCATCACTTACTAACTCTTTTTAAATTGATTATGGCCTAGTTGAAGTTTGGAGACATTTATATCCTAATGATAGAGATTTTTTTTTCACACATTCACAAAAAATATTCGAGAATCGATTATTTTATAGCTGATCTCCGATTTCTGTCCAAAGTCCAGAAATGTGAATATGATGCTATTGTTTTCTCGGATCATGCACCTTTAAGCTTAGCTTTTGAACTGAATGATGTAGTTATTACAAATTTGCCTTGGCATTTTCCAGAAAATTTATTACAAAGTTCGGACTTTGTCAAATTTATTGAGACTCAGATAAAAGATTTTTTTCTTTTTAATAATACGGGAGATGTGTTGAAATTGATTATACGGGATACATTTAAAGCATATTTGTGTGGTCAGATAATCTCCTATTTAGCTAATCTTAAGAAACAGACAAAAACAGAGTTAGATAAGATTTCAAAACAAATTAAAGACTTGGATAATATTTATGCAATCTCTCCGAACACTGATTTATTCAAACAAAGGGTTGAACTCCAATCACAATATAATTTATTATTAACTGATCCTATTGAAAGAAATGTGTTTATATTGAAAAGGCAATTTTATGTGTTTGGAGATAAAAATAATAAGCTATTAGCTTCTCAATTAAAAGCAGCTAGACCCAAAAGACAAATTTTAAAAATTCGAAAGGGAGACAGTAGTTTACCATATAATTATGATGACATTAATAAAGTTTTTCAAGATTTTTACATTGAACTTTATAAATCTCAGTTTCCAGTTGATACTTCTAAAATAAATGCCTTTTTACAAAAGATCGATTTTCCTCGAATTTCTGTTCAAGATCAACAAACTCTTGATGCTCCTATTACTGAGAACGAAATTCAGAAAGCAATTTTTTCAATACAGTCTGGTAAAGCTCCTGGACTGGATGGTTATTCTGTAGGATTTTATAAAGAAATTGAAAAATTGCTTTCTCCATGTATGTTGGAAATGCTTAAAGATTCTTTTTTGACAGGAGAGTTACCTCCCACATTTTATGAAGCTTCTATTTCTTTAATTCTTGAGAAAGATAAAGACTCTACTGACTGTGCTTCATATAGACCTATTTCATTATTAAATGTGCATGCTAAAATTCTTTCAAAAATAATGGCTAATCGGCTGGAGAATATTCTAGCTAAAATTATCTCTCAGGACCATACAGGTTTTGTAAAGGGCCGTTATTCCTTCTCTAATGTTTGGAGACTGTTAAGTGTTATATATCTATCCTTCTCTAAGACTCCCCAATGTGTTGTCTCTCTCGATGCTGAAAAGGCATTTGACAGAATTGAATGGAAATACTTATTTAATGTTTTAGAGAAATTCAGCTTTGGTATTAATTTTAATAAGTGGATCAGAATGATATATAAAAGCCCTATTGCTGCTGTTATTACCAATAATTGCAGATCTCCTTTTTTTCGGCTTTCGGGGGCACGAGACAAGGATGTCCATTAAGTCCCTTGTTATTTAATTTGGTGCTGGAACCCTTGGCTATTGCACTTCGTGAAGCTAAAGATATTCATGGAATTTTCATAAATGGGACTATTCATAAGATCTTCCTTTATGTTGATGATCTCTTAGTTTATATTTCGAATCCTGAAGAGTCCATCCCTAGTTTATTAAAACTATTAAACGAATTTGGAAAGTTATCAGGATATAAACTAAACTTTCATAAATGTGAATTATTTCCCCTAAGTGATTCTGCTTCTATATATGATGACATTCCTTTTAGAGTTACGGACTCTTTTAAATATTTAGGTACTATTATTTCTTAAAATCATAAAGACCTTTATAAAGCTAATTTGGTTCCTTTAGTGGATTTTATGAAGCAATTATTTTGTAGATGGAATCTACTTACACTTTGGTTAGCCAGCCAAATTCATGCAGTTAAAATTATGATTTTACCAAAATTTTTATATGTATTTCAAACTATCCCTATTTTTTTAACTAAGAAGTTTTTTGATCAGGTTGACTTTATTATTTCATCTTTTGTTTGGAATAATAAAAGACCAAGAATTGGTAAATATAATTTACAAAAATTAAAAAAGGATGGAGGTCTTGCTCTGCCTAATTTAAGAATGTATTATTGGGCTGTTAATATATGTTATAAGTGTTTTTGGTTATATTGGGCTGATAAAAATGAACGACCACCTTGGGCTGATTTGGAATTGAAAGCTGTGAAACAGTTTCACTTAACCTTGTTATTAGGAGCTCCTCTACTTGTACAACTGTCCAAAATTGCTAATTTAAATTTATAACCAGTGATTAAGCAGTCATCATGAATTTGGTTCCAGTTTCGTAATTTTTTTAATCTCAAAAAATTCAAACTTTTTAGTTTAATTTATTGAAATTATTTATTTAAACCTTCATTAAGTGATCCTACCTTTCTTCTTTGGAGGAATAAAGGAGTTTATTCCTTCATGGATCTGTTCCAAGATGGCCGATTGATGTCTTTTGAGAAATTAGTAACTAAATACTCTCTCTCTTGTATTCACATTTCCGGCAATATCTTCAGGTCGGACACTTCTTACAAGAATATTTAAGTAATTTTCCATATATACAGGATTCTGACCTGTTAGATATTGTTTTAAAGAAGAACCCTTTAGTGAAAGGTTTCATTGGGAAATTTATAATTTATTGTTACAACAGCACAATTACCCTTCACTTAAGATTAAGCAAGATTGGGAGAGAGAGCTTAACATGACCTTGATAACAGAGGACTGGTTGCGGATTTTGAAGTTGGTTAACTCTTCTTCGATCTGTGCCAGTCACTCTTTAATTCAATTTAAAATTGTACATCGTTACTATTTGACAAAGGAGAGACTGTCTAAAATGTTTCCTAATGTTGATAGTCAGTGTGATAGATGTAAAACCGAGACAGCCATATTGACACGTATGTTTTGGTCGTGTTCTGTATTGAAACATTTTTGGAAATCTATTTTCTCTACAATTTCTAAAGTTTTAAAAATTAATTTACAACTTAATAAATTGACAGTTTTGTTTGGTATCATCCTTCAATATATTAATGGTATTTCTCTATCAGACCAATATGTAATTGCATTTGTTACATTATTGGCCAGAAGGGCTATTTTGTTGAAATGGAAAGATGCTTCTGCTCCTACTTTGATACAATGGTTCTCTCAGGTGATGTTATGTCTTAGTTTGGAGAAAATCAGAAGTCAAACTTTTGATCCTGGATTTGATTTTGAGAAAAGGTGGGGTTCATTTGCCCGCTACTATCATCTGATTTGAGTTAATTAATATGGTTTCCTTCCGATTTTTGTTTAAATGGATTTGAGTTGGTGGATTGATGTTTTTCTTTTATGGAAGCTTGTATGACGTATAGCTCTGTGGTTGTGCTCCCAATGGGTTTTTTTCCCTCTTTTTTTCATTAGTAGGGTTTTATTTCTCTCAGTTAGTAGGGGTTCTTTTTTTTCTTTCAAAAAATATTCTTAACACTTTATTTTTTCTTCTTCTTATTGATATATTGCTTACCTTTGTTAATCAGTTATTTGCTAATTTAATTCTTCATTGTACATATTGACATATTGACTTGATTATCTTAATGTATTTTTGTTGATCTTTAATAAAAATTAATAAAAAAGATTTTAAAAATGAAAGTAAACAAGCATTGTCGATCTGCAACATGGGTAAGGGGTCAAGCAAAGTGCGTTTAGGGAATTAGGTGCTAAGCTAAAGGACAGGACATCCAAGGTTGTGATCCCAGGGGAATGCTACCCCTGCCATGTGCTGGTGAGACCAGTAACAGGAAGATCATACAGGTTAGTAGGAAGCTAAGGAGATGGGGGATGCAGGAGGACGAGGTTCAGATTTTTGGATCATCAGACTCTCTTCCAGGGAAGGTGGAACCTGTAGAGAAGAGACAGTTTTCACTTGAAGTGGAAGGGGACTAATATTCCAGCAGGAAGGTTTGCTAGTGGGGTGGAGGGAGGTTAAACTATAGTTGCAAGGTGATGGGAACTGGAGCACCAGAACAGATAGTGGAGCAGTTCTGGAGAAAGATGTTGTTAAGCCTATATGCAAAGTCAGAAATCGAAATTCGAGTATGGTGGGACTAACGTCCTGAACTGCATATATTTCAATGCAAGGAGCATTGTAGAAAAGGCAGATAAACTTAGGGCATGTATCAGCACTTGGAATTATTGAGATTTGGTTGCAGAGGTGGCAGGATTTACAGCTCAGTGTTCCAGGGTTCCATTGTTTTAGTCATGTTAAAGCAAGAAGGATTAAAGGGGGAGGGTTGGCATTACTAGTCAGGGAAAATGTTACAGTAGTGTTCTGTCAGGACTCACAGGAAAGCTTGCTTAGTAAAGCTTTATGAGTAGAACCAATGAAGAAAAAAGATATGACCATGTTAATGGGATTATATTACAGATTACCCTACCATCTATTGTATTTAGAGGAGCAAATTTGCAGAGAAAACACAGACAGTTGCAGAAAACATAATGCTGTGATAATAGGTGAGTTTAATTTTCCTCATATTTACTGGGACTCCCATACTGTAAAAGGGCTGGATGGGAAAGAGTTTGTCAGATGTGTTCAGGAAAGAATTCTTAATCAGTACATAGAAGTTCCAATGAGAAGGAATGTGATACTAGATCTCCTATTAGGGAATGAGACATGGCAGGTGACAGAAGTTTGTGTAGAGGAACACTTAGCGTTTAGTGACCACAATGCCATTAGTTTCAAGGTAATTATGGAAAATGATAGGTCTGGTCCTTGGGTTGAGATTTTAAATTGGAGAAGGGTATCAGAAAGGATCTGGCAAGAGTGGATTGGGACAGGCTGTTTTCTGCCAAATGTGTATTTGATAAATGGGAGCCCTTCAGAAGTGAAAAGTTTGAGAGCACAGGGTTTGTATGTTCCTGTCAGAATAAAAGACGAGGATAACAGGGTTGGGGAACATTGGTTTTTGAGAGATATTGAAGCTCTGGTTAAGAAAAAGAAGAAGGTGTATAGCAGCTATAGACAGGTAGAAACAAAAGAGGTTCTTGAGGAGTATAAGAAATACAAGAGAATAAGAAGGAAATCAGGAGGGCTAAAAGAAGGAATGAGGTTGCTCTAGCAGACAAGGTGAAGAAGAATCCTAAGATATGTTAAGAGCAAAAGGATAGCAAGGGACACATTTGGTCCTCTGGGTCCTCTGGAAGATACGAGTGTAATACAAACTTGTATATGTGTGGAGCTGAAAGAGATAGGAGAGACCTTAAATAAATTTCTTTTTGTGTCTCTATTTACTTGGGAGACAGATACAGAGTCTATAGATGTCAGGAAATGTAGCAGCAAGGTCATGGACCCGATACAGATTACAGAAGAGAATATGTTTGTTGTCTTGAGGCAAATGAGGGTAAATAAATCCTCAGGCCTGACAGGGTGTTCCTTCAGAACCTGTGGGAGGCTAGTGCAGAAATTACAGGGGCCTTAGCAGAGATATTTGAAATGTCCTTAGCCATAGGTGAGGGGCTGGAGGATTGGAGGATAGCTGATTTTGGTCTGTTGTTTAAAAAAGACTCTATGAACATGTAAAGAAATTATAGACTGTTGAGACTGACTTTAGTAATGGGAAATAGGGACTGATCAGAAAGTCAATATGGCTTTGTGTATGGTAGCTCATGTCTAATCAATTTAATAGGTTTGTTTCGATGAAGTTACCAGGAAAGTTGATGAAGGCAAGGCAGTGGATGTTGTCTACATGGACTTTAGCAAGGCTTTGGGCAAGGTCATGTATGGGAAGTTGTTCAAAAAGATTCCCTTGCTTGGCATTCAGGATGAGTTAGTAAATTGTATTAGACAGTGGCTATACGGGAGAAGTCAGAGTGGTAGTATACGGTTGCCTCTCTGTCTGCACACTGATGATGAGTGATGTGCCACAGGGATCAGTGTGGGTCTGTTACTGTTTGTCATCTACATCAATGATCTGAATGATAATGTGGTAAAATGGATAATCAAATTTGCGAATGATACCAAGATTGGGGTGTCGTGGACAGCGAGGAATACTTTCAAACCTTGCAGTGGGATCTGAACCAGCCAGAAAAATGGGCTGAAAAATGGCAGATAGAATTTAATGCAGACAAGTGTGAGGTGTTGCATGCTGGGAGGACCAACCAGGGTAGTTCTTACATGATGAGTATTAGGACACTGAGGAGTGCTGTAGAACAGAGGGATCTGGGAACTTAGATCTATAATTCCTTGAAATTTGCGTGTCAAGTAGGTAGGGTCATAAAGAGAGCTTTTGGCACATTGGCTTTATAAATGAAGGTACTGAGTACAGTTGTTGGCTTGATATATTGAAATTGCATAAGACATTGATGAGGTCTAATTTGGGGTATTGAGTGCAGTTTTGGTCACCTACCTACAGGAAAGATGTAAATAAGATTGATAGTGCGCTGAGAAAATCTTCAAGGACATTGCCTGGACTTGAGCACCTGAGTTACAGGGCAAAGTTGTATAGATTTGGACTTTATTCTCTAGAACGTAAAAGAATGAGGGGAGAGTTCATAGAGATATACAAAATTATGAGGGGTGTAGATAGAATAAATCCAAGCAGACTTTTCCCACTGAATTTGGGAGAGACGAGTACTAGAGGTCATGGGTTAAAAATGAGAATGAGATTCTGCAGATGCTGGAAATCCAAAGCAACACACACAAAATGCTGGAGGAACTCAGCAAGTCAGACAGCATCTATGGAAAAGAATTAAAAATTAACATTTTGGGCCAAGAAGGAAGGGGGAAGATGCCAGAATAAAAAGGTGGGGGGAAGGGAAAGAGGCTAGCCAGAAGGTGATAGGTGAAGCCAGGTGAATGTGAAAGATTAAGGGTTAGAGAAGAAATAATCTTACAGGAGAGGAGAGTGGACCATTGGAGAAAGGGAAGGAGTGGGGGACCCAGAGGGAAGAAATAAGCAGGTGAGAAGAAGTAAAAATCAGAGTGGGGAATAGAGGAAAGGGGGGAAATTGATAGGTGACATGCTTAAGGGAAACATGAGGGGGAACTTCTTCACTCAGAGGGTGGTGAAAGTGTGGAATGAGCTGGCAGTACAAGTGGTGGATGTGGGGTCTACTTCAACATTTCTTCTTTCTCTTCGGCTGTCCATCGATTTTCGATGTTGACTGCGGCCTGGCAAGGTTGTATGGAAGACCAGCAGTTGCCCATGCTGCAAGTCTCCCCTCTCCACGCCACCGATGTTGTCCAAGGGAAGGGCACTAGGACCCATATAGCTTGGCACCGGTGTTGTCGCAGAGCAATGTGTGGTTAAGTGCTTTGCTCAAGGACACAGCTGAGGCTCAAACTAATGACCTTCAGATCAGTAGACCGATGCCTTAACCACTTGGCTACATGCCACACAACCACTTGGCCACACGCCACACTTCAACATTTAAAAGAAATTTGGATAGGAATGTCCCATCTACATATGGTTGCAGGTTGATGAGAGTAGGTAGATTAATGGTTTGGCAAGGACTAAATGGGCCAAGGGGCATGTTTCTGTGCTGTAGTGCTCTATGACTCCATGAGGACAGACATGTTGAGTCAGGTGTATTAGGGGAAGGAAAGGACATGTGAGCAAATTATGTCAGCCTAGAAAGTGATAGACTGTTAGACACATTTTCTCCATACTTTCATTGACCTTTGGAGTAGATTTACAGCTTGTGCAATGTATCAACTGATCTACTGAACCAATCTTCTGCAGTGATTGATCCTACTTGTTATACGTTACAAGTGTTCATTAAAAAAATTGGATAAAGTTGGAGATTACCATGCAACTTCCTGATTTATTTCAAATAAAGCTGTAATATCTTTGGCTTCCACTTCAAAAGGCACAGCTGGGGGCACAGCTTAACATTCCCAAATCTCATACGGGTGCAAAGTAGACGAGCAGAGAAAAATATCACAGTGTTGTGCAAACTTTAGTTGTCAATGAACCGATGAATTTGGAGAATGGAAGGTAAGATGGCTGATAAGGGAAAATGGTTCAGCTCAATGTGCAAAACCTTAAAAAAAAGAGAAATCAGCTCCAAAATGGATAAAATGCCGCTCAGATGAATTTCTCTGGAAGACCAGGAAGAGTGTGAAATCGACAGGTTATGTAGCGCTCAGTATGTATCCCTTTGTCACTCAGAAGGCAGCATTGATCATGAAAAACAGAAGAGAATCTGCAGATGCCGGAAATCTTGAGATATGCACACACAATGCTGAAGAAACCCAGCAGGTCAGGCAGCATTGATGGTGGGGAGGAATAAACTGCAGACATTTTGTGCTGAGACCCTTCATCAGCACCCTCCATCTATTATCAAGGATTCCCTGCTACCTTTTCACAGCTACCATCAGACAGCAGGTACAGAAGCCTAAAGTTCCACACTACTGGGTTCATGAACTTTCCTTGAACTTACTTGCATAACCATAATTATGAGCTTGGTATGCCAATACTGAAACCACTTTGACCATTTTGCATTACAGTGAAATTTTTTTGTTCGAATTCTGTTTTTTTCTTGTTAAAACTATGTATAATTTATGTTTCATTTATGGTTCTCTTCTTAATGCTGCTGTGAGCCTGTGATGCTGCTGCATCATTTCCATTGCACCCTGGATATATGTACTTGTGCATGGGAAAATAAACTTTGGCTGTTTTCTTTCGCGCTGCTGGCTCACAGCTCCACGTACCAGGTTTCATCGTTGACAATGAGAGCTATCCATGAGAAGTTTACACATCTTCCTGTGAATGATAGGCTTCTTCCCATATCCCAAAGATGTGCAGATAGCTTACTTGACTACCCAAGATATCCCTTGGTGTAGGTTAATGCCATTAAAGAATGGAAAGGGGTATTGTGACAGAGAATAGTCTGTGGGTATAGAAGGCAGCAAGGTGGGGTGGGGGGGATGGGACTGCTACATGCTCTCATGAATTCTGTTGGGCTGATTTGCCTCTTTCTGTGTTATTATATCACAGAGGTTCATTGGAAACCTGACTTCTAATTTACAATTAATACATCTAATATGGAGGCTACATAATGAATGTTACACATGCTCTAGTGACTGATTTAATTGGATGGGGAAAGAATACTTCCTCAGAATATTTCCTTATATTATCACTGACATACACTCAGTGGCCACTTTTAGTTACACCTGTACATCTGCTTATTAATGCAAATATCTAATCAGCCAAACGTGTGGCAGCAATTCAAACTATAAAAGCATGCAGACATGGTCAAAAGGTTCAATGGATCAATTGTCAGAATTGGGAAGAAATGTGATCTAAGTGGCTTTGACTGTGGAATGTTTGCTGGTGCCAGACAAGCTGGTTTGAGTATCTCAGAAACTGCTGATCTCCAGAGATTTTCACACACAACAGTTTCTAGAGTTTACAGAGAGTGGTGCGAGAAACAAGAAACATCCAGTGAGCAGCAGTTCTGTGGGTGAAAATGTTGTGTTAATGAGAGAGATCAAAGGAGAAAGGCCAGACTGGTTTAATAGGAAGGTAACAGTAACTCCCATAACCACATATTACAACAGTGGTATATACAGTTAGTTGGTTTGTCCATTGTGCAATGATGAAACCATTTTAGTCATCTGTGATTTGTAGGGGCTGGGCTGGACTGTGGGTATGCAGATGACTGGAGAGGCCAACCCATGCTCCAAGTTCTTTGACAGTGTAGACAAGTGATGGCTGCCACATTGGGATGGTTGTCATTGGTTTGAACCTTCTTGACCAGCCTACATCTCCCTGCTGCAATTGTCCTTTCTACCTCATGTGTCACTGCACCATTATGGAGGGAGGACTGCCACTTAACCTGATCCCGGGAGACATTTTCTCATGTGTCTGGGTTGATGCCAAAGGCTTTTAGTAAACTTTTCAGGGCATTTTTATAGCATTTCCTTCGGCCTCCATGGAAATGCTTTCTTTTCTGTAGTTCACCGCAAAACTGTCTCTTAGGCAGCCGATAATCTGACGTATGAGTTACGCAGCTCACCCTGCGTAACTGGAACTGCATCAGGATGGTGCATTTATTGGGCGGGCCCACCTTGGTGTCACAGATTCAGTCTTCCCCTTAATGTTGAGGAGCTTTCAGAGGCAGATTGTGTGGAGATGGTTCGGGTTCTTGGCATGCTGTTGGTACACTGTCCATATTTCAGGGGCATAAAGCAGAATGGGAAATACTATGGCCCTACACACCTTTAGATTCATCTGTAGACTTGTGCCTCTTCTGTCCCAGACATTGGTATAAAGTCTGCCGAAGGCTACATTGAATTTGGCGATCCTGGCATTTACTTCATCGTCAATACAGATGTCTGGGACAGCGTGCTGCCAAGATACGTGAACCTGGGTTGGGTCTTAGACGGTTGATTGTGATGTTTGGCTCAACGCATGATTTCCCTGGAAATGGCTGTTGCTTAGTCCAGTCTTCCTGGTGTTGATAGTAAGCTCAGAGTCATCAGCAAAAAGGAAATCTCTCTGTGATGATGTCTATCATAATCTTAGTTTTTGCTTGGAGCCACCTGAGGTTGGACAGTTTCCCATCAGTGTGGAATCTGATGCCGATGCCTATGCCGCTGTTATGAAGGTAACATATAACATGGTAGAGAAGACCAGACTGAAGAGCACTGATGCCAAGATGCGACCCTGTTTGTGTTCCAGCAGTGTTGCAATACCTGTAATCACAATTGCAGCAGCAGGGTACAGAAAAGCATCTGTGAATGCACAGCACATTGAACCTTGTAGTGGATGGGTTACAGCAGCAGAAGATCATGAAGATGCTCAACAGTGGCCACTTTATTCAGTACAGGAAATGGCCACTGAGTGTCTGTTGTGAAAATTGTTGTTTTGCCACTGCAGTGTAGTGCAATGCATTAAATATTATGATAAGTTAACAATAAAACATATAAAATAAAAGCAGTAGTGTAAAAAGATTGGACTAGTTAGTAGCAGAGTGTTCGTATAAGGACAACAGAGAGGAAAGATAAAGCTGAAAACATTTCTAGGTGAGATGGAGGGGAAATGAAGGGGGAAGAAGGAAGAGATGTTGCATGTGTTGGATGGTCACAGCAGCATGGGACAGTTTCTCTGCTATTTCACTTTTTGTTTGCGGGATTTGTTCTTTTTCACACATTTGGGCATCTTGTTGGTGGAGGTTTTCTTTAAATGGGTTTTATGGTATTTTTTTGTGCTGCCTGCAAGAAAATTGATCTCAAGGCTCAAGCATATATACTATATACATACCTTGATAATAAATTTACTTAAAACATTGATCTATGAATGGAGGTTAAATAAACTGCAGTGAAGATTCTTATTTTGATGAGGGAAGATTGACTGTGATGACTGTGGCTCAATAAACTCATTGGTGACAATGTGATGTCTCAGGTTCATTTGTGAACTTACAAACCTCCCTCTTTTCTGAAAATCCTCTTATAAAATCAGTGTTCCTTAAAGACAAGTGCATGGAGTTTCTAAAACTCTCTTCTTGATCCTAGTCAGCTCAGTTAAGCCTGTTTCTCTCTAATGCTAGCTGTCATAATGTCCTTAACATCTCATGTTGTGCTGCATTTTAAATCCTCCAAACTCAAGAGCTTCCTGATCTGCTCTCAGCAAAAAAAAGAGTAAAGACTCTCTGGACCAACAAATACTTTATTAATTCCTGAAGATTTGCTTGGGAAAATATAATTCTGAAGTTACATACTCTGAATCAATAAGATTGAGCTGATCTGTTGTGTTTTCAATGTGAGATCGAAATTTGTTTGGTATTGATCTGACTGCTTATTTGTGGTGATAGTATGGATAATGGTGGGGAAATGAAAGTAGCTGTGATCACAGGGAAGAGGGAGAACATAGCAGACTGGCCCTAAGCACATTGTACCAAATCTCTAAAGGACCTGACAGGATAAAAATGAACAAGCAGTTTAGCAATATCTAGTATTAGTCATCGTGGCTATCCCTCGAGGTCGAAGATGATGCTCTTCGTTCTGTTGATCTATTTATGGGCTCTCAAGTGGCTTATGAGTCCAATCTTGGCTTTGAAAGTTCTTCCACATTCAGGACAGGTAGTTCCAGATGGCAGATCGGGCTTAAATATCAGCTGGGAAGTTAGAAGAACCAATGTCAGCGTGCTAAATGAAGCAAAAACAACAAGCATTGAAGCCTACGTCATCAAGAACCAACTAAGATGGAGCGGTCATGTAGTTCTGATGAAAGACGAATGTCTGCCGAAACAAAACTTCTACTCCTAGCTTAATGAAGGCAAATGTAAAAGAGGCGGACAACAGAAGAGATTCAAAGACGTCTTAAAGCCAACGTGAAGAACTGTAACATCGACATCAACAACTGGGAAACCATTGCCAAGGACAGGAAACTCTGGCAAGCCGTCATCCGAGAAGGAACAGCAACTTTTGAAGCCAATAGATGTGCAGAATTGGAAGAAAAGAGAAGAAAATGGGGCTTAGAAAAATAAAGGGCTATAGGTAAGCCTAGTAATTTCTAAGGTAGGGACATGCTCGGCACAACTTTGTGGGCCGAAAGGCCTGTATTGTGCTGTAGGTTTTCTATGAATGGTCTCAACCCAAAACAGTGTCTCTCCATTTCTTCCTGATCCACTGAATTCTTTCAGAAGGGGACCTCTTATACAATGGCAGGAAGTGGTTTAATAGCAATTTGCCAGGAAATCACTGGATATCCATTTCAATATGAAGGATATTAGTTATTAGCAACACACATCAAAGTTGCTGGTGAACGCAGCAGGCCAGGCAGCATCTATAGGAAGAGGCGCAGTCGACGTTTCAGGCCGAGACCCTTCGTCAGGGTCGACCCTGCTGCGTTCACCAGCAACTTTGATGTGTGTTGCTTGAATTTCCAGCATCTGCAGAATTCCTGTTGTTTGATATTAGTTATTAGTTACTTGTACAGGAGTACTGAAGAAGGACCTTGATCCGAAACATCGACTGTTTATTTACTTCCCTAGATGCTACCTGACCTGCTGAGTTCCTCCAGGATTTTGTGTGCGTTGCTCTGGGTTTTCAGCATCTGCAACCTTTCTTGTGTGTATGAGTTACTTGTTTATTATGTTTTATAGGATTGCTTCCATATTTATATTCATCGTGTTCTGCTTATTATAGAAAATATAGAAAATAGGTGCAGGAGTAGGCCATTCGGCCCTTTGAGCCTGCACCGCCATTTATTATGATCATGGCTGATCATCCAACTCAGAACCCCGCCCCAGCCTTCCCTCCCGACCCCCTGACCCCCGTAGCCAAAAGGGCCATATCTAACTCCCTCTTAAACATAGCCAATGAACTGGCCTCAACAGTTTCCTTTGGCAGAGAATTCCACAGATTCACCACTCTCTGTGTGAAGAAGTTTTTCCTAATCTCGGTCCTAAAAGGCTTCCCCTCTATCCTCAAACTGTGACCCCTCGTTCTGGACTTCCCCAACATCGGGAACAATCTTCCTGCATCTAGCCTGTCCAATCCCTTTAGGATCTTATACGTTTCAATCAGATACCCCCTCAATCTTCTAAATTCCAACGAGTACAAGCCCAGTTCATCCAGTCTTTCTTCATATGAAAGTCCTGCCATCCCAGGAATCAATCTGGTGAACCTTCTTTGTACTCCCTCTATGGCAAAGATGTCTTTCCTCAGATTAGGGGACCAAAACTGCACACAATACTCCAGGTGTGGTCTCACCAAGGCCTTGTACAACTGCAGTAGTACCTCCCTGCTCCTGTACTCGAATCCTCTCACCATAAATGCCAGCATACCATTCGCCTTTTTCACCACCTGCTGTACCTGCATGCCCACTTTCAATGACTGGTGTATAATGACACCCAGGTCTCGTTGCACCTCCCCTTTTCCTAATCGGCACCATTCAGATAATAATCTGTTTTCCTATTTTTGCCACCAAAGTGGATAACTTCACATTTATCCACATTAAATTGCATCTGCCATGAATTTGCCCACTCACCCAACCTATCCAAGTCACCCTGCATCCTCTTAGCATCCTCCTCACTGCTAACACTGCCACCCAGCTTCGTGTCATCCGCAAACTTGGAGATGCTGCATTTAATTCCCTCATCCAAGTCATTAATATATATTGTAAACAACTGGGGTCCCAGCACTGAGCCTTGCGGTACCCCACTAGTCACCACCTGCCATTCTGAAAAGGTCTCGTTTATTCCCACTCTTTGCTTCCTGTCTGCTAACCAATTCTCCACCCACACCAATACCTTATCCCCAATACCGTGTGCTTTAAGTTTGCACACTAATCTCCTGTGTGGGACCTTGTCAAATGCCTTTTGAAAATCCAAATATACCACATCCACTGGTTCTCCCCTATCCACTCTACTAGTTACATCCTCTGCTGCATTAGATCCGGGGTAATAATCATTTTGTTCTCCTTTACACTCGTATACTGAAGAATGACAATAAACAAACCTGAATGTCGAATCTTGAATCTTTAATCTTGAACCTACACATGACGATGCTTTAGTAACTTGAGGAGAGGAGAAACAGAAGTGTTTATTTCCACACACGGCAAGTTTATCTGTAAATCCCGATCTTTGTCAACAGATTCTTCCTCCATCTATCGATGAGCACACTCACCATCAGGATCTGTCTGCCTTCCGTCACATCACTCACTCACCACCTCTCACCATCTCTCGCCGTCTCTCACCATCTCTCGCCGTCTCTCACTGTCTCTCGCCGTCTCTCACCACTTCTCACCATCTCTCGCCATCTCTCACTGCCTCTCACCATCTCTCGCTGCCTCTCACCATCTCTCGCCGTCTCTCACCGTCTCTCGCCGTCTCTCACCGTCTCTCGCCGTCTCTCACCACTTCTCACCATCTCTCACTGCCTCTCACCATCTCTCGCCGTCTCTCACCGTCTCTCGCCGTCTCTCACCGTCTCTCGCCGTCTCTCACTGTCTCTCGCCGTCTCTCACCATCTCTCGCCGTCTCTCACCGTCTCTCACTGCCTCTCACCGTCTCTCGCCGCCTCTCACCGTCTCTCGCCGCCTCTCACCATCTCTCGCCGCCTCTCACCATCTCTCGCCGCCTCTCACCATCTCTCGCCGCCTCTCACCGTCTCTCGCCGTCTCTCACCGTCTCTCGCCGCCTCTCACCGTCTCTCGCCGCCTCTCACCGTCTCTCGCCGTCTCTCACCGTCTCTCGCCGTCTCTCACCGTCTCTCGCCGCCTCTCACCGTCTCTCGCCGTCTCTCACCGTCTCTCGCCGCCTCTCACCGTCTCTCGCCGCCTCTCACCGTCTCTCGCCGCCTCTCACCATCTCTCGCCGTCTCTCACCATCTCTCGCTGTCTCTCACCATGACAGAGAATGCAAAGGAGAGAGGAATTTAAGGAAGAAAATACACAGCAGGATCCAAGCCTAATTCAACATCCTCACTTTGACCCTATGATTCTTGCTCTTTACCTGTCCAGCTGAGCTGCGTTTTCTGTGTAACAACACTACATTCTGCTACTGTTTTTCCCCTCTTTTTGCCGTCTCAATTTACTGATCTATGAAATGATCTTTCTGGGTGGTGTGCAAGCAAAAGCTTTTCACTGTATCTCGCTACAGGTGACAATAAAGTTTGAAGGATTTGTTTTATTTTGTCACATGTACAGTAAAACATCAACAGATACAGTGAAATGCAACAACCAGCAGAGTCTGAGGATGCGTTGGGGGCAGCCCGCAAGTGTTGCCATGGTTCTGGCACCAACATACTAACCTATACGTCTTTGGAATACGGGAGACAACAGGAGCACCCAGAGGAAACACACTCACAATCACAGGCAGAACATACAAGCTCCTATAGACACCATTAGGAATTGAATCCTGATTACTGACACTCAAAGGTGTTATGCTACGTGCTGCCTTTATTGGTAAAATTAATATTAACAACAAACTAATTGCAAACTAGATATTCGTCAAAAATCCTGTAGCACGATTCTAAGACAGATCAGGTAGTCCTCCCAGAGGACCTGGCCAATACGCCTTCCTGAAACAATGCTGCCAAAATACTCTGGTGGAAATAAACAAGCCTGAGAGCATAGTGGCACAGTTAAGAGAGCCAGTGCCTCCTTGTAACAGCAGCTCGGCCTCGATCCTGACCACTGGTGCTTTCCACAAGAGGTTTGCACGTTCTTCATGTGACTACATAGGGTTCTCCTTGTTCCCCCAAACCTCTGCTCCATCTTCCTCCCACATCCTGATGACGTACAGGTCGGGAAAGTAATTGACCACTGTTAATTATCCCTAGTGTGGTGATGAGTGGTGGAATTCTGGAAGTAACTGACTTGAGTGAAATAGGATTAGTGGGAGGCTTACTGTAAACGAGTGTTTGACGGCTGGCATGAACTTGTTGGGCTGCAAGGTCTGATTCTGTGTTGTATAACTCTATTGATAGGTTAATCTTGTCCTATTTTATAAGGCAGTTTCTGATGTTTCGGAATGGCATTAGATGCAGAACTGACAGTAACTTTCAGAAAGCAATTCATTTTGTAACATGCTTTGGGACATTTTAAAAAAACTTAGTGGAAAAACTGTAAAAATGAAAATACATTATATTGTTTCCTCCTAGTTACTCTCTCAAAAGTTCAGGTTCAAATTCAAGTTTATTGTCGTATGACTGTATATTTATACGACCAAATGAAACAATGTTCTTGTGGACCATGCCACACCCACAAAACATACATCCCACGCAGCACAGAAAGCGAATTATTACGGCACATAAATTAATAATATGATGCAAAATGCATGTGGAGTATGCAGTATAGGTAAGCAGTAAACAATCCACTGTCCTGGTGATGAGACCTCAGTGGTGGCTCATGGTATTCATTTGTCTCTCAGCCTGAGGGAAGTAGCTGTTACCCAGTCTGAGAATCCTAGTTCTGATGCTCTGTGCCTCCCTCCTGATGATAGTGGCTCAGAACAATTATGGGAGGGATGTAGGGATCCTCAGCGGTGCTTTTGCCCTTTGTCTACAATGTTCCCTGTAAGTATCACAAACAGGAAGGGAAGGAGACCCTGGTGATCTTCTTGGCAGTTTTTACTGTTCACTGTAGGGTCTTGTGGTCTAATGCCTTGCAGCTTCTGTACCACATGGTGATGGAGCCAGACAAGATAATCTTGATGTTGCTCCTGTAGAAAGTTGTTAGACTGATGGCAGGGAGTCTGGCATCCCTCAGTCTCCTCAGAAAGTGTCGACACTGCTGTGGTAGCAACAATATACTGAAGGCATAAGGCTCTGATTTTCACTTAGGCAAAATAAAAGAAGTCAATACCTAGCATTCTTCTGCTTTTGAAGATGACTGCATACAGCTGCATTGAGTCAGACAGAACCATCAACAGAGAACAAAGAAATCTAACATGCTTTTATGATTGTCCTCAACTGTGTGTCAAGTGGTGAAGATGTGTTTCAAAAATAAATTTCAGTCCTTTCAGTGAGAATAATTTACTAGGAGATAAGCTCCCATAGTTCTCAGACATAGAATTATAAAGATATTCAGCATGGAAACAGGCTTTTCAGTCCAACTCGTCCATGCGGACCAAGATTTCTCTATTTATATGCACGTGGCCCATATACCTTTAAACTTTAAATATTCATCTACCTGTGAAAACATCTTTTAGCCATTTTAATTTTCATCACATCAGCTTCCTCAATTTTTCCTTGCTCTAGAAAGCTCTGGAGGCTGAATTGGAAGTTATGAAGATAGGACAGGAAAGTAGGTTGGAAGAAGGTTGGATTGACAATGATCTTTGTGAACAGTTGAGCAAACTCAAGGGGCAGAATGCTCTTTTCTCTACTTCTAATGATCATCCTACCAATTTCATATGATGTACAGAAAACTTCAAACAAACCACACTTAACCTTCCATATTCCAGCAACTCCCCTTATAATTTAGCACATGAGGTCCAGACACCAGTAAATTAATGTTTTCTGAGGATAGGTTAAGCGAGTTATGGCTTTTCTCCCTGGAGAAAAGGAGGATGAGAGGTGATTTGATAGACATGTATAAGATAATAAGAGACATAGTCAGACATCCCCAGCTCTCCCAGAAGTTCTGGGAGTCTCCAGCATATTGATGGCAGCTCCCTAACACCCACAAATTATATACAATCTCCCGGAAATTGACTTTTTTGAGAGAAAGAGTAGGAGCAGGAGTGGGAGCGATCATCCTGATTGGTCTCTCTTTGTGCTAAGTAGACCTATCAGTTTTCTCTGTGGGCGGGCTTTACAGTCGACCTCTGTCTCTCCATCAGTTCAGTTTTAGTCCTGCACCGCCATGGCAGAGTGTTTCAAAAAAATATATAAAACACACTTCACCCCAGACTACCCTAAAGTATATCCCTGCCTAACAGGGGTCAAAAATAATGACAGAGTTGCTCGCTGCGCTGTTTGCAACAGTGACTTTTCTATTGCCCAAATGACTGTAAAAGACACGTTGAGGTGAGTTTAACAGGTGTCCTTCGTTCATTAGCATAGCTAACGTTATTTATACTAGCTGGCTAGCTGCTAAGGAGCTACTCTATTGATGTCCTGCGTGATGAGGCCAAACTCCCTGTAGATGTGCTTAAGGTTGTAATAGAATTAAAAAACTGACTCCATGATAAAGATAGCAGAGTGAAGGGATATGGGGAGAAGGCAGGAAAAGGGTACTGATTGTGGATGATCAGACATGATCACAGTGAATGGTGGTGCTGGCTCGAAGGGCTGAATGGCCTACTCCTGCACCTATTGTCTATTGATAATATAATATAAGTACAGAAATAGCAAAAAACTGTGCCTGCTCATCAACCAAGACAGCAGCAATTGTGAACACGGCACTGGAACCTGAATGTTCAGAGGATCTGTACAAGTTCATCCGGACAGATAAAAGGTCATACAGTATTTTGGTTGATGAAGGCAACGATATCATGTGTGAGAAGGAATGTTCCATTTTGGCCAGGTACTAGAATGAAATACAGGACAAGGTAACAGTTGGATTTGTAGACATGCCAGTGTTCAATAATGCCAAAACTGAAAACATAATCATCCATGAATGACAAAGGCCTTGAATGGTCTAATTGTGTAGGATTTATCAGTGACAACTACAATGTGATGATTGGCAAAAACAACTCTGTCTTATCAAGAGTGAAAGCACAGGCCCCTCATATTTACAGTGTTGGCTGTTGGAGTCACCTGGTCAACATTTGTGCCAAAACTGCTGCTAGGGAGCTCTCAATGTCACCTGAAGAATTGCTCATTGACATCTACTACTACTTTGAGAAAAGTTCCAAACGAAGAGAAGACCTAAAACAGTTTCAAGAGTTCTGCAATGTTGCCCAGCAGAGAGTACAAAAGATTTGTCCTACACGCTGGCTTTCTTTAGGAAAATGTTTGGACCATCTGTTCCACCATGGCCAGCCTTTATTTCATATTTTGAGTCAAAGAGTGAGAATCAGAAGTCATTTCATATTCAGAAGAGGCTGAAAGACTCCCAAATGAAAAGGACACCTGTTACATGCTTTCTCCATGATGTCACACAATGTTTTGAAAAATTCAATTTGATTTTTCAAAACAAGGCACTTTTCCTCTTCAAGTTGGATCAGAGTGTAGAAGAGCTCCTGCATGACATAGCAAGCTGATTTATTGAGCCAAAGGTATTGAGAGAACAGAACATTCAGGAGATAGATGTGAGCAACCCTGAAATTCACCGCCCAGATGAAGAGCTTTTTACTGGGTACCTGGCAAGTAGGCAGTTGCTAAGCAAGGAAGCACAAGAGATCCACCCTTACAAGACAAAGCAGTTCTTCAAAGATGCCAGAGCATTCTATGTCAGGTGCATTCAAAAAATCTTGGAGAAGTTCCCAATGAGAGACCAAATCTTGAAAAATCTGTCAGTGGTCAATACTGAGAGCCAAGATGAGGTGAATCCAGACCAGATTTTGACTCTGGCAGAGAGATTTCCAAATGTGATCAAGGCAGATGCAAGAGAACAGCTCCACTTGGACGTCCTGGATTATGTCTCAACTAACCTTGAAGGACTGGTGCCAGACAACAAAAGTTTGCCAGTTGATGAGTTCTGGGGGAAGCTGTCCAAAGTGAAATCTGTGAGCACAGGGCAGTTGAGATTCAAAGAGCTCTGCCAGTTGATGAAGCTGCTTTTGGTGCTGCCAAATTCTAATTGTGATGTAGAAAGGGCATTCAGCCTGGTGCGTCACATTAAGACAGAATTCAGAAGTCAGCTGTCTCACAAAACACTTGGAAATCTGATGTCTTGCAAAATTAACAAATTCATTGACACAGACTGCCGTGAGGTTGAGACTTACAGCAAAATGCTCAAATCTGCCAAGCAAGCCACATCACAGTACAAGGAAAGTTTCCAAAAGAAATAGAAAAACTATTTGCATTAGCATTTAAGTATTAGCATTGAGACTGCCTACAAAATACTCAACAAGGATATATATGTGTCTGTGTGTGTGTGGGTAAATAGTTTCAATATGTGATCAAATAAATTGTTGTGTTCTTTCATAATCAAATGTCCTGTATACATGCACCCTTGGAAGTCGACCGGTGGCGGGGGGGGGGCACTACCTCCCTGAAATGAGTTTTTGCAGGGTGGGATGTCTGCATAGTCAAGTGGACAGACAGAGATTTTTTCCCAGGGTGGAAATACGAAGGGGCATAATTTTAAGAAGTTGGAGGAGAGTTCAGGAGAGATAGTAGGTTAGAGAAGCTATCTTGGAATGACATCTATCACATATTGGGTTAATGTAAGAGTAATAACGAGATAGTTTATCTTTGGACATATGAGCCCGGTGCACTACTTTAAACTGTATCAACACATGTTTAGCACATACAGAGGATGAATTCACCAACTGAAGAATTTTTTTCCCATTTTTCAGTTGGTATAGTAATCTCAAGTTCTCTTTCCCAGTCAGCTTTAATTTTATTAGAAGCATTAGGACATAGATTCATAATTATATTATATATAATTGCTACAACACTTTTCTGAGAGAGATTTAAATCTAAATTTTTTTCCAAAATATCCGTTGGATATGGACGTGGGAAATTAGGGGAAACAGTAATTAAAAAGTTCCTAATCTGTAAATATCTGAAAAAATGAGATCTGGGTAAGTTATATTTATTAGAAAGTTGATCAAAAGACATAAAACAATTATCCATGAATAAATCGCGAAAAGATATTATACCTTTAATTTTCCAATCAGAGTAGGCTTGATCCATCATGGAAGGTTGAGAAAGAAAGTTTGACAAGATAGGGCTTGCTAGGATAAATTGATTAAACCCAAAAAATCTTCGAAATTGAAACCATATACGTAAAGTACGCTTAACTATTGGGTTATTCATTTGTTTATATAATTTAAAAGAAGTAAAAGGAAGTGAAGTTCCTAAAACCGAACCCAAGGAAAGCCCTTGTAATGAATTAGATTCAAGATTTACCCAATGAGGGTTTAAAGATACATCCAGAGTGAATTATTCCCTTTAAATAAGCATGTACCTATTTATCGATTTTTACCATTTAAACTGGTTAATGATTCATTTATATATTTAGGGATAACAATTACAAAAAAAATAAAGATTTATTTAAAGCTAATTTTTTACCTTTAATTGATCAGATTAAACTGTTATTTACCAAATGGTCGCCAATCTCTTTGTCTTTGATTGGTCGGATTAATGCTATTAAGATGATCATTTTGCCTAAATTTTTGTATATATTCCAATCAGTCCCAATTTTCATCCCAAAATCTTTTTTTGATAATGTAGACTCAAAAATTTCCTCATATATTTGGCAGAATAAAAATCCTAGGTTAGGTAAAAGGTATTTACAGAAGTCTAAAAAGGAGGGAGGGCTTGCCCTCCCGAATTTTAGATTCTATTATTGGGCAATTAATATTCGATATTTAAAATTTTGGTTACGAGATCAGGAGAGATAGTAGAGGTAAACTTTATACATAGAGAGTGGTAAGCACAGAAACATGCTGCCAGGTGTCGTGATAGAGGCAGATATTTTAGGAGCATTTTTGAGACTGTTAGACAGGCACATGGATGAAAGAAAAATAAAGGGATATAGGCAAGGGAAGGGTTAGATTGATTTTGTTGTTCCTTTTTGCACCTTGTGGTGCATCGAGCAGCATGTTTTTACTGTTTCCTTAGCATCAGCCTGCATTTTCACAAGGCTGAGTTGCTAGCTTGACACCCAACTCAGCGCAGAAGGTAAGCGTGCAAGGATTTGAATTCGGGACCATTGGCCTTGAAGTCTGATGCTGATGCCACTACACCACCAGCTGGCAAGATTGATCTCAGAGTAGGTTCAAAGGTTGGCACAGTTTCATGGGCCAAATGACCTGTACTGCACTATATTGTTCTATGTACTATGTTCAACTGTAGTTTCTTCCAAGTCAATATAGTCATCCCAGTGGGTGGAGAAAAGATTTGAGGATATGAACCATCAATTCTTTTGACACAGAGACAAAGTAATTTAGCTTACTTGCTGTAACTGAAATCCTATCATATTCATTCAAGTACTGAGTGCAAAGGTGATTTTTGTTAATACATAATTTATTTATAGTTAAATATGTTCTTCATTTATAAAATCGATTTGCTTGTTGAGATCTATAGAAATACTCTAGCAACCTCAAAGACAAGAACAAAATCTTATGAAAATGCAAAATAAATTATAAAGCATGAAGCAACAGACCTTCTCATCACTCCCCTGGTGATAAGACCAATAGTTCACTTGGATAAGAAAGCAATATAAAACTATGTTCAATTGGACTGCAAAGTAATCTAACATTAAGAAAGCACCTGGGATTTCAGTACTGTGAAAAGCCTGATCAATGTTGGTGATTAAGGCAAAAATAAAGTAGTACAATTTTAATTAATGCTCTATTTTAGGTCTTCCGAACAGTATTTTAAATTCTACAAGATAACAGCAATGGAATGTTTATTGTGCAAAATTATCATCTATTTGGAGAAGGATTTTAGGATCAGAAAATGGCTCGTAATTAGCATTCAGCATCTTTCTTAGTTCAAAGTGCAGGAGAACATTGGTTAGCTTTTTGCAGAATTTGGTGATTATTGTTTATTTTATTCATTTCTAGATACAGCATGGTAACAGGCCCTTCCGGCCTAACGAGCCCGCAGCATCTAATTACACCCATGTGACCATTTAACCTACTAATCTGTACGTCTTTGGGACATGGGAGGAAACTGGAGCACCCGGAAGAAACCCACGAACTCCTTACAGGCAGTGGCAGAATTGACCCCACCTCGCTGGCTCCGCGAAGCATTATGCTAACCACGATGCTATCATTCTGCCCTCCTAAAGATTAGCTTTATGCACCAAGATATACAATGAAATGCGTCATTCATATCAATGACCACTACAGTCTGAGGTTGTGCTGGGGGCAGCCCACAAGTGTCACCATGCTTCTGGTACCAGCATGGCATGCCCAGAACTTACTAACCTTAACCTTTGGAATTTGGAGGAAACCAGAGCACTGGGAGGAAACCAACCCAGTCACAGTGTGAAAGTACAAAATCCTTAAAGGCAGTGGCGGGAACTGAACCACCACTAATTTCGCAGAAGTCATTTTAATAGTATTACGCGAATCACTACACTACAGTGTGCCCCAATTATTAGATTGTTTCTTCAGAATACCACTCCTTAATAAAAGTATAAAGTACTACAATGTGTTTAGAGCACAGGAGCAAGTTAATCAGCTCAATAAACCATGCTTGTTTTATGGTCATAGTTTCACAGAGTGATGCAGCACAGAAACAGACCCTCTGGCCCAACTGGTCTGCTGCAGTATCCACCATGCTGACCCCGGTTATCTGTACTCTGTCGCTAACTGGTCCACCACCGCATCAACCCTGCTAGTCCCAGACGCCTGCATTCAGCCCATAACTTTCCAAACCCTTCCACTCCAAGTATCTATTCAAATACCTCTTAAACGTTGCAGTTGTACCTGCCTTGACCACTTCTTTTGGCAGCTCATTCCAGGTAACTACTACCCCTGGGGTGTATAGTCCTATTTTAGGTTAGCACCAGGAATTGCTGAAGGAAGTTACTTTCCTCTTGACAAGGGAGTCATTATATACTTACTGCCCATCACACTACTGTCGTTTAGGGCAGCAATGAAGGTCTTCCATCTCCATTGGTGTTCAGAGCTTCCTTCATCATGTCATTTTTCACTACTGTCAGTCACGCAAGTCCTGGGTGGAGACTCAGGAATACTGTCACACTCAGGTGTAGACGGATACTTCATTGCTGTTTCCATAACAATTTTGTTTTACCAGTCAGTGTTTGCCCTGAGCTGAACCCCTGAACATGGAGGACTGATGGACCACTCCCAGTGTGGCCTCTACCCTTTCACCTGTTTGGCATGGGTAACGCTACCAAGAGCCCTGACTCCAACCAACATAGCTCTCCAGGTCTTTGAGGCACAGAAGCTTCCAAACCCAGTGACAAAGTTGAGGTCCTCTTGGAGGTGACAAGGGAGTGCTCTGACACAACATTTCTAGCCCACTTCCCTCAGACCACTCATCCTGATAAGGTCTAGGTTTTAACACGTGAATTGCAAAAGGAATTTAATATTATCTTCTTGTCATACAATCTGACCCTGATTAGTGGCTGATCTTTGAATTCTGCCTCCAATATTCAATCCTTTCAAGTATATAGAATGAATTTTGGAGTCTAAGCACCATACACTAATACACGTGGGCACTGCAAACCAACAAAAAATACTGATACTGGAAACCTGAAGTGAAATTAAAAATGTTGGAATGCATATAAGCAAGTCAGGCAGCAACTGTTGAAAGAGGAACAGATTTAACATTTCAGGTCAAAGACTCTCTGGCACCAAATAATATGCTGGAGAAACTCAATGGGCCAGGCAGCACACATGGGAGGAAAGGAAGTGTTCAAAGCTCAAGTTCAAAGTTCAAAGTAAATTTATTATCAAAGTACATATATGACTTCATATACGATTTCTGATTCATTTTACAGAGAAACATAGAAAGCATACAGCACAATGCAGGTCCTTCAGCCCACAAGGTTGTGCCAAACATGTCCCTACCTTAGAAATTACTAGACTTACCCATAGCCCTCTATTTTTCTAAGCTCCATGTACCTATCCAAAAGCCTTTAAAAGACTCTATCGTATCAGCCTCCACCACCTTTGCCGGCAGCCCATTCCACACAGTCACCACTCACTGAGTGAAAAACTTACCCCTGACATCTCCTCTGTACCCTACTCCCCAGTATCTTAAACCTGTGTCCTCTTGTGGCAACGCACATCAAAGTTGCTGGTGAACGCAGCAGGCCAGGCAGCATCTCTAGGAAGAGGCACAGTCAACGTTTCGGGCCGAGACCCTTCGTCAGGACTAACTGAAGGAAGAGCTAGTAAGGGATTTGAAAGTGGGAGGGGGAGGGGGAGATCCTAAATGATAGGAGAAGACAGGAGGCAGAGGGATGGAGCCAAGAGCTGGACAGGTGATTGGCAAAGGGGATATGAGAGGATCATGGGACAGGAGGCCTAAGGAGAAAGAAAAGGGGAAGGGGGAAGCCCAGAGAATGGGCAAGGGGTATAGTGAGAGGGACAGAGGGAGAAAAAAGACAGAGAGAAAAAGAAAGTGTGTAAATAAATAAATAATGGATGGGGTACAAGGGGGAGGTGGGGCATTAGCAGAAGTTTGAGAAGTCAATGTTCATGCCATCAGGTTGGAGGCTACCCAGACGGAATATAAGGTGTTGTTCCTCCAACCTGAGTGTGGCTTCATCTTTACAGTAGAGGAGGCCGTGGATAGACATATCAGAATGGGAATGGGACGTGGAATTAAGATGTGTGACCACTGGGAGATCCTGCTTTCTCAGGCGGACAGAGTGTAGCAACCAGTTCAGCCCTGGGAAAAAGCCTCTGACTATCCACACGATCAATGCCGCTCATCATATTATACACCTCTGTCAGGTCACCTCTCATCCTCTGTCACTCCAAGGAGAAAAGGCTGAGCTCACTCAACCTGCTTTCATAAAGCATGCTCCCCAATCCAGGCAACGTCCTTGTAAATCTTCTCTGCACCCTTTCTATGGCTTCCACATCCTTCCTCTAGTGAGGCGACCAGAACTGAGCACAGTACTCCAAGTGGGGTCTGACAGGCATACTCAATAAATCCAGAAACTAGAATAGAATCATTGAAAGAGCATGCCAACAGCTTGCACAGCCGGTGTGCAAAAGACAACAAACTGTGCAAACACAAGTAGAAAGAAAAGTAAGAAACAATAACAATAATAATATTAATAGTAAATAAATAAGCAATAAATATCAATAACATGAGATGTCACTTCTTTGAAAATGAGTCCATATGTTGTGGGAACAGTTCAGTGATGGGGCACGTGAAGTTGAGTGAAGTTAGCCCCTCTGGTTCAAAAGCCTGATGGATGAGGTGTAATAACTGTTCCTGAACCTGGCAGTGTGAGCTTTGAGGCTCCTGTACCTTCCTCCTGATGGCATCACTGAGAAGAGAGTATGACCGGGATGGCGGGCGTGCCTGATGATGGATGCTGCTTTCCTGCAACAACACTCCCTGTAAATGTGCTCGATAGTGGGCACCCATGATGGACTAGGCCATATCTGCTACTTTTTGTAAGATTTTCCATTCAAGGGCATTGGTGTTTCCATACCAAACTGTGATTCAGCCAGTCAATATACTCTCCAACACACACCTATAGAAGTTTGTCAAAGTTATGCCAAATCTCCGCAAACTTATAACTGTAGCTGTGCTTTCTTCGCTATTGCACTTAAGGTGCTTGGCCCAGGACAGGTCCTCTGAGGTGAATTTAAAGTTGCTGACCCTCTCCACCTCTGATCCCCGACGAGAACAGGCTCATGGACTGAAGTCAATAATCAACTCCTTGGTCTTGCTGACATTAAGTGAGGGGTAGTTGTTGATGTGGCACTACTTACCAGATTTTCAGTCTTCCTCATATGTGCTGATTCATCACCACTTTTGATTCATCCTACAATAATGGTTCCATCAGTAAACTTAAATATGGCATTGTAGCTGTGCTTAGCCATAGAGTCTTAAGTGTAAAGGGAGTAGAGCAGGGGTCTGAGCACACAACCTTTTGGTGTACCTGTGCGGATGGAGATTGTGGAGGAGAGGTTGTTGCCAATCCGAACTGACTGGGGTCTATTAGTGAGGAAATTGAGGATCCAATTGCACAAGAAAGTATTGAAGCCAAGGTCTGGAAGCATATTAGTTAATTTTGAGGGGATGATAGTAATGACTGCTGAGCTGCAGTTGATAAGCATCCTGATATATGTGTCTTTGCTGTCCAGATGTTCCAAGGTTGAGTGAAGAGCCAATAAAGTGGCATCAGGGTGGACCTGTTGTGCTGGTAGGAAAATTAGATTGGATCAAAGTCACTTCTCGGGCTGCCGTTATATGTTTCCTCACCAACCCTTCAAAACACTTGGATGTAATTGTAACTAGACAATAATCGTTGAGGCAGGTTATCACAGTGTAATTGAAGCATCCTTGAAGCAGTTGGGTACTTCAGACTGCCGAAGCGAGAGGTTAAAGATCTCAGTGAACTCTGCAGCGGGTTGATCAGCACATGTCTTTAGTACTTGGCCAGGTACCCCGCCTGGGCTGGATGCTTTCCTTGGGTTCAGCCTCCGGAAGGATGGTCTCATGTCGGCCTCAGAGACTGAAATCACAGAATTATCGGAGGCTGTGGAGTTTGTGATAGTTCCTCCATGTTTTGACCCTTAAAGTGAGCATAGAAGGTATTGAACTCATCTGGAAGTGAAGCCTTGTTGTCACCTATGTCACCTGATTGCACTTTGTAAGAGGTAGTAGCATTCAATCCCTGCCACAGATTGGATGCTTAGGGTGAAGGCTCTGCATCAAATCTGGACTCTCCATACTGAGTTTTGAATTTCCTGTTTTCCAAGTCCATCAGAAAGCCTATTTTCTAGTAAACAGCTTGTTGTTTCCCCCTGGCAACTTTAGGAGATGGGACCAGGAAATTTGACGAATCAACTCCAAAGTGGACAAAATGTCAAACTTTTCAGAATGACTGGGGAGTGGGGGGAGTGTGACGCATTTTCTTTTTATTTATTTAGAGATATTGCACAGTAAGAGGACCTTCCCACTCAATTACCCCACTCTGCCCATTGCACTCACTTGACCAAATAACCTACTAACTATGTGCCTTTGGAATGAGGGTGGAAACCAGAGCACCCAGAGGAAACCCACATAAGTTGTTCATTGCACTTGCATATTCATGTATTTGAGTATAGGGCAATAAAAGCAACTTTGACTTTGATCATATATCAGAGAACTTGGACCAAAAATATTTGCTCCGTTTCTTCTGTCCAAGGGTAGTATCTTCCCTGTTGAGTGTTCCAGCAGTTCTTGTTTTTATGACACATTTTCAAGATTCAAGATTTTAAATTGTTTAATATCATTCCCAGTAAATTATGTAAGGTGCCTAAGGTGTTTGCAGAGTACTGTATTTGTCAATGTGGAGCAGAGAATGAGTATGTAAATCTGACAGGAGCAAAGGATGTTGGGAATGGTGACGGTGGAGCGCTGCAGCTGAGGTGTTGGTCAAGTGACAAAGAAGGGGTGTAGTGTGGCACGGGTGCAGGCACACCAAGTCCAGAGACGGCAGGCAAGGTCGTTTGATTCCAAATAATTGGTTTATTAATCACTACAGAATATCTCTCTGGTGCTTCCCTCTCCCTCCCCTCTCTGTTCCCCCTGTCCCAACCATGATTTCCCTCTCCCTGCCCCCTTCCCGCTGTCAGTCCACAATACAGACCCACATCAAAATCAGGTTATCATCACTCACATATGTCATGAAATTTGTTTTTGTTTTGCAGTGGCTGCTGTACAGTGCAATACATAAAATTACTACAGTACTGTGTAAAAGTCTTGTGGACCTTAACTATATATATGTGATATATATATAATGTAATAATAAAAAACACAATAAATAAGATAGCTTACATCAATAGATTATATTTATGTCCATAAATTGACGGTAGGCACAGAAATGTCTGTACTGTACATCAGGGATTTTTTTTTGGTAAGATGCTTGAATTTTAAAATCATAATTAATGGTGAATGTCTATGTAAGTAAATGATGGTATAAAACTACATTTTTTCTTTTGGATACTGGCAGCTCCTTACTCAAGGTTGCCTCATCACCCATTCTGGGGGAAAAGAATAGACTGCTTGTATCTCTCTGCCAGTGATGGCATTTTCCACCCTCGTTCCCACTTGTTATACCTTTCTCAAAACAGACACATGAAAAATAACTGCAATTTATTATGTTAGTTAAAAACTAGCTGCAGGTCTCTGAAACACGCAGTGAACAATTGGTTTGTTATTCAGGAAAGCAGTGGGTTGAAATAGCACAGTGCGATATGAATAACAAGCACTTGAATGCATTCCCCATAAAACTTCATTTCTTCTACTCATTGCATGAAGGTTTATTTGGAATAGCTCTGCCCGTTTATTAAACTAGTTACAAAGATATTCATGTAAAATGCTAATTAGTCACTGATTTCAGATCACCGTTTTCAGATTGTCACATCATGTGCAATCCACCCCAGAACTACTTTAATGACGTTTCCAGAATCTAAATTGTTCAGGCATTTTCAGAATGTTTGGGTTACCACGGTGGCATAGTAGTTAGCATTTTAAAAAAATTATTGAGATCCACTGTGGAATAGGTATTTCTGGCCCTTTGAGCCTCACCACCCAGCAATCTCCCAATTTAGTCCTAGACAATTTACAATGACCAATTAACCTATCAACCTGTACAACTTTGGACTGTAGGAGGAAACCAGAGCACCTGGAGGAAACCCACACGGACATGGGGAGAATGTACAAACTCCTTACAGGCAGTAGCTATAACACTATTGCAGTGCCAACAACCCAGGTTCAATTACCACCGCTGTCTATACGTTCAATCCACGATCAAGTCACGTGGAAAATGACTTAATAATATATCTTTTATCACTCAGTTATTGCTAGACTAAAATTCTGTGACTTTCTACTGAGCGTGGAATTAGAATTAGAATTTGCTTATTATTGTCAGATATACCAAGACACAGTGAAACACTTGTCTTACAAATTGTTTATACAGATGAGATCTTTCTGGTACGATGGCAGCTCGTTCAGCCAACCAAACATGTTTTTTAAAATCTTTTTTAAACATCTTTCTTAAGATCACTCGACAATGCTGGACATTAGGAACTTCAAGTTCTGCACGTCTACCTCGTCAATGAGCCGCTCATTGGCAGAGGAGCTGGACAGTGTGGACCGTGTTCCTGCCTGCTACAGAGAGGTGTTGGAGTTGGTGCGCTAAGGCGGTGTGCAGTCTAGCAGCGAGTGATTGTTTTGAATGTTTCTCTTGAAATCACAAGACCCTGTTGCACATTGGTTATCTAAAGTACTGCAGGGCTGTTCCCTTTGTTTAGTGGTGAGACTGACAGCAGGGGAGCTGCATAGTCTCGACTAAAGCGATGACTAGGCCTCAAGTTGAAGCCCTCTCAGTCAACAAACTAATTTGTGAATATTGTGGACCTCTTAATCACTAGAAGTGTGCACTATGGGAGCATTTATGCAAAGTTAATTAAGTCTATGATGGATAAGGATGAATTAGATTGAGTAGAGTCTCATTCTGGCATGGGCCTGCCTCTATGCCACACAGAGTTCAAAGTTCAAAGTAAATTTATTACCAAAGTATGTATGCCATATACAGTCCTTAGATTCTTCTTCATAACTGGTTGGAAATTATTTTAAAAGGACTAGAGATGTCATTTGCCAATACTTCTTTCTTTCTAAACAACACTACAATCTGCATGCACACTTCACCACATACCACTTTTCATCTCAACTCTAGACAGATGCCATGCACAGATTGCCAAGCTTACCTGCAGTGCAGCAATGACTGAAGAGCCAAGACAATTAATTCACAAGAAGATGCTGTAATATGTCCCAAAGACACAGCAACACTGTGGAGCTGGTTCTGATGTGGACCTGTCTTTATCTGACCGAGCTTTGATTTACAGTGGTACATCTCCACACCTGTTGTATCGCACATCTGTACTTGTCCCTTTGTACGACAGGGGTTGGTTCATGGCCTCAATTATGTTGCTTTCTGAGGTGGTGAAGAGGAAGAAGATCAGCACCAGTCTTTCCCAATGGTCTTCATGCTTCGTCACTGTACTGACCCTTACCGTCGTGACCAAATGATTGATGCTGAAATTGACAACCAATTTTCCCATCTGCAGCCAGGTAAGGGTAATGGTTCTTCATGGAGTGTGTTCAGAGCTGGCAGACTGGTACCATAATTGCCTTGGATTCACCTGAGAAGAGGAAGGAGAATGAAGGAGCAACAGCAACAGTGGATTGTATAGCTAATTGTTGCAATACAGTACTTTTACATTTGGCTTTTTAAATTTCTTTTCTATCCTCTGTTTCTTACTTCAGAATCAGAGTCATAGATTTCTTTTAGCCTTCATTCAGCACAGTGCAGTTCTTTTGACCCACAATGTTATGCCAGCCTCCTAACAAACCAGTCATTTTTATTTGGTGATACAGCACAGACAGGACTTTCTACCTGACAAGCCATGCTGCCCAGCAACTCAACTATCCAACACTAGCCTAATCCCAGGACAAATTACAATAACCAATTGATTAACTAACTGGTTAATTAGTTAATCAGTTGGTTGATTAATACCTCTTTGAACTGTGCAAGGAAACTGGAGCACCTGGAGGAAACACGGGGAGGACATACAAGCCCCTTACAGAAGGTACTGGAATTGAACTTTGAACTCTGACACCCCAAGCTGTAATAGTGTTGTGTGAACCACTACACTACTGTGGTGCTCTCCATGCCACCATGGTGCCCTATATATTATACAGCTTATATATTATATGATTTTTTTGTTTTGTGGCAGCAGTACAGTGCTTGGCAGATCAATGTATAAAATTAGAATTAGTTTGAGTGAAGCTAAGAAGTGGTGGGGTGCAGAGGACATTAGCAGAGCAGGGTATAAATGAGGGAATTAGAGGTGAATAACACAGAGGTTTACAGTAATCAAGGGGCTCTTTAGTTGCTTTAGTTGGTCTAAATCAATATTAATAATGATGTGGCTGAATTTCTGGAATGTAAAAGAGATTTCCATATCAATGTTTTAAGGAATGAAAGAAGGAACACAACAGTGCTATAAAGTGTGGGAAGATAATTAATAATATGAATGCTTAGGGGCTCTTGGAATTTATATTGACTTTGTAAGTGAACCTGAACCAGGGATTTCAATCTAAACAATGGAAACCATGAAGGTATGAGGGATAGGCTGGCTGACAACAGACAACCAACAGCCAGCACTTGCTGAAAGCTACAAAATTTGCAATAATTATATATTCCTTAAAGGTACAGAATCTTAAAAAAGTGGTTCTGTGCAACTGCCCTCCATCAGTCCTCCTTTCAGATACACTTTTAAACCCACTTCTTTAAGCCGGTCAACTTCTGCTTAAGTGCCTTGGCATCAGATTTCCATATAATGTTCCTGTCCAGTGTCTTAGGGCAGCATTTCATGTTAAAGGTAGTGTTTAAAAGCAAACTGTCATATAAATTCAAAGATATTTTGCTCTCAAATAATTATGCAATTTACATTTCAAATGCAAATTATGGGCTAATTCAAAATTTTCTGTGATGCGGCATGGTTGAGAATCAAGGGTGCCTAATGGTGGACTGCGAACCTATGATCAGCTCCAATTCTTGACCAACTCGCTGATTAAAGAGTCGAGCAAGATTGAAATCAATGAGGGTGAGAGTGGAAGTTGAAGACTTGTTCAGTGGTGTCTAAATCTTTGACCCTCCGTCTGCCTGCGTTTGACTGGTCACCTGCTCGTTCTCACTTGCTGCTGCCAGATGAAGGTGCAGGACTCTTGGGTCTTGGGTAAGGTTTCATTATCACAGTTTGTGGGTCTGACTCATTTTTAAAGGTCTCTGCAGTTCATGTTAACCGTGTTTCTGGCTTCTCGTCACTCCTTTTTTTTAATTGGTACTTTGTGTGATTTTGATCTTGGCGGAATTGCTCTGAGGCCTGCGGTCAATGAACGACACAGTGCCAAATGGAACAGAACTAAACTAAACATTCCTAGACTCTTTCAAGGACTCTGTGGTTTGATATTCAATACTCTGTGTGTTATTCATTCGTTTTTTGCCGTTTGCTCGATATGCTCGTTTCTTTTGCACATAAGCTGCCTGCCGTTTTCTTTGAACGGGATCGATGGTGTTCCTTTGTTCCGTGGCTCCCTGCGGGAGGATGAATCACGGTGTTGTATATGGCACACGTACGTTGATGATAAATATATTTTGAATATTTGAACCTTTGATATTGTGAACTGAATCCATTTAGAATTGAAGACAGAACAGACTGCAGATGCTGGAATATGGAGCAAGAAACAAACTGCTGGGGAAACTTAATAGGTTAGGCAGCATCCACAGAGGGAAAACGCAGACAATACGAGGGGCGATTGATAAGTTTGTGGCCTAAGGTAGAAGGAGATGAGTTATTAACTTCAAACTTTCTGCATAATCACTCAAAGAGTTGAACTGCACGTGCATGTAACGAGAGCTGTATAACTCATCTCCTTCTACTTTAGGCCACAAACTTATCAATCACCCCTGCTGTGGACCACTTTCTGGAGGTCCAAGACGCTGACTTCTACAAAGAAGGGATCCGTATGCTCCACGACCACTGGACTAAGTGTGTAAATGTAGGAGGAGACTATATTGAAAAATAAATGTGCTAGGTTTTCTAAAATTGACTCCTTCTAGCTTAGGCCATGGACTTATCAATCACCCCTTGTATTTCTAGTTGAGATCCTTCATCTGGAAGAATGGAGAGATAGCCAGTGTAAAGAGGTGAGGGGATAAGTTGGGATAAAAATTAGCATACAATAGCAGGAACAAGTGGAAGTAACAACAGAAACTGGGAGGTGACAGGAACAGGTGACAAAGGGCTGCATATTATGGAATTGGACCACGAGGAAGCTGGAGCATGGGACCAAATAAGTGAGATGGGGAGCACAAATATGAGAGTGGGGGAGAGGACCCATAGGATAAGTTTGTGGGCGATGGGCAGACAAAGAGGGTGGAGGAAGGGGAAGAAAATGAGATGAACGTGGGGTAGGGTGCAGTGTAGGAGGAACTGAATAGACCAGGAGGTGAGAGAAAAGAACAGACAAGGAGAAACTTTTTTCATGCAATGTTGCAATGTAGTGTCTCAGAGCAATGTTAAGTTTGTGGTGTAAATACAAGTTACTGATAATTCAAATATATTTTGCTCGAAGCTGATTGTGGGATAATTTAGACTTTTCAGTTGGGAAACAACTTAGGATCAGGTTCCATTTAGTACTGGCTAATCCAATGAAGGGGCTTGTCGTGTCTATTCTGGGGCAGCTTAATCGCCTTTCTTCCCCACTGGGCACTCAGCTCTCACCTGTGGCTTCAGGTAGCTGTTTACATGTGACAACGGCCACAACCCGTTCCACCACTACAACAGCCAGGCTAAACCATGTGAGGGTAGCTGGTGGCCTCATACCCCTGTGTGTCAGGGACGTGCCTGTCCCAGCATGTGAAGTCGGCTCTGGCAGACTGGATGAGAGCTACAGTGAGATCCGGTGGCCAAGAAGGCAGTACTGCAAGAGAGCAAAAGGCATGACATGGCACAGAAGACAACATGGTCATCCACTGTAACCAAAGAAGACCCCAGTTTGTGAAACTCGTTCGTACCACTGGACTCAGACTTCTGATGTCAAGAGAGTGGAACTGCCCCAGTGCAACAGCTTTTTTAATTTTATAAACTCTCCTGCACTGGTTTTCTGTCGTCATTGGACATGACGGACAACCACCGTACAGAAGAGACAGCAGATGCTGGAATCTAAATCTTGTCCCTTTCTCTCTCCTCCTGGTCTGCACAATTCCTCATACACACGCCCAGCAATCGCCCCACTTCCCCACCCCACAGCCCACTGCCCCCCCCCACCAAACCGGTCCCTATCATGCAGCTTCTTTCCTCTCCTCAGCCTACCCCATTTGCCCAGCACTGACACACTCCTCTCATTGGGAGCACCCGGGAAAACAGAGCACCCATGAGGGGCCCACACTGTCAAAGGAATAGTGTGCAAAATCCACACAGACAGCAACAAGAATTAATATAAAACCTGGCTCGCAGGAGCTCTGAGAGAGCTGCCCTGTTTGCCGCAGCGCTGCATACCCTTATGGAATACTTCATGGTTGAATAACTACTTAATCTCCCTAGAGCTTCCCATATTAAGGCAAAATATTTTTTCTGCTGAACTGCAAATCTCTTTGGGAAATCCAAATGTGAAGTTTTCTCCCTGAATGCAGGTCGGGAATAAAGAGCCAACCTCTCAGACCAAAACCCTTCATCAATCCAAATCATGTTCACTATATTTTCCTCTAAATCTGAAATGTTTTCGTAAATACACAATAACTCCCTTTGACTACTTTAGTCATTTACCTCAATAAAAGGGAAACACAGTCATCAATTAAACTACCAACACATCTTTGGGACCTATTGTACACTCAATAGCCACTTTATTATGTATCAAACAAAGTGGCCACTGTGTGTAAGTTTGTGGTTTGCTGCTGCTGTAGCCCATCCACTTCAGGGATTGACATGTGCATTCAGAGATGCTCTTCAGCACACCCCTGTCGCAACCCATCATTCTTTGAGTTACGGTCTCCTTCATGTCAGCTTGAAACACTCTGCCCATTCTCCTCCGACCTCTCTCATTAACAAGGAGTTTTTCACCTGCAGAGCTGCCAGTCACTGAATGTTTCTTTTTGTTTGTTTGTTTCACGTAAGCTCTCTGTAAACTCGGAAGACAGTTGGGTGTGAAAATCCCAGGAGACCTGCAATTTCTGAGACACTCACACCACTTCATATGGCACCAAAAATCATTCCACAGTCAAATTCACCTAGATCACATTTCTTCACCATTATGATGTTTGATTTGAAAAAAAAAACTGAACCTCTTGACCATGTCTTTGTGTTTTTCTGCATTGAGGTACTGCCACATGATTTGCTGATTAGATATTTGTATTGACAAGCAAGTGTATAGGTGTACCTAATAAAGTGTTACTGGGTGTACAATTTAGTTTATTTTGGTGAACAGAATGTGGGATGGGTCATATTCTGCCTCAGCTATGAACAGCACAGATGGGACTGCTTCATTCAGGTTAAGTATGGGAGGACACTTTGGGAAAATCAGCCAGGGCAGGTCTTACATAGTGAGCTGTAGGACACTGAGGAGTGTGAAAGAATGAAGTGATCTGGGCATTTAGGTCCATAATTTCTTGAAAGTGGTGTCACAAGTAGATAGGGTTGTAAAGAAAGCTTTTGGCACATTAGCCTTCAATGATCAAAGTATTGAGTACAGGAGAAGGGATGCTATGTGGAAGGAGTTGGTGAGGACTAATTTGGAGTATTGTTTGCTGTTTTTTGGTCAGCTACTTACAGGAAAGATGTAAATAAGATTGAAAGAGTACAGAGAAATTTTCAGAGATGTTGCTGGGACTGAGGGCCTGAGGTATAAGGAAAGATTGAATAAGTTAGAATTTTATTCCCTAGAACGTAGAAAATTGAAGGAAGATTTGATAGAGGTATGCAAAATTATGAGGGGTGTAGATAAGGTAAACACTAGCAGACTTTTTCCACTGAGGTTGGGTGAGACCTCAACTGGAGGTCATGGGCTGAGGGTGAAAAGTGAAATATTTAAGGGAAACATGAGGAGAAATTTCTTCACTCAGAGAGTATAGAGCAAGCTACCAGCGCAAGTGGTGGATGCAATTTTGCGCAAATGGCAAAAAAACTCAGAATATAAAACATCAAACCACAAGCCATCAAAACAGTCCAGGAATGTCAGTTTCAGCTCACTTCAAAGATGGGGACAAAAGGTTCAGGGTATATTGGCCTAACACTGACAAATGGAAAAATAACCAAAAGAAAATTGCAGGTGGATATATCTGAAGTAAAAACACAAAATATAGGAAATACTCAGCAGGTCAGGTAGTGAAGTAAGGAGCAGATTTTGTGATTCAGATCAATGAAGCTAGGCAGTGTAAGATCTTACTATCTTATATGTGTGACATCTGCTTTGTGCTGTGTGTGACTATTAGTACTGTGTTTTGCACCTTGGCCCCAGAGTAACGTTGTCTCATTTGGCTGTATTCATAGATGTTCATGTATAGTTGAATGACAATTAAACTTAAATTTTATTGAAATCAAAGTTGATGCTGTGTTTATTGTTATATGCACAAGTACATGTAAGATAAACTGAATAGCATCACAGGCGCATAGATTCAGGAATGCAGCATGTACAAGAAAAGCATGAAATTATGCCTGATTCTTACAAGAAAAAAACACAATTATAAAAATAAAAAGTAAAGTCCATTGTTGTGCAATGTGGTCTAGCGGGAGGGGTAGATGGCAGCGCGCCGCGCGTGCGCAGCTCTCCGGTGAAAAATGATGTTGTATCTGTTAAATAGGGGCCATGGACAATTCTGATCTGATGGAGAACGGACGTGAAAGCACAGAGGAACATCTGGAGAAATTTCTGAAACGCCCGTCCGCTGCTGTCGTTACTGTGTGGTCGGGAATTTTTCGGAGGGAAGTCCTCAAAATCCCCGGCTTTGCCTGCTTTTGGCGACCGAGAAGGAGGTTGAATCGTTCGGCAGAGATGCCGCTCAGTACTTGGTGTCGGAGAGCTGATCAGAGCTCGAAGTTTTCCGATGACTCAGAGTCGGATTGTGGTCGGCATGGCAGGGAGAGTTTTTCTTCCTTCTCCCATCTGCGTGAGATGTGGGACATTTGAGAAACTTTTAACTTTACTGTGCTCACGGACTTTCTTCATCAAGTTATGGTATTGTTACACTGTTTGTAACTATATGTATAATTATGTGGTTTTGTCAGTTTTTTCAGTCTGTGTTTTGTGATATCCCACCGGAGGAAATAATGTATCATTTCTTTTTTGTAATATAATTTTTATTGAGTTTTCAAAAAGAATACATGAAAAGATAAAAACTACCCTCCCCCTCCCCTTAACCCTCCCCCCCCATATATAGTCCTACCTAAAAAGAAAGAAAAGAGAAAAAAAAAGAAAGAAAGAAAGAAAGAAAGAAAAGAGCCGCCTGGATATTGGAAGGTTTCCACATGCTCCATGGGATTCAAAATAAATTTGATATAATTATTCGTTACTTTCCCCAAGGGACCAAGGTCTTTATCGGAGCACTTAAATATACCATCCTATCTTTTGTAAATAAGGGCGCCAAATATTCAAAAATGTTACATATTTATCTCTTAAATTATAAGTAATTTTTTCGAGTGGAATAGAACTAGCCATTTCATTATTCCAACGATCCATACTTAAACACGAATCAGATTTCCAAGTAACTGCTATAGTCTTCTTAGCTACTGCCAATGCAATTTTTATAAATTCTTTCTGATATTTATTCAATTTAAGTTTCGGTTTTATCCCTTCAATATCACCTAATAGAAATAATACAGGGTTATGTGGAAGTTGAGTTCCAGTAATTTGTTCCAATAAGACTCTTAAATTTATCCAAAAGGGTTGAATTTTATAACAAGACCAAGTAGAATGTAAAAAAGTACCAATTTCTTGATTACACCAAAAACATTTATCAGATAGATTTGAATTTAATCTATTTATTTTTTGTGGTGTAATATATAATTGGTGTAAAAATTATATTGTACTAAACTAATGTATTATTTCTTAATGCATGCATTACTAAATGACAATAAAAGGGGACTACATGTCTTCATAATCTAAAAAGTGTTTCTAAAGTGTGGTGATTAAGGATGTGCAAGCCAGTTTGAGACCGGATGTTTGCAGGGAAGTAGCTGTTCTTGAACCTAGTAGTGTGGAATTTCATTGTTCTGTTGTAACTATGAGAAAATGGCATGACCCAGATAATGGGTATCTTTAATGATAGGTGTTGCCTTCTAGAAGCATCACCTCATCAAGTTTTAAGACGTACAGAAAAGGAGGGGCGGTGAGAAAGAAGATAATGTATGTGAAAGAGCAGATGATTGACATAAGCAGAGCTGAGCTGGGTGAGAGAGGGTAGGGAACGATTTTCACTGTGGTGAAAGTGTAAATAGGAAGCTCTATTGTTAACATTGAACATACAGTAAGTCTATGTACTGTATAAAACAGTCACTTGTACATTGCATTTTTTTAGGATTGCTTCTATATTTAGATTTCTATATTAACATTTCTTTCCTTGGGATTTTTTTTTGTTTTTATTGCTTATTGTGAGTTTTATGCTTCATTAGATCCAGAGTAACCATCATTTCGTTCTCCTTTATACTTGGGTACTGAAGAATGAAAATAAACTATCTTGGATCTTGAAATGCAAGTTACAGACTGGAAAAGCTTAGTTCTGCAAATGCAGCAAGCCTGAAATAAAACCCAGGAATGCAGGAAACCCTCCATGACAAAGGCAGCATCGCATAATATCATGTTTCTAACTACAGTTTGTCATTTTAAATAGCTTGAAATCCACAGATTACAATGAAGGAATTAATTTGACAATTGAGCTCAGCTTTTGGTTTGTTCTCAGTCCAGACTGTAGGACTACTAGAGAAGAACTCTGTGTTCTGGGATTATGAAGTTATGGATAGCATAATTATGGATTAACTAATATGAAAGCCAGTCTTCAGGAAATAAAGCCATACACTATTTAACTTTCAACTGATACTTAGTGGCTGGTGAAAACAATCATTAGGTGCGGGACGTTCGCTGACCCGTTGTAACTATGTTATTGTTCCTCTCCGTGCCTTGTGCGCGTCAGCCAGCATATTGGCCTTTTCTTTAGCATTTGTCTGTTTATTAAGACGCTGAGCTGCTAGCCTGACACTAGCACAAATGGAAAGCGTGCACGAGCTGGCTGGATTCGAACCTGGAGCATTTGCCTCGAAATCCGGTGTGGATGATACTACGTCACTGGCCAGCTTATTGTAACGACAGAGGAAAAGGCAATAAATGAATGCTCCTGTCATTACTGTATTGTAGAAGTTGTATCCCTGCCCCTTATGATAGAGTTCAGGACATATCTGTTTTGTTATGTGGTGGTGGTGGTGGTGGTGGCATCCGTTAGTCTTGCGAGACCATGGATCTGCGCCTGGAAGGTCTAGCTTCAGTCTGTGTTAGAGCAGCCTCTGTTGTGGCTGTGGAGGCCCACACGGGAGAGACAGTCTCAGCTGCAGTGACTGCACTTGAAGGCGCTGTCCTCCAGTGTTGTCTTGGTGCTGTTTTTCCGACGAGTGTGCTTTTCTTCAGCAGCAAGCCTCAGCTTCTCTTCACCTCTTTTTAGACCTCTGCGTAGTTCCAGCCTCCAGTGAGAGCGATCGCTTGCGATGTCCTCCCACCTCTCGACGTTTGTGTTCAGTGACTTCCTGTCTCTCTTGCAAACATCTTTGAAATGAAGATGGGGCCGCCCTTGGGCTCTCTTGCCGGAGGCCAGTTCCCCATACAGCAGGTCTTTCAGGATCCTCCCATCTGACATGCGGTGTACGTGGCCCAGCCAGCGGAGATGGCGTTGTTGGAGCAGGGTGAAGAGGCTGGGTATCTGGGCGCGGGCCAGGACCTCATTGTTGGTGACTCGGTCAGTCCACGTGATGTCCAGGATGCGTCTGGCTGCGAAGGTGGAAGACGTTGAGACGCCGCTCTTGTCTGGAGTAGAGGCTCCAGGTCTCACTGCCGTAAAGCAGTGTGCTGAGGACGCAGGCCCTGTAGACTGCAACTTTGGTGTGTGTTGACTTTCTACCATCAAGCAGGAGACATAGAGACAAGACAGTTAGGATGGGAAAACAGTTCCTTCCCTCAGGCCATTTGCCTACTGAACTCCCAGCTACATCATATTTGAAGTGTCATCAGTTAATCTGTTCTGTACCCCGCAATATTTAATTTATGCACTTTGTTATGTAATCTTCTGGTTAATAGTTTATTCATGCCTCAACACTGTAACCAAAGGGATATACATTGGCTGTCTGGTGTTTGGAACAGACACCAGTATTGAACATGCACAGACTTTCTGCTAGTTGAGATGTGCTAACATTGTAAATCTGTAATTCTGTAAATTTGCTGGACTGTATTTGAAATGATAAAGTTAAGTAGATGAATATAGCAATATAAACTGACCTAGTTGTTTATTATCTTTGTTTTGAATCAGGAGGGTGAGATTCTCTTGGATTCTCCTGGGAATATTATCAAGGATCCCACCCATCCGTCCAGCATCCTCTTTGGCTTTCTGCCATCGAGCAGGAGACATAGAGACAAGACAGTTAGGATGGGAAAACAGTTCCTTCCCTCAGACCATTAGCCTTTTGAACTCCCTGCTACATCGCATTTGAAGCGTCATCAGTTAATTTGTTCAGTACCCTGCAATATTTAATTTATGTACTTTACTTTGTTTAATTATGCACAATTCATTTGCAGATTTTATTCTTACTTTCTTAAGTTATTGTGTGTTACATGTGTGTTATCTGTACTACTGTGCTTTACACCCTAGTCCAGAGAAACATTGTCTCGTTTGATGGCATTCATGTATATAGTAAAATGACAATAAACTTGACTTGACTTGACTCTCTCTCCTGAAGATTTGCTGTGTGACTGAAGGTTTATTCACTATACTTCCCTGTTACAGCTTCTGTTGGTTCAGTTTTTGTCAGTCACAACACTGTGCACCCAAGAGCTGTTGACTCTAATGCTAAAGACAACCATTGCTTGAATCGGACTTGTGTTTGGGACTGCAAGGATGATCCCACATTTAAAATGTGCAGTAACCTTCACCAGTGAACAGGGGGTCTATATGAAACCATTGCCACCCTTTTAACTCCAGGCTTCAGAAATTAAGTTCAAGTTTAAGTTTAATCATTATTCAACCATAGGTGAATTCCCATGAAAACAGACAATGTTTCTCTGGAGGCAAGATGCAAAACACAGTACCGACAGTCATACACAACACAAGGCACATATAGTACACATAAGATACAAAGTAAACATACAGACACACACACACACACAAATTATACAGTACTGTGCAAATGTCTTAGGCACGTATATTTGAACTTTGAACTTTATAGCTAGGTTATCTAAGATGTTTGCATAGTACTGCATTAATTTTATGTATTGCACGGTACTGCTGCCACAAAAACAAACAAATTTCACGACATATGTGAGTGATGATAAACCTGATTCTGATATGGGTCTCTATTGTGGACTGAGAGTGGGAAGGGGGCAGGGAGAGGAAAATCATAGTTCGAAAAAAGGGAAGGAAGAGGAGAGGGAGTGGGAAGCACCAGAGAGACATTCTGTAAGGATCAATAAACTGTTTGGAATCAAATTACCTTGCCCTGAGTCTCAGGGCTGAGTGTTTCTGCATCTATGCCACCCACAACCCGGCTCTGCCACCTGTCCCACACCCCTATCGTGGCGCTTCACACTTGACATTCCCAACATCCTTTGTTCCCGCCAGATTTACAAACTCACTCTCCACCCCACGTTGAGCAATGCAGTACTATGCAAAAGTCTTAGGCACTCTAGCCATGTATATGTACCTAAGGCTTTTAACCAGTACTATTGGGTATGTGTGTAAATATACATATTGTGGCGAGCATTTGGTCCATGATGACAAACGAGAGAATCTCGTTTAACTCAGTTGCTGGTTTTTAATGTGACAAGCACAAAAAACAGACCGGGCACTAGGATCCGGGAAGAACCCACTCAGTCACATACAGACAGAGGAGGTGACTATTACACACCCTGGTTACAGTCAGTGTGACCCACAAACACACATGCTGATGACTGTATAACCCACACTAAAATGTAACAATAAACGAACTGAACATCCACCATAATCCCGCAGAAGCATTTTAAAATAAGAACAATAAATAACACTGGCCACTATGAATGCTGGGGCACGTTGTCAACCACAACCCGCGGAGTACCACACTGCCCCCACCTGAGGGTCAGCTGTCCCCAGCAACCCCAGAGTCCACAATGAAGTCCAAAATGAACCCGCCCCCCACCATTGGAGGCATTGTTTGGCGAGGCAAGGGGCAAAGCACCCAGTGTGTCAACTCCTTCTTTCAGCCCCGCAGGGTCAGTGGTAGCCGAGGGCCAATACGGTGCCAGTCGGTTACTGTTGCAACACAACTACATTCTGCTGCTCAGACAACCGCACCCGATATACCACATCAGAAATGTGCTTGAGCACCTCCCCCAGCCCCTTCGAGTGGCTTCCCAGCTTGGGGGATAGTCCCTTTTTCCATGACAGGCAGCAGACCCATACTGGGGCCCCCACCATGTGCTGCTGCATTGGTGCTCTAGACAAACAGAATCATTCACGCAGCCTGCCCAATGTCTTTGCAACTTTGAAATGGCTGACCCCTACCAGCACGCCCGCTGACCGCAGCACCATGGTGCGGAGCCCCTGGGGAACCACCGGCTGCAGGAGGTGTCTATTGTCATCAGAAAATGGCCACCACCGGTACATCAACCCATTCCACGTCTCCAGCGTGCTCCACTGAGAATACAGGGCTTTGGTCTCTGGATCCAGGGCAGAGTCCCCTGCTCTCTCCGGCTGCCATCTCTCTTTCAATATTTTTATCAGTTTCTATATAAAAGAATACAGAGTACCAAAAAGTATATATAAAGGTCGAAAAAAACAACTATCAATTACATGATATCTATTCAAAATAACAATCTCATTACCCCGTATTCATGTAGGTTAGTCAAAGTTATATTGAAATATACTAATTTATTACAAAAAAAAAAGAATCTAACCCCTACCAAGACCGAAACTATTTATTAAGGACAAAAAGAGGTAAAATACCTTCTCGTATAATAAAAATTAATAATGACCAACATCTAAATTTAAACAATGAATTGAGGGTTTTGAAATTTTTGAAGATAATTCACAAAGGGTCCCCACAATGTCTGAAATTCTTGACAAGATTCAGAAATTGAACAACGAATCTTCTCTAAATCTAAGCATGACTTAACATCGCATAACCAATGAGCATGAGTAGGAGGAGAAATATTTTTCCATTTAAACAAAAGCGCCCTCCTAGCTATAAGAAAGCTAAAGGCCAATATATGTAAATCTGATGTCTTCAACTTGATATCTTGTCCAGCAACAATATCGAATAGGGCCATCAGAGGA
This sequence comes from Mobula hypostoma, assembly GCF_963921235.1. Lineage (NCBI taxonomy): Eukaryota > Metazoa > Chordata > Chondrichthyes > Myliobatiformes > Myliobatidae > Mobula > Mobula hypostoma. The sequence continues at coordinate 180,358,105 of NC_086101.1, read as the reverse complement.
TTAGGCTTAAAATTGACTTTGAAAAGTAAAAAAGTTTGAAAAGCTTCCTTCCAATATTTTTCGAGACATGGACATGTCCAAAACATATGAATTAATGAAGCTTCTCAATTATTGCATCTGTCACAGTGGGGAGATATATCTGAATAAAAACGAGATAGCTTATCTTTAGTCATATGGACTCTATGTACCACCTTAAATTGTATGAAGGAATGGCAAGTCCATAGCGATGACATATTAATCAGTTTAAAAATTTCATTCCAAGTTTCCTCAGAAATTGACATCTGTAAATCTTGTTCCCAGAGATTCTTAATTTTGTCTAAGGGAACAATCCTCGTCTCCAGTAACATACCATAAATATTAAATATTGAACCATTATGAAAAGGTGTCAAATTAAAAATTACGTCTAGTAAGTTCTTATCTGAGCTTATAGGAAATGTGCATAATTGAGATCTTAGAAAGTCTCTAATTTGCAGATATCTAAAAAAAGTGAGTTTTGGGTAGGCTATATTTAGCTGACGATTGCTCAAATGAGAAAAGATTTCCTCCAACAAACAGATCCCAAAAACATTTAATACCCAACCTGTCCCATTCTTTCAAAACTAAATCAGTCATGGAAGGTGTAAAAAAATTAGAATAAATGGCACTGGAAAGGGAAAATCTCAGTAAACCAAAATGTTTTCTAAATTGTATCCAGATGCTCAGAGTATGTTTAACTATTAAATTATCACTTAGTTTTACAAATAAGTTACAAGTAAAGGAAGTGAGGATCCAAGAAGAGAAATAATAGAAAATTTATTAACAGAATTAATTTCTAAAGAAACCCATACTGGACAGTCTACATGATTAATATAATACATCCAAAACGTAAGATATCGTATATTAACTGCTCAGTAAATAAAACCTAAAATTAGATAAGGCTAAACCTCCAGACTTTTTAGGTTTTTGAAGATGAACTTTATTTAAATGAGGATGTTTATTTTTCCATATATAGGGAGATAAAATAGATTCAAGAGAGTCAAAAAAGGATTTAGGAATAAAAATGGGTAAAGCCTGAAAAAGATACATAAATTTAAGTAGAATATTCATTTTAATAGAATTAATTCATCCAATCAACAATATTGAAAGAGATGACCAATTTACTTGGTCAGCCAGCCCCTCACCTGGTCCAGTGCCAGTGCGGTATCACTCACCTGCTTGCTGCTGGAGGTCCATGGTGGGGATGCCTACCTCGCTGCCAGCTGCAGTATCACTCACCTGCTCGCTGCTGGTGGTCCATGGTGGGGAGGTCTACCTCGCTGCCAGCTGCAGTATCACTCACCTGCTCGCTGCTGGTGGTCCATGGTGGGGAGGTCTACCTCGCTGCCAGCTGCCACCTGAAGCTCCACCACTGCCACTTGCCCCTGGTTCTGCTGTGTTGGTTGTGCAACTGCAGGGTGTGCTGCACTGCATCGGGCCTCTGTGAGACCAGTGGTGGTGGTTGTTGGGCACTCTGGGTCTGCTTTCTGGAGCTGCCCTTGCCTCACAATGCCGCACAGTCACTGGTGACCGTAGCCAGCTGGACCGTTGTCGTTGTCCACACAGGCAGGGATGGCTGGTCCGTGCTGGGGAGAACACCGGGACGGATGATAGTGATGGTTGACCCAGTGTCCACTAACGCACAGCATCTGCTACCCTCCACTACACAGTCCATGTATAAGCCTTGCTCTTCGACCGAACGGCCCACCCAGAGAAGCGACAATGGAGGGATTCTGCTGTAGGACTCGGGTAGCAACTCCATCTTGATGTCTCCTGATGTCTGCGCTGGGCTGTGGAGTGGAGCTGATGTGGAGCAGTCCTGGGCCACATGGCCTGCCTCACCACACTACTAGCAGAGATCGCTTCATGGCACGTCTTGGGGCCAGCGTGGTGCTGGCTGGACCTGTCTCACAGGCTTCTCCTCACCAATTTCCTCCACGACCAGGGTGACAGCCTGGGCTCACAGTGTGCAGGGTGATGCTGGAACACCTTGGGGGGGGCCAGAAATGCTTCTCTGCTCTCCGCCTCTGCCAGCATCTTGGCCAGCGATGATGGTGATGTCAGGTGAACATGCTGCCAAAGGCGCTCCAGCATCAGTGCCTTTACAAACGCATGGAGGGCAAACTCCTCCTGCGCTGTGGGAAGGAACTCGGGGTAGCCATGATGAGTACAGTGGGCCCACTACGAGGGCCATGTAATCACACTGCTCTGCCGGCGTTAGGTCGTGGAGGACCCGCAAGGCATTCCTCTCCTGTGCCAGGGCAAAGTGCACCGCCGTCTTTGTGGGGCTCCACTTGTAGTGCTAAGCGGCAAGTTTGACTTGCAGCAAGTAAGACTCCAGGTGGCTGGCTCCCTTGCATCTGGGGAGCTTCAGGATGGACCTTGTGGTGTGAATTGCTGAGGCCTGTTAGTCATTCTCTCGCTCCAGCTGCATCGGAGGTTCCTGCCATGCTGCCCGTTCTCCCACGGACTCAGCGTCTTTGTTCCCTCAGTGTGGGCCACGAGGGAGGTGGGTGATGCACTCCGCCGTGTCCCCCAGGTTGGGGAGCCTAGGTATGCTTGTCCCATCAGGGTTCCCTGGGAAGGCACGATGCCTGGTTCCCAGGTCCTCTGTCTAAATCAGCATCCCGCCTTCAGGAGCCCATCCCAATGATGAGGGTGGAGGCATACTGCCTGGTCCCTCGACTGGCTTGTAAGTTGCTCCAAGAGATGTCGTAGCTCTTCAATCTCGCTGTTAATTTTTAATCCCGCTCCAGGCGCCAACGTGCTGTCCGTGATGACAGATGTCAGAAGCTCGTTTAGCTCAGCTGCTTGTTTTATTGTGACAAGCACAAAAACGGACTGGACACTAGGACCCTGGGAGAGAACCCACTCAGTCACATATAGACGGAGGAGGTGATCATTACACACCTTGGTTACAGTCAGGGTGACCCACAAACACATATAACAGTAAATGTAACAGTAAGTGAACTTGAACATCCCACTATAATCCCATGAAAGCTTTTTAACACACGGACAATAAATAGTGCTAGCCAGTAGGAACGCTGGGACGAGCTGTTGACCATGTACACCCTTCCAGAGCCCCACAATATGCACATACTCACCTCCCAGTGAGATCCTTCCTACACGTCTGGAGGGTTACTCCCACAGCGTGTTCCCACTGGATGACTGTAGTGGGGAAGAGATGGTCTCTCACCTCTTTGTGCACTGTGGATTTACGAAGAGGACGTGGAGAAAGATACAAGGGCCCGTGTCTCGGGTCATCCCGAGCAGCTGCGTGATGGATGACTCTCTGATCTATGGGCTGCTTCCCGTGGACACACGCAGAGGTGGACGTCCTCGGAGAAGGACGCTCTCTGGTCTGCCCGAAACTTATTGGTCTGCCGTCACATTGAGACGTCCAGGGAGGAATGCTGCTGACTGGCTGTAGGAGTACGTGCTAAGAAACCCACTGGCTTGGTGCAGTCACCACAAGGCCTCAGTGGGAAAGGACCACAGTGTAGGGTTCTTCTACTATTGGAAGGAAGGATATTTATTGTAGCATGATATCACCCCAGGGGCCCACATGAGTGGCAGCAGTATTGATTGATACGTAGGAATGTAATAGAACAGTACTGAAAACATTGACTTTGAATGTAAAAATGAAAAGGCATTTTGCAGTTTATTCTTGAAAATATATTTTTATTAGGAATAAAGTTTATTTTGTTTAAAAAAATACTTCCTCAGTTCAGTGAGACAGTCTCCCTGGAGGACTCTCGATGCAGTGAGGAAATTAATTGTGTCAATCAACTTCAGCAGATAGGATGAGATGCCTGGCAGAACCTCTGTAATCTAACTTCAGACAAATTCCCTGCACAAAGTTGACAAGGGCTGGCTTGATTGATTGGACAAGTATGGAACCAATCAAACTTAGCAAAATCAATTTCTCCACTCTCAGCTTCACATAGAGTTGGATCATCTCCAGGATTTCCGATACACTGGATGGGATAAACAAGCATGCGGTCTATTTTCCGCTCTCTACTTCACTCCCCTTCTCTCAGGGGATTCTTTAGAAGTTAAAGTCAGAAAATTAAATTTCTGTTTAAAAGTTAATCAGAAATGTATTGTTCTGACAACAGGCCTAACAAATCAACCTTTCCAAACCGATAATAAAATTGGAGATTTTAGCAAATCTATTATTTATTGATTCATCTTCTTGAACAATCATAAAAGCTTGGCTAGGCTAAAGAAATTTAATTAAAATCCAAGCAAAACACGTAGACATATTAAACTATAGTAAAATGATTATAAACAACTTCACCTCTCTTTTGCCTAAAGACTACAGGCTGTGAAGTTACGGAGTGTTCATCCTACTATGTGTAACTGAGTTATGATTTGAGTGATTGCGTCCTCAATATCATGCAATGTCTCACTTGTATGGAATCCGACCAGTAATGTTCAGACCCTTATGTTAAGCCGTGAAGGCGTGAAAGTCCGAGCTCTACTGAAGGTTCACCCAACAGATCTGATCAGCCCAGCAAGATCTATCCTGATGTGTTAGATTACACAGTGTGTGATGAGCTGGAGAAGTAAAAGGGATCAGTCATTTCCTTTGTAAACGTTTCAAACAGTGAATTACAGAACCTTTGCGTCACACAGCACAGGACAAGGCCCTTCGCCTCGACCGGATTGTGAACCATCAAGTAGATTTCTATGCCAGTTCTAATTATAAACTCTGGGCCAACTGGTTTCCATGCAATGATGAGTCAAGTCCTGGTCTAGATTCTATAGAGAGAAACACCCACAAAATGTTGGAGGAACTCAGCAAGTCAGGTAGCATCTATGGAAAGGAATAAGCAACTAACATTTTGGACTGAGACCTTTCCTCAGGACTGGAAAGGAAGGGTGAAGATATCAGAAGGTGCGGGAAGGGGTAGGAATATGGCTAGAGGGTAATAGACAAAGCCAGGTTGGGTATACAAGGTAAATGGCTGGAGAGGAAGGAATCTTTTGCTCCACCACCCCTCAGGCAGTGTATTCCAATCTCCAGCCAGATTGCAAAACAAAAGCAAAATCTTCCTTGGATCCCCCAAAATTCTTCTCTTTTCCTTGAACCTGCTATATTAACATGTTCAAAGCAGAGACTGAAGAAAAATCGAACTACAAGGAGTTTAGAGGTAGGGGTTTAGAATAATTATATATGCTGTAGATGTTGAATGCTGTGTGTGATTGTTGGTAATTGTGTTTTGCAACTTCGTCCCAGAAGAACGCTGATTCATTTGGCTGTATGCATATGTATGACTGAATGACAATTAAACTTGAACTTGAACTTGAGTGGGAAGATGCTGTTGAGATCATGAATGGATCAGCCTTGATCTTATTGACTGGGAGGGCCAGTCTGAGGGGCTGATTGCTTTACCTGCTTCTCTTGTTTCTTATTTTCTTATGTACGTCCTGTTTTCAAAAGTCCATGTTCGTTGGAGATCTAGATATAGCAGAAATAATTAACTGGACCTCATTTTTCATTGTTAAAAATCCTGTCATAGTTTACATATTGGGTCAGTTATACTCCCAGGATGCTAGTGGAAATGATAAGTGAAGGTGAGATTGGCACTGCAAATGCACTCCAAACATGTTATCTCAAGTATGGCTCCTGTATCTAATTCAAGGTTGTGTTTCTAATTCACGGATAAAAATTTTGGCAAGATGAACTAGGGCAAAATATGCACAATGGCTAGGCCTAGGAAGTGTTAGAGAACTGCGAGATCTTGGAGTACATATGTAATTTCCTGAAAAGTTTAACACAGTTAGACAAGGGATAAAGATGGCTGTATACTTAACGGCACCCCCCACCCCCACTCTACTTGCTTTATACTTAAGACTGTGAGACTAAATACAGCTCCAATGCCATATTTAAATATGCTTAAAATTTGCTTGAGGGAGATGTAAATTCAAATGATGCCACAACAACAATATTTCCCCCAGTAATATTGAAAATCCTAAACAAAAGCACTATGTTCTAAAGTATTCTGCAGGTCAGGCAGCGACTGCAGGGTGAGACAGAGTTGAAATTTCAGGTGAAGGAAGTTTCATCAGAACTGGAAAAGTGAGAAACCAAGAGCTTTTTAAGTTGCCGAGAAGGGTAAGAGTAGAAAATGTTATGTCTGTGACAGGGTCTAGACCAGATTTTGAAAGTCACTTTAAAAACCTGTATTTGGTAAAGAAAAAGGTAACAGAAAATGCAATTAGAATCAGAATGGTCCAGGTTACTCCAAAAGTGGAGGGAAAGAAAAATGACAAAAGGGGAGTTTTGACCTGAAATTGTTAATTTCAGCATTATGATTGTTTTGATGTATGTAGTAAGTGTGAATGCTTGAGCCAAGTATGATATTCTCCTAAGGAGTTATCTATTAGTGGGTCTTTAGATGGCTGTAGAGGCCGATATGGGATCCAGATACTCTGAGGGGCTTCCAGACAATCCTTGGAGAAGTGGCTTTGGTGCACCAGATGGAAGGTGTGTAGCTAAGCAACACTGAAGCATATGTAACAAGTGAAAGAGAAAGAGATCACAGGTGGGGAGGGGTGAAGAGTTAAAGCCACAGGCAACTGGAAACTCATAGTACTATAATTCTTTTCCTAACTATATCAGATAAGTGATTTTGTTCCAAACCATATTTTTTTACTACAACTTCTAACAGAAGAAAAAATATTATTGACCACAATTGATAACAGAAACTACTGGCAACAAATTAAATAGAGAGAAAGCAAATTTGATAGTCTATAAATACAGCAGATTCTATAAGCAAATTTAACTGCTCATTAACAAACCTATTCTAATTTTTCTGTTGTAATTGTGCTTTCATGAAACATATGCCTGTTGCTACCACAGCAGGCAACACTAAGGGAAAGGATGGTAGGGTACAGGAACCATGCTATTGAAAATCTAGTCAAGAAGAAAAGAAATGCTTATGAAAGGTTCAAAAAACTAGGTAATGATCTAGAAAATTATAAGGCTAGCAGGAAGGAGCTTAAGAATGAAATTAGGAGAGCCAGAAGGGGCCATGAGAAAGTGCCATGAGAAGGTCTTGACAGACAGGATTAAGAAAAACCCCAAGGGATTCTACAAGTATGTGAAGAGCAAGAGTATAAGACGTGAGCGAATAGGACCAATCTATTGTGACAGTGGGAAAGTGTGTATGGAACCGGAGGAGGTAGCAGAGGTACTTAATGAATACTTTGCTTCAGTATTCACTATGGAAAAGGACCTTGGCGATTGTAGGGATGATTTATAGTGGACTGAAAAGCTTGAGCATATAGACTTTAGGAAAGAGGAATTGCTTGAGCTTTTGGAAAGCATCAAGTTGGATAAGTCACCGGGAGCAGACGTGATATACCCCAGGCTACTGTGGGAGGCGAGGGAGGAGATTGCTGAGCCTCTAGCAATGATATTTGCATCATCAATGGGGTTGGGAGAGGTTCCACAGGATTGGAGGGTTGCAGATGTTCTCTTATTCAAGGAAGGGAGCAGAGATAGACCTGGAAATTATAGACCCGTGAGTCTTACTTCAGAGGTTGGTAAGTTGATGGAGAAGATCATGAGAGGCAGGATTATGAACATTTGGAGAGGCATAATATGATTAGGAATAGTCAGCGTGGCTTTGTGAAAGGCAGGTCGTGCCTTACGAGCCGAATTGAATTTTTTGAGGATGTGACTAATCATGTTGATGAAGGTAGAGCAGTAGATGTAGCGTATATGGATTTCAGGAAGGCTTTTGATAAGTTACCCCATGCGAAGCTTATTGAGAAAGTAAGGAGGCATGGGATCCAAGAGGACCTTACTTTGTAGATCCAGAAATCAATTGCACACAGAAGGCAAAGAGTGACTGTAGACGGGTCATATTCTGCATGGAGATCGGTGAACAGTGGTGTACCTCAGGGATTTGTTCTGGGACCCCTACTCTTTGTACGTGATTTTTATAAATGACCTGGATGAGGAAGTGGAGGGATGGGTTAGTAAGCTTGCTGATGACACAAAGGTTGGGGGTATTGTGGATAGTGTGGAGGGCTGTCAGAAGTTATAGCAGGACATTGAAAAGATGCAAAACTGGACTGAGAAGTGGCAGATGGAGTTCAACCCAGATAACTGTGAGGTAGTTCATTCTGGTAGGTCAAATATGATGGCACAATATAGTATTAATGATAAGTATCCTGGCAGTGTGTAGGATCAGAGGGATCTTGGGGTCCGAGTCCATAGGGCACTCAAAGCTGCTGCGCAGGTCGACTGTGTGGTTAAGAAGGCATACGGTTTATTGGCCTTCATCAACTGTGGAATTGAGTTCAAAAGCTGAGAGGTAAAGTTACAGCTATATAGGACCCTGATCAGACCTCACTTGGAGTACTGTGCTCAGTTCTGGTCACCTCACTACAGGAAGGATGTGGAAACTATAGAAAGGGTACAGAGGATATTTACAAGGATGTTGCTTGGATTGGGGAGCATGCCTTATGAGAACAGGGTGAGTGAATTTAGTCTTTTCTCCTTGGAGTAACAGAGGATGAAAGGTGACTTGATAAAGATGTATAAGATGATGACAGGCATTGATCACATGGATAATCAGAGGCTTTTTCCCAGGGCTGAAATGGCTAACATGAGAGGACATAGTTTTAAGGTGCTTGGAAGCAGGTACAGAGAATGTCAGGGGTAAGTTTTTTACGCAGAGAGTGATGAGTGCGTGGAATGGGCTGCCAGCGACAATGGTGCAGGCAGATACAATAGGATCTTTTAAGAGACTCCTGGATAGGTACATGGAGCTCAGAAAAATAGAGGGCTATGGGTAACCCTAGGTAATTTCTAAAGTGAGTACATGTTCAGCACAGCATTGTGGGCCGAAGGGCCTGTATTGTGCTGTAGGTTTTCTATATTTCTCTTTTCTTTTTCAATCTTTTATTAAGTTTCAAAATTAATAAACATAACAATAATTGTAATGATACATAGAGATTGGGATTACAATAATAATAGTTAACATGTACAAGCACAGATTCCAAGTAACAAATATAGTTTAGCCTCCCAATCTCATAGTAACTGACCATGAAAAAGATATTTTATAAAGAAAGAAAAAAAACCCTAAACTAAAAAAACAAACAAAGCTTGGGCTGTCATATTACATCGGCTAAAATTATTATTTATCGTTAACTCCGCTCTTATATACATGAACAAAAAAATTACTACAAAGGATTAAGAAAGGACCAACTTACATCATATGAAAATATTGAATAAATGGCCTCCAAGTTTCTTCAAATTTAACCGAATTTAACCAAATTTTTCCAAGTTTAGGCAAACTATCATTTGGGAAAACCACTGAAATGTAGTGGGGGGGGGATTAGAATCTTTCAATTTAAGTGAAATGGATCTTCTGGCTATTAATGTCACAAATGCAATTAGATGACAAGCTGACAAGGATAAACGACTGGAGTCTATCAGTGGTAGTCCAAAAATTGCAGTAATAGGATGAGGTTGTAAATCAATACGTAGAACTACTGAAATAATATCAAAAATATCTTTCCAATATTTTTCTAGAAGAGGACAAGACCAGAACATATGTGTCAAGGAAGCTACTTCAGAATTACATCTATCACAAAAAGGATTTATGTGGCAGTAAGAATGAGCTGACTTATCCTTGGACATATAAGCCCTATGAACCACCTTATCAAGGCGTGTCTGGCACACGTCGTGGAAGTATTAACTAATTGAAGAATTTTCTCCCATTTCTCTGTAGATAAACATATTTGAAGTTCTCTTTCCCACTCATTCTTAATTTTATCAGATGTACCTAGATGTATTTTCATAATCAGATCATAAATAATTGCTATTAAACTCTTCGGAGAGGGGTTTTCTATATTTCTAATCAGCATTGCTGGGTCTTTGTCTGGGAAAGTCTAGGATCCAAGGGCATAGCTTCAGAATAAAGGGATGTCCCTTAAAAACTGAGATGAGGAGGAATTTCTTCAGCCAGATGGTTTCGAATCTGTGAAATGCATCACCACAGAGGGCTATACAGGTCAAGTTATTAGGTGTATTTGAGGCAAAGATTGATAGTTTCTTGTTTGATATGGGGTTGAAAGGCTACAGGGAGAATATAGAATGATGGGGTTGAAAATTATCAGCCATGATTGAACATCAGAATAGCCTTGATGGGGTGGATGTCCTAATTCTGCTCCTATACCTTGTGGTCTTATGATTATGCATCATGCAATATGGGGAATGTTTGAGAATAAATGCAATGTCAACAATTCCCAACATCAATTGCCTGGAACGCTTAATTCTCAAATAAGTTCCATTTTGCCAATGGATTATCATTGGGAGATGACATTTGCTAAACAGAAGCTACCTTTAAATTTTTGGCATAGTTTCATTCATTCTCTTTCTCTTTCAGTTTTCAACCGATGCCTCATTGAAAGAAAATGCATCAAAGTTTGGTTGAAAAGTAATCTAACTGCAGACAGACTTATTTAGGTGCTTAACTCTTTTTTTATTGCCAACATTCCAAAAATTCTCATAGGTCACCAGCGGTCTCAGTTGACTCCTTGACTCAGTGGATGAATTATTCCAAAATGGCAGATCTTGAATTCCTACTAATGCAGCAGGAAATCTAAGGCCATAAAATATTGGAACAGAGTTAGGGTATCCAACCAGCAACTGACAAAGCTGCTGCCTCATAGATCCAGTGACCCACAGACCGAGGTTCAATCCGAGGAGTTGTCCGTGTGGAGCCTGCACATTATCCCTGTAACTGCATGGCTTTTTTGCCTGGTTACTTCATTTTCCATCCACATCCCAAATCCTGCAGGTTGCTGGGTTAAATGGACTTCGTAAACTGGCTCCAATGTGTAGTTTTGTGGTAGATCTGAGAGGTTTGGGGAGTTGAGAGGGGTTGAATTGTGTCATTTACGTTAATTACAAGCACAATCTGAGGATGTGCTGGGGACAGCCCACAAGTCACATTGCACATTACGGCACCAGCCTAGCATACCGACAATGTGCTGCAGACAACAAACATACAACAAGCAACCGAAGCAAAACAAACCTCTTTCTCAGGTCCCACCCACACATAGATTTATGACCGCCTTCTACACTGTGAGGAAATACAATATTGTAAATATGGAGAAAATAAAAGCTTTGTTTTTGTCTTATTGATTGCCATAGCAAAGTCATATAGGAAGTAACATAGACAGCATGGAAACAGGTCCTTTGGCCCGACTCATCCATGCCAAACTAGATAAATAACAGAATTTGTGTATTTGCACAACTGAAAGCCTGGAATGGAAACCTGGAAAATTTTAATACATAAAAATTATGAACACAGTTTGATTGCAGGGAAAGTTTTCTAATTGTCTAATGTTTAAAACCTACCATAATTACATTTTTTTAAAATTTAAAATGCACATTTTTATTCAACACTTCAATCAGTTCCTTTAAAGATGATTATAGTTTGAGACAACCTAAAAGGTTGATGTAAGCAATATTTATTCTTAAAAGGGATTGAAGAAATTTGTGTCAAAATAGGAAAGGGTTGGGGTCTAGGACTAAATGGATTGTTCTTTGAAGGAGGTAGCACAGCCTCAGTGGGCTGATTGGCCTCCCCTCGCTCCAAGTGTTCAATGGCTCTCAGATTCTGTAATACACAGGTCTGTGAGGCGAGAAGAAGCTTTGCAGACTCACAGTTTGTCCTTCAGCGCAGACATCATTTACTGGCAGCCTACCTTGAGAAAGCCTGCTTCCCTGGCAACAGACTTACATGATTTCACACAGCCTTGAGTAAACAACCGCATCTCAGCCTGAAATCACCCTCCTTCACCTGGACTTCAGACACTGACTTCTAAAGAGAGCCACAGCCTTTCAGCAGTTTTCTGCAAATGTTAATGATATGAGCAACTGGTGATTTGATTTCCCTATTGCTTCAAATAATTGGGTTTAAAACTAAAAACTGGAAACTCATTTGCATGAATCCTTTTATTGCATATTCACATACAATAATAATGCCTCAGCTGCTTCCCTGTATTTTCCCTTCCTCCTGTAGAGCCCCAGGACCAGTTGGCTTCAGCTGCATACTATTCAGGAGTGCTAACAGGAACCATTAGGGAGCGTTGGCACAAGGTAGATACCTCACAGATCCAGTGAACCGCACTTGATTCTGACATCTTCTGCAGCATGAGTGGTGTTTGGTAATTGGTAATTAGTTTATTGTTAACACATATACAGTATGCATCCCATCCATGCACATCGTTACAGCAGTATATTGAAATAGTATAAGGGAAAACAGTAAGGGAATGCAGAATATAGAGCTGCAGTTACACAGAAAGTGCAGAGCAGGCCGATAATAAGGTGCAAGGTTATGACGAAGTAGATTGTGAAGTCAAAACTCCATCTTATTGTTTAAAACGTCCATTCTATAGTCTTGGAACAGCAAGATACAAATCTTGATGAAAAGTCTTGGCCCAAAATGTTGACTGTTTATTCTCCTCCACAGATACTGCCTTACTTGTTCTTCCAGCATTTTGTGTTGATTGTGAGGTGATTTGAGATGTCTAAAATTCAGTAGAGGTGGATATATTGGGTATGAATTTCTGTTTAATCAACAGACCAGTGTTTAGGTGTGGTTAACTTCAGTGTGTGTTTACTTGTTCCAAATGGTGATACGGCCTTTTGCTCTTATGCATCGAAAATCAGGAATACTCTCCCTACTGAGATACACCAGGCTAGGACTGTGGAACATTTCAAAACACTTCTAAAAATATACTTTCTAAAATTTTGCCTTCTGAAAGGATTACTTAATGCCTGTTGATGTTAATTACATTTATATGCAGTAATTTGGTATAATTGATTACATTTTATTCTGTATAATATTTGTCTTTACTTATGATTTTTTTAATTTTGTCTTGCATATTGATTTATCTTTACAAGCTATGTGAAGTATTTTGAGCCTGCACCTTAATATATGAAAGGTGCTATATAAATGATAATATTATTATTATTAACTAGACTTTGTCTCCTGTATGGATTAATTATTTAGCAACAGAATTATGTATTTTGTGGTAACATTGTATTTTAATGCTGCCATATTAATCCAGTGTATTGAATGGCTCTGTTCTGACCAAAGACTTGGTGATTCTGGCAACTAATGAGTGCCTGCTCATGTTTGTGAATTGATGCGTGCGTGTAAAATCCACATAAGTGTATGCACAGATGGACTCTGTACTTACTTATCAGTAATTTTATAGTTTAGCTCCAATGCGATCATAGTTTTCCATCTGTATTGGTAAATAGACTTGCCAATATCTAACTATTAATCCAGAGCTCTCAATTGAGAGTAATCTTCTCTAATACAGCAAGCAGCATCTGAGACAGATTAGATTGGAATATGGTGAATTCTGTTGCCAAGAAAGAGAAGGGAGAATAATGTAACAGGAGTAGTAAGTTATGAATAAATTATTTTCTTCGATCAAATTATGATTCCCGTTCTTTCTTTCTTCCTTTCTTTATATATATCTATCTATCTATCTATCTATCTATCTATATATATATACAAACGTATCTCTCTCTCTCTCTCTCTCTCTCTCTCTCTCTCTCTCTCTCTAGATATATATATATATATATGGGTGAGATGCAGAGTAACAAATTATGTATTCAAATGTAGTACCAATTAGAATACACTACAGTACTATGGAACTGTGTACTACTTCCTAATAGTTATTGACAGAGAGTTCTATGTTTTCATGTTCTTTAGATTGGCAATAAATGAACAAAATTAGTGCGGACACCTAGTGCAGATAATGGAATGCTGTCATACAATGCTTTTGATGATCGTATCCTCCAAATCTTTGTTTTCATTGTAACATTTATGGGGGTTGTTGATACTTTCAAATTTTTCATAATTCCTAACTTGCTGATGTAGTGGAATCGTTTTATTTTCATTCCCGGCCACTTCTGGCATCTCCAGACTTTGTAGATGCTTGAAACTGTGGTGAGCAAAACAATTCTGAATTGTCTTACTGCTTACTTCTCTCCAAGTATCAGTGACAAAAATCATTGCTTTTTGAACACAAGCATGCACAACTTGCACTATTTAAGTGCTAGTTAGAAACGGTTTGGCAACTGTCTCCTGTCCCAATCAAATGACATAGTGTCCTAAATAAACAAAGGGAATCCTGACTATTTTCATGATCAGTTTTTGTTCTTCAAGAGTATTCCCATTTAAGTGACTGCCCCAGTTAACTGGAATCCATCGTATATGAGAACTTGCATTGAAAACTGTGGGCTAGCATGGGCAAGGTGGGAAGAAGGCCCTGTTTCTGTGTTGTATGATTCCGTGACTCCAAATTGTCCAGTTGGGAGAGGGGTTAGTGACACCCCAAAAATAAATCTGAAAAAAACACAATTAGTCAAGAGTTATGAATAAAAATAAACTTGGGATGTCCGGAGGGTTTTATGTTGCATTTGACTTTTTCACTATGAGGCCCTAAGGATCCTGGAACTATCATTGTCAGGGTTATATTGTCAGATGATAATACAGACAGTAGTGAGCTCAGCCATTTCCATCACATGTTAGGCAACCCATAACTGGGGAAATTTACAAGAGGCAATTTCTCAGCAAGGTCGTGTCCATGATCCAGGACCTCTGCCATCCAGGCCATGCCGTCTTCTGAATGCTGCTTTCAAGAAGGAGGTGCAGGAGCTTGAAGACCCACAACTCAAGGTTCAACAACAACATTTCCCCTAATGCCATCAGATTCTTGCATGCAGTCGTGCATGCAGCCTGGTACAGCCGTTCTGATCTATTCTTTTACTTTCGTCTTCTTACTTTTTAATTTATGTTATTTTTGTATTTTTTCCTCACGGTAACACGTCGAAGCTGCACCTTCTCTAATATGCTGGTTGAGGGAGTTTTATTTGGGTTTTCTTTAGCGCTGGAAATGGTTACATCATGACACGCGGGGCAGAAGCAAGGTCGCATTGTGTATTCCACGGACCAGCAAATTACGGTCAGCTTAGCAAACAGAGCGGCAGACACCCCACTGAAATCCGAAGGAAAACACCCAGAGGGGATCACAAAGCCGAGCAAGGAGGACCGGGTCGAGACAACGGAGACTTTTGGAGAAGAGGAGTTCAGTGGGTAACACCGTTCCGCCTGACCGGAAGTGCACCGAGAGTGGTAAGCGGCGCGAAGGAGTGGGGTGCTTACTGATCTGGCTAACAATTGATGGTGCAGTCCGGGGTATATTACGATCGAGGAATGTGTTTGCAGACTGGATACTGAACTTTTTACTGTTGGACTTCGGCCACATTCCACCGTGATACAACACTTGGCGGCACGGGAGGTCGTTCCTGCCTGCAGCCATCGAACGTGCAGCTCCTCCCGTGGAGGATCAGACACCCTGAGCCAATAGACTGGTCCTGGACTTATTTTCCATCTGGCATAGTTTTGCATTTTGTTGTTTGATTGTTGGGGTTTTTTGTATTGCTATATTTATGCTATTTATTTGCTATATTGCTCTATTCTTGGTTGGTGCGGCTGTAATGAAACCAAATTTCCCTCGGGATTAATAAAGTATATCTATCTATCTATCTATCTTGAACCAAACAGAGAAACCATAACACTACCTCATAAACACAAGAGATTCTGCAGATGCTGGAAATCTTGAGCAACACACATAAAATGCTGGAGGAACTCTGCAAGTCAGGCAGACTACCTTGGTCTATATTTCTTTTTTTTTCTCTGTCTCTCAACTTGTACCAATGTCATTATTTTTAATCTATTTTGTCATGAAAGTTGTGCATAATTGATGGCCATTTAAATTTATGTTAACTTATGTTTGTGAGATTTGTAATGTACTGTGCTGTTGCAGTAAAAAGCTAATTTGCATAGTATTTATATCTTGTATATACGGTATTGGATGGTGGGGTGGAGATACATCTCTACCAAAGGAGATGAAAGTTGTTCCTTCCCTTCACTAGCCTGTAGGTCACCCTTGGGTAAAGACTACCAACTGCTTAGCCACCCGATCAGGGTCATGTGAAGCCATAGGGGCAGATAGTGGATGGTCATATTACGTGGAATATCGTGGTCTTGACCATGATCATGATTGTTCTTGGCAAATTTTTCTGCAGATTAGTTTGCCCTTGTCTTCTTCTGGGTTAGCAGTGTTAGCAGTGAGGAGGATGCTAAGAGGATGCAGGGTGACTTGGATAGGTTGAGTGAGTGGGCAAATTCATGGCAGATGCAATTTAATGTGGATAAATGTGAAGTTATCCACTTTGGTGGCAAAAATAGGAAAACAGATTATTATCTGAATGGTGGCCGATTAGGAAAAGGGGAGGTGCAACGAGACCTGGGTGTCATTATACACCAGTCATTGAAAGTGGGCATGCAGGTACAGCAGGCAGTGAAAAAGGCGAATGGTATGCTGGCATTTATAGCGAGAGGATTCGAGTACAGGAGCAGGGAGGTACTACTGCAGTTGTACAAGGCCTTGGTGAGACCACACCTGGAGTATTGTGTGCCGTTTTGGTCCCCTAATCTGAGGAAAGTCATCTTTGCCATAGAGGGAGTACAAAGAAGGTTCACCAGATTGATTCCTGGGATGGCAGGACTTTCATATGAAGAAAGACTGGATGAATTGGGCTTGTACTCGTTGGAATTTAGAAGATTGAGGGGGGATCTGATTGAAACGTATAAGATCCTAAAGGGATTGGACAGGCTAGATGCTGGAAGATTGTTCCCGATGTTGGGGAAGTCCAGAACGAGGGGTCACAGTTTGAGGATAGAGGGGAAGCCTTTTAGGACCGAGATTAGGAAAAACTTCTTCACACAGAGAGTGGTGAATCTGTGGAATTCTCTGCCACAGGAAACTGTTGAGGCCAGTTAATTGGCTATATTTAAGAGGGAGTTAGATATGGCCCTTGTGGCTACGGGGGTCAGGGGGTATGGAGGGAAGGCTGGGGCGAGTTCTGAGTTGGATGATCAGCCATGATCATAATAAATAGCGGTGCCGGCTCGAAGGGCCGAATGGCCTACTCCTGCACCTATTTTCTATGTTTCTATGTTTCTATGTCATATGAGCAGATGGTGCATATCACAAGTCCTGGTTATGTGACCATTGATGCCAGGCAGACTATCTCTGTAGAGTATTGAGAATGGCTGCGTCAGGGGATCACCCGTCTGGTAAAGACATTACCCAGAAGAAGACAAGGGCAAACTAATCTGCAGAAAAATTTGCCAAGAACAATCATGATCATGGTCAAGACCACAATATTCCACGTAATATGACATTCCACATAATGAATGAATGAATGAAACAGTATATAACTATGACAATGGACTTGAAAATAAATACAAATTAAAGGAAAATTAAAACACAAATCTTACTTTCTACTCCAATCCAGGTAACTGATCCCATTGTAAGTGAACAGGGCCATGTAGGATATGGCTACTATGACTCTTGCAAATTTAATTGACAACTTATAGAACAAGAACATAGAACAGTACAGTACAGGAATAGGCTCTTCGGCCTTGATATTATGCCATATTATATAAGCTAATGACACCTAGTCCTTTGTCCTTGCATATGTTCCTTATCCCTCCATTCTCTGCATATGCATTTTTCTGTCTAAGGGATAGCAATTATATATGCTGCTACCACCAACCATGGCAAATACATGCTAGGTATCCACCACTCTCTGTGAGAAAAACTCGCACCGGACAAATGAGGAATGTTTCCACCACCCTAGTTTAGGATGACCGAGATCTGTGGCTGGATGTGTTGCCGGGGCAGAGGAAGAATCTGGTGCACCGAGACCCGGACTGCCTCATGTTCCTGGCAGTGCAGAATTAGAGGCCTGCAATATGGCTGCATGCATACTCTTTCTTGTGAGCGGTTTTTGACGCGCATTCTTATAATTGAATTGGATTTGTCTTTAGAAATGTGAGTAACAGCAGACATTGCTTCAGGTGGTTAAATATCCTTGAGAATTGCTGCGGACTGGATGATGGATGACGGTCAAATGACCTTTTGTGTTCCATTCTTTCTGATAAGATCTGCATGTGAAATCCCCTAGCGAGGGTCACATATGGACAAACTCTCACTACTGAGCCGAAGGACTTGATAAAATTCTTTGAGAATTTTTACCAGCTCTCTGTACATAACACAAGAGCACAGAAACACTTGTGATCTTTTTAAATCATCCACCTCGGCTAACAGCACAATATAATCACTTGTGATATATAATCTAAAACAACAGGATGAGGCAACCTGGGCTAATTGGAATCGCTGGCTTTCAGGAGTGGAAATTTCCGCAAAGCACTGAATTCTTGCATGCTTTCCAGCCTATCAAACTAAATGAACATGAGAAAATCTGGAGATGCTGGAAATCCAAAGGAAAACACACAAAATGCTGGAAGAACTCAGCACGTCAGGCGGCATCTATGGAAAACAGTGGATCTTTCGGGCCAAGACCCTTCTTCGGGACTGAAGATAAATGAAGATTTTAGGCCTGAGACCTATAGACAAAAGAAAAAAAAGTTATTTCTAATGATAATGTTGTAATTTAATGTGTCTTAAATTAAATTTTGGTGGTGGTTTTAATTGTCTATTCTGTTAGTCATTAAGATGAATCAATAAACAATTGATTTGCCAACATCTTTGATTGATTATTGGTCTGGAAAGTTGGTGTTTCATTATAGTTGGGCCTTCTGTCACAACGCAATTCTGATTATCTTTAAATTCGAGGTTTACTTCTCAGATTTTAAATTCCAGAGAATCCCCTAAGAGAAGGCGAGTGAAATTGAGAGAGGAAGAGAATGTCTGTGTTATATTTTATCCACAGTATGTAAAATTCCAGAGGCAATTTTGTTGAATGTGCAGCTTAAAGTGGAGGAATAGATTTTGTTCAGTTTGATTGATTCTCCACTTGTCCTGTCGATTAAGACAGCCCTTGTCACCTTTGTGCGTGGAATTTGTGTGCAGTTGCATTACAGGTATTCTGCTGAAGATGTCCTTTTAGATGTGCTGAAGTTGATTAACATAGTTAATTCCTGAGTTTCATCACATGCTAAGCCCTCTGGGGTGAGTGGCTTGGGGCTGACACTGCACTGATGGTTTCATGGATAATGATGAAGTCAAGAGAAAAAGTCAGTGTTGTTAGAACTGGAAAAGAGAGAAACAAGTTAGCTTTCAGTGGGCGTAGAGTAGCAGTGAAAAGGCATAGGTGTTTGAGTAAATCAGAAGAAAAGAGAACAGAATGAGGTGGGGTGGGGTGCTGAAGTTAGAATTGCATTCGATTAGGCTATAGACTAACGAGGCGGAACATGAAGAACTATTCCTCTAGTTTACTTGGCTAAAATTTATTATTACAGCATGTATATGTCACTGTATATGACTGAGATAGAACAGAGTCGTAGATAGTTGCCTCTCTGGAGGCCTTCGCCTAGTGGTAAGCCACAGGGATCAGTTCTGGGTCTGTTGCTTATCAACGATCTGGATGATAATGTGGTTAACTGGATCAGTAAATTTGCAGATGACATCAAGATTGTGGGTGTAATGGACAGCGAGGAAGGCTATCAAAGCTTGCAGCAGGATCTGGACCAGCTGGAAAAATGGGCTGAAAAATGGCAGATGGAATTTAATGCAGCCAAGTGTGAGGTTTTGCACTTTTGGAGGACCAACCAAGGTGGTTCTTACATGGTAAGTGGTAGGGCACTGAGGATTGCAGTGGAGCAGTGGGATCTAAGAATGCAGATCCATAATTCCTTGCAAGTGGCATCACAGAGAGGTAGGTTCGTAAAGAAAGCTTTTGGCACATTGGACCTCAAAAGTCAATGTACCGAGTACAGGAGTTGGGATGTTATTGTTGAAATTGTATAAGACAACGTTGAGGCCTAACCTGGAGTATCGAGTGCAGTTTTGGTCATCTACCCAAATAAAAAATGTAAAGAAGATTGAACAGTGCAAAGAAAATTTACAAGAATGTTGCCAGGACTTGAGGATGTGAGTTATAGGGAAAGTTTGAATAGGTTAGGACTTTATTTCCTAAAAGATTGAAGGGAGATTTAATAGAGGTATACAAAATTATGATGGGTATAGATAGGGTAACTGCAAGCAAGTGTGATGGTCTGGGCTGTGTCCACAACTTTTGGCCTCACATTGACAAATATAGGAAGCAGAGGACAGACAGCTCACTTAGCTCCATCAAGGGGGCAACCCACCTGACTCCCATGCATTACATAATGTACTGGTTGGGCACAGGAGTACATTCAGCCAAGACTCATTCCTCCAAGATGCAACACTGAGCGTCATAGGAAATCATTCCTGCCTGTGGCTGTCAAACTTTACAACTCCTCCCTTGGAGGGTCAGACACCCTGAGCCAATAGGCTGGTCCTGGACTTATTTCCATCTGGCATAATTTACATATTATTATTTAATTATTTATGGTTTTATATTGCTATATTTATACTCTATTCTTGGTTGGTGAAACCGTAACGAAACCCAATTTCCCTCGGGATCAATAAAGTATGTCTATCTATCTATCTATCTATCAAATGCACCTACAGGAGATGGTACCTGAAGAACATGGCATCCATCACCAAAGACCCTCACCATCTGGGACATGACATCTTCTCTTCGCTACCATCACTTCAGACCTGGAGACCAACACGTAAGGATTTAGAAGCAGCTTCTTCCTCTACGCCATCAGTGTTCTCTACCTCCTGCTTGATGGTAGCTGAGAGAAAATGGCATGAGTTATTCTTGCATGTAGAGTTATGGAGCCAGTAGTGACGGTATGAGGAAGCAATTTGGATCTACCTCGTTCCAGGAGTCATTACAGTCTCACAAACTTCAGTTCAGAAATTTCTGCTGTCAACCCTTCTTCTGTCAGCAGCTTCCAGCTTTAGCCTCACCGGCATATGCAAGGATAAGTTCAAGTTCTCGTTTATTGTCATTCCAACATACACATGCATACAGCTAAACAAAACATTGCTCCTCTGGGACCACAGTACCTATAGTCACACACAGCACGTAGACCTAGTATCCAACACATGCAATCACAAAATAATATTAGCACAAGTCCCTGAGTGGGATGGCTGGAAAATTGACAGGTTGACATAAAGTGCGAGGTGCACATATATGTAAGGCAGTGCAATATTACTGGCCTATCGTAATAAAACAAGCAGTCCTATCAATATTCAAAACAGCAACAATAAAAGATGAAAAGCGACCGGTGCAGGATGAGAGTGTGTCTGTGAGTTGGGGAGTGTGTGGGCGCGATTGGCAGCAGGGCATTCAGACGGGGTGTACGTGTGTGCTGAGTGTTAAGAAGTCTAACAGTCTGGGGGAAGAAGCTGTTGCCCAGCCTGACAGTTCCGGTTCTTATGCTGTGGTACCTTCATCAATTCTTACAGAGCTGCTTCTTGTTGATTATTAGATGTATTCTTAATGCCTATTCAATTACCATTTTTAATTAAATAATGCCACCTTCAATTAAAACAAGGATAACAGATGTCAATCTCTAAGGTGTCTGGCTTGCATGCCATGAGATTTAATTAAGTTAAACTGAATTTCGCTGGTCTTTTGCAGTTTTATACCAAAGTCCTGTATCAACTGAGCCACTCTTAATGGAGCTACTCTGGGTAAAGGACGATTGAATGCTGTGTCACCAAGATATCCTAAAGGATTTGTGAGTGAATTTTAAATATACAGGATCAATCCCAACAGTAGCCGTAGAACACACTGCATGCCACCATGCCAGCCTGTCAGTCGAGCGTCATGCGGTCGAAGATGTTTGATGAGAAACCCATCACAGTTAAGTAGCACTAAAATGGATTGTAGAATAGTTAGTCTTTATCCCCAAGCACACACACACATTCCAATGAAAAAATCTTCTCCCCCATCCACCCATCTTCCCCCTCACTTTGTCTCACCTATCACCTGCAAAATTTGTACTTCATCTCCTCTGCTCACTTTATTATTCTGGCTTCTTCCCCTTACTCTTTCAGTCCTGATGAAGGGTCTTGGTCCGAAATGTCGACTATTTATTCCCCTCCATAGATGCTGCCCAGCCTGTTGAGTTCCTCCAGCACTTTGTGTATGTTGCTCAAGCTTTCCAGGATCTCGAGAATCTCTTATGATGTTATTCATTCCAATGAAATCTTTGGAGTAAATTTTGGAGTCAGATTAAATGCATGTAATGGAGGGCCGTACTTGTAAGGAGCGATTAGATTGACTTGGTTTATTCTCATTAGAACATAGCAGATTGAGGATGTGACTTTACAGAGGCTTATAAAATTATGAGATGCATAGTTGGACAGATATTTGGGCTTTTCTCAGATCAGGAGAACTTCAAGCCAAAGGGCACGGTTGTAAGGTGAGAGGGGAGAAATTTAAAGTTGGCCAGAGGGTGAAGTTTTTCTCACAGGTGAACCGGCCTCTTGACCTTGGACATCTGGATTCAGTGGTATGAGTGGTCTTCACAAACTGGGGACTTCCTTGGTTGTAGAGGATGACCATTACTTCCTTTGGGTCTTTTCACGTCCTCCACCCCCCCCCCATGAAGCATGACATTACCGCCTTCCTGGCTATTGGATCTCACTGTTACTCTCATCTGCTCAGTCCGCTGGAGCTGACTTCACATACTAGAGCAGATAATTCCCTATGGGGCCTGCCTGGTTTAGCCTGCCTATAGAAGCAGTGTACCAGGGCATGGCTGCTGTTGCATGCAAACAGCTACTTGAAGCCATGGTGAGAGCTGAGGGGGCCAAAGGTGAGTGAGCTACCCCAGAATACACTCGCCAAGCTCCTTCACCAGAGGCGCTAACTCTCCCTGGACTCTCTCTCTCTATATGATGCAATGACTCACTAGTAAGACAACTTTCTGATGGCCTTCAGTTCATCAGCACAGCCTTTAGCCAACTGATGAACTGATGAAGGAGGCATTGGTAAACTGGTTTATTATTGTTACAAGTACTGAAGTACAGTATTTGAAGAGCATAAGATATATAGGCAGAAGTAGGCCATTTGGCCCATCAAGTCTGCTCCGCCATTTAATCATGGGCTGATCCAATTCTTCCAGTCATCCCCACTCCACTGCCTTCTCTCCATACTCTTTGATGCCCTGTCCAATCAAGAACCTATCTATCTCTGCCTTAAATACACCCAGTGACTTGGCCTCCACAGCCACTCATGGCAACGAACTCCATTGATTTACCACCCTCTGACTAAAGTAATTTCTTCACATCTTTGTTCTAAATGGATCTCCTTAAATCCTGAAGTCATGCTTTCTTGTCCTAGACTCCCCTACCATGGGAAATAACTTTGCCATATCTAATCTGTTCAGGTTTTTTAACATACAAAATGTTTCTATGAAGTTCCCCCTCATTCTCCTGTACTCCAGAGCTGCCAGACATTCCTCATATGGGAACCTTTTAATTCTTGGAATCATTCTCATGAATTTTCTCTGAACCCTCTCCAATGTCAGTACGTCCTTTGCCTGCCATCCATCTCAGTCATTTTATTAGAATAATGCATTGGGGTAGTGCGAGGAGAAAGCAGTAACAAAATGCAGAATTAAGTGTTACAGTTACAGGGAAAGTGCAAAGCAGGAAGACAATAAGGTGCAAAGTCAAACGAGGTACAGTACTGTGCAAAAATCTTAGGCATGCATATATAGCTAGGGTGACTAAGACTTTTGCATAGTACAATATTTGTCAAAATGAAGCGGAGAGCAAGTTTGTAATCTTTCAGGAGCAAAGGATGCTGGGAGGGGGGAGGGGTGATGGTGAAGCACCTTGGGAGGGGTGTTGGACAGGTGGCAGAGATGGAGTGCCAGAGGCAGGGGGGGTTACTCTTGAAGACACACCCAGCCCTGAGACACCTAGCAAGGTCATTGATTCCAAACAATTGGTTTATTGATCATTACAGAATGTCTAATTGATGATTCCAGATCCCTCCCCTCTCCCTTTCCCTTATCCCAACCATGATTCCCCTCTCCTTGCTCCCTTCCTATTCTCGGTCCTTAGAGACCCATATCAGAATCAGGTTTAACATTCCTCACGAATATCATGATTTTTTTGTGGCAGCAGTACTGTGCAATACATACAATTACTAGAATACTATGCAAAATTCTTATACATCTTAGCTACTTATATGTGACTCAGACTTCTGCACAGTACTGTAGATTGTGAGGTCAAGAGTCCATCTTAACATACTAGGGTACTGCCAGTAGGCCCATAGCAGTGAGCTAGAAGCTGACCTTGAGCGTGGTGGTCCGTGCTTTCTGGTTTCTGTATCTCCTGCCCAGTGGGAGAAGGGAGAAGAGAGAATGTCCTGGAAGGTTGGGTCGAATTATGTTGGCTGCTTTACCAAAGCAACAAGATGCGTGAACAGAGATAGTGGAGGTAAGGCAGGCTCCTGTAATGCGATGAGTTGTGTCTGCAGCTCTCTGCAGTTTCTTGCACTCAGGGGCAGAGCAGTTGTCAGTGATGCCTCAAGAAGGTGGCATGCATCGTGAAGAACCTTCACCATCCAGAACACGTCCTCTTCTCATTTCTTCCATCAGGGAGGAGTACAGCAGCCTGAAGATGCACACTCAACATTTCAGGAACAATTTCTTCCTCTCCGCCTTTCTGAATGGACCATGTACCTATGAACACTACCTCACTTTTTGCTCTCTTTCTCAAAATTCAAAGTTCAAAATAAATTTATTATCAAAGTGCAAATATGTCACCATATATAACCCTGAGATTTGTTTTCTTGCAGTCATCTTCAGTAAATTCAAAAACCATAATAGAATCAATGAAAGACCATACCCAACAGGTTGGACAAACAACCAGTGTGCAAAAAGCAACAAACTGTCCAAATACAAAAGTGAAATAAATGATAAGCAATAAGTATTGAGAACATGAAATGAAGAGTCCTTGAAAGTGAGTGCAGAGGGTGTGGGAACTTTTCAATGATGGGGCAAGTGAAGTTAAATGAAGTTATCCCCTTTGGTTTAAGAGCCTGGTGGTTGAGGGGTAGTAACTGTTCCTGAACATGGTAGTGAGGAACAGTTATTACCCTTCAACTATCAGGCTTCTATTTATTTTTACTCATTATTACTACTTATTTTTTATATATGTCTTATTGTAACATAGTAGTTTTTAGGTATTGCATGGTGTGGTAGTCCGTCGGATTGGAAGAAGACACACTGTTGTGCAGTTCATCTGTGGACACGGAGGTGGCTCTGTAGTCCCAGTCTGGTAGCACAGAGTCTAGCACAATGGGGGCACTGGAAGTCCGTTGTTGTAATAATTGTGACTGCTGTTCCGTGACGCCGCTCAGTTCTATTTTAAAAAGTCACCAGCAAAGAGGGTTTCTTGAATGACTGTATGGAGGCACTTTGTCCGTGTGTTCAAGCGGCAAAGGTGAAAGAGAGAGCCGTCCAATTGCTACCTGGTGTACACTCCCTCCCTCAGGCCTTGGACAGCACGTGACAACATGCAAGTGAAGAACAGATTGAACAGGACTGGGGATAGTACACAGCTCTGCTTCACCCCATTGGAAATGGCAACTGTAGCTGACGTATCACCACTGCAAAGAATCTGTCCTGTCATTCTGTTGTGGAGCAGCTGAATCATCTTCACAAATTTCCTCGGGTATCCGTAATGTCTCAGGATGATCCAGGGAGCCTCCCTCTTTACAGTGTCAAATGGCTTTGTCAGGTCAATGAAGACAGGGTAAAGAGGCTCGTTCTGCTTGATGCACTTCTCCTGGACTTGCCTCATGGCAAATATCATGTCTACTGTACTCCGTTCTGGCCGAAAGCCACACTGCGCCTCTGGGAGGTTCCTTTCCGAGGCAGTGACAAGTCTGTTCAGGAGAATGCGGGCAAAAATTTTGCCTGCGATGGACAGCAGTCAGATACCCCTGTAGTTTCCGCAGTGTGGTTTGCTTCCCTTGTTTTTGTAGAGAGCCACGATGAGAGCATTGCGGAAGTCGTCAGGCATCTCCTTTGTGACCCAGTTGTCTTCCAGGATGCCGTGGAATGCCGGTAAGGCATTTGGACCTAATGCTTTGTAGATCTCAGCAGGAATGCCATCCTGCCCTGTTGCTTTATTTGAGTTAATCTGCGAGATCACTCTCTTGATCTCAGCAGTAGAGGGCGGCAGGTCTAGGTCATCCAGGACCTAGCTCCCTTAATCTCTGATGGCCCAACAAAGTCAATACGTACTCGTTGCCATGGGTGTAACCACGCCTGTGGGGGTGCATTTCAAACTTTTTGGCACCCAGAACAGCTTTTAGCCAAGTTTTCAATCTGTTTATCTATTCCCAGCCACCACACATAGCTCCGGGCGAGATGCTTCAACTTGACCGTACCCAGATGTCCTTCATGCAGATTTTCTAAAAATCTGGTGCACAGTTTAGAGGAAACCACAACACGAGACCCACCCATCATGGTTCCTTGACATACCAACGGTTTGTCTCATCTTGTTGAGAACTCTGGAAACACAGGGTTACCTTGAGCTGGCCATTCTTGCATGGTGATTTCATAGACTTTTGTCAATGTTGGTCATACCTTATTTCCCTTCGTATTTCGGAATTTGTTATTGGTCACTGGTCCACCAATGTGGTGCGCAACACCTCTGCTGGGTTATAATCTGAAGAATTTTCTTCTTCAGTTGCCAAGTGTGGAAGATGTGACAAGCTACCAGTGTTGCTGTGTTGTTTGGTACCCTTGAACTCTATGGCATTAGAGTGGGCTTCTAGTAATGGTGGCCAGTATTGTAACTGGGTAGCAGTCATCACTGGAATTCCCTTCCTGGGTTTGAAAATGGCCACAAGGGGCTGGTGATCTGTCACTAGCATAAACATTTTTGTCCATTGAGGTAGAAGTGGAACTTCTTTACTCCCCAGACTAGATTAAGGGCCTCTCTGTTGATCTTTGCATAGTTGCGTTCTACTCTCATCAGTGATCTTGAAGCAAAGGCAGTCGGGCACTCAGATCCATCTTTCATGACAAAGTGTCTCCAATGCCATAAGGGGACACTTTGCATGCCAGTCTGACAGGCAGAGATGTGTCATAATGGGTGAGCAGTTCATCGGATGTTATTAGTCTTTGTTTCCTTGAATGCTTTTTCACATCTTTCTCACCATTCCCACTTTGCTCCTATCATTGTGTTCCTGGGATACCTTGGAGCTCTTGGTCCATTGCTCTCTGCCAAATTTCTGGAGCTGATACAGTGCCAAAGATGAGAAAATTATACTGAGTGTTGATAGTGAGGAACTTTTTACTTGACTCCTCAATCTCCATTTGTGACAAGTCAATCTTAAAAAACCTCTCCCCGCCGATGAAAGATGTAAAAATGTCATCAATTCATGGTAGGGGATTATGCACAGTATGCAACACCAGGTCGGTGCTCACTTTGAAATCCCTACATATGTGAACAGCTACAGCCTTTCCTCTCTTGATCACCAGGACAATGGGCATGGCCCAATCACTCCACTCAACCTTGGAAAGAATTTCCGATGCCGTCAAGTTCTGAAGTGGAGCATCCACTTTAGGATATTATGCGTAAGGCACTGAACACACTTTATGTAATCTTGATGTAGCTATTTCATTCAGATCAATTCTGGCCTTCATACATTTGAGTTTACCAATCCCCTTCTCAAACACCTTCTCACTAGCATTAAGCAGCTGTGACAGTCAGTCTCTGGTTGGTGCTACCATTTGGGCTGCCATTACCTGTTGATGTCACACTGACAGCTTTGATTGAGTGCCAGTCTAGTTGGATTTTTCTCAACCTTTCATGTCGGAAAAGTGCTGTCCCTCCACTTTTCAATACATAGTGCTCTAACTGCTGTGTTTGGCCTCCACCGTCACTTTCAGTTTGCCATTGGGGGACATCTTTTCACCAGTGTAGGCCTTTAGCATCACTGAGGCTTTCTCTAATGGTATCTTAGAAAACAGTCTTTAGTAGTCAGTCTCTGAAATTATAGAGAAAGCTGACTCAAAGGTGATTCCGGGAATGAAGGGGTTAACATATGAGGAGCATTTAGCAGCTTGGGCCTACACTCACTGGAATTTAGAAGAATACAGGGGGATCTCATTGAAATCTACTTAACATTGAAAGGACTAGATAGGGTGGATGTGGAGAGGATGTTTCCTATGGTGGGGATATCCAGAACTAGAGGGCACTGCTTCAAAATTGAGGGGTAACCCTTTAGGAGAGAGGCAAGGAGGAATTTTTTAGCTAGAGAATAGTAAATCTGTAGAACGCTTTGCCACTGACTGTGGTGGAGGCCAAATCCGTGTGTATGTTTAAGGCAGAAATTAATCATTTCCTGATTAGCCAGGGAATCAAAGGATATGGCAAGAAGGCAGTGTATGGGGTTGAATGGGATCTGGGATCTGCCATGATGGATTGGCAGAGCAGACTTGATGGGTCAAATGTTCTAATTCTGCTCCTATGTCTTATGGTCTTATGGACCCTGTATCCAGCTCCATTTTCAGTTTTACACCGGGCTCATCTATTGTGATCCAGCTGATTTTATGATCTGCTTCAGCTATACTATGTAGTTCTGTGTAAGACAGTTCACCTTTGCCAGACTCTATGTTGTCTGATTCTGTTTTACACTCGGTAACTTTAGGCATTTGCATAGATTTGTGTTTGAGACTTTTCACTCTGTTGTGGTTTTTGTCTGCCTTGCTCATTCTCTCTACGTGACCTTGTCTGTGATACTTTCCGCAGACATTTTCTTTAAGCCAACAGTCCTGTGTATCATGGGAGGATTTGCTGCATCGATAGCATCTTTGGCTTTTTGCACCATAGAGGAATATTTTGTGAATTTACATTCTTTTTGTAGTTCTGCTGCATCCTTTGCTGCATTCTCTAATGATATTGCAATGATCAATGCCAGTTCTAAGGTTAGGTCTCTTTCAGATAACAGCCTCTTTTGAGTGCTTTGACAATGCATGCCACATACAAGCCTATCCCTTAATGCATCAGAAAGTCCATGTCTAAAGTCACAGTTCAAGGACAGTTCACACAGTTCTGCAATGTATTCAGAAGTGCTTTTATCGTTTGACTGGTTCCTTTTGTAAAATCTAAATTTTCTCAGTTATTGTCAGTGGTTTAGGACTCAAGTGATCTTGTGAAATTGTAACAATTTCATCGACCGTCTTGCTAACTGGCTTTTCAGGAGTTACTAGGTTGCATAAGAGACTATACTTTCTTGGGCCCATGAAACTATGAAGTGTAGGGACTTTCATTTGCTCCTCCACCTTGTTCGCATAACAATACAGTTCAATCCTCTTGAAATATGACTCCAGCCTTCATTAGTGCTATCAGATTCATTAACTTTACCGTCTGAAGCCATTGCCACATTATTTTCACTTTAAATTCAGCACACCTTTCACTGTTACTATGCCTTTGTTAGCACTTGCGATGGCCTTCCCTGTATTGTTTAACTCTTGTTGTTTCGTCCTGCAATCATGCCGTAACTGTCATGTAGTTCCTGATATTTTCTGGCATTCAGGTTCTTGCTCATCGCCAATTTGTATGTCTGTGCTGAGCTACATATCAATTAAATAAATGCATGCACATGAGAGATGGCTTTAACTGGTGTATTCACATTGCAATGTTAGAGAGAGAGAGAGAACAATGCACATGTGTAGACAACAGCACATTCACAGACAACAGATCAATATGTAATGCTAAGAGTGGTTGTTACTCTAAAAGAAATAGATCTATACATTACAATAATAAACCGGATTCTGATTCAGAATCTGATACATCTGGATAGGAGATTTTCTATGGTGTATTGATAAACATAGGAAAGGGTCAAAGCGGACAAGCCAATTTTCTTTAGCCTCCTGAAGCAGTAGTGCCACTCCTGTGCTGAATGGTTCCAAATGAATTCAGCAGCGGCTGGATGGGAGACGCCAGAGAGTAGTGGTGGATAACTGTGTGTCAGATTGGAGGACAGCGTCTAGTGGTGTGGCTTAGAGATCTGTACTGGGTCCAATGTTGTTTGTCATATATATTACTGATTTGGACGATGGGGTGGTAAATTGGATTAGTAAGTATGCAGATAATTCTAAGATAGGTGGAGTTGTGGATAATGAAGTAGGTTTTCAAAGCTTGCAGAGAGATTTAGACCACTTAGAAGAGTGGGCTGAAAGATGGCAGATGGAGTTTAATGCTGACAAATGTGAAGTGCTACATTTTGGTAGAACTAATCAAAATAGGACATACATGGTAAATGCTAGGGCATTGAAGAATGCAGTAGAACAGAGGGATCTAGGAATAATGGTGCATAGTTCTCTGAAGGTGGAATCTCATGTGGTTAGGGTGGTGAAGAAAGCTTTTGGCATGCTGGCCTTTATAAATCAGAGCATTGAGGATGGGAGTTTGGGATGTAAGGTTGAAATTGTATAAGGCATTGGTAAGGCCAAATTTGGAGTATTGTGTACAGTTCCGGTCACCGAATTAGACCATAAGACCATAAGACAAAGGAGCAGAAGTACGCCATTCGGCCCATCGAGTCTGCTCTGCCATTTTTATCATGAGCTGATCCATTTTCTCCTATTTAGTCCCACTCCCCTGCCTTCTCACCATAACCGTTGATGCCCTGGCTACTCAGATACCTATCAATCTCTGCCTTAAATACACCCAATGATTTGGCCTCCACTGCTGCCCGTGGCAACAAATTCCATAGATTCACCACCCTCTGACTAAAAAAATTTCTTCGCATTTCTGTTCTGAAAGGGCGCCCTTCAATTCTTAAGTCACGCCCTCTCGTACTAGACTCCCCCATCATGGGAAACAACTTTGCCACATCCACTCTGTCCATGCCTTTTAACATTATAGGAAAGATGTCAATAAAATTGAGAGAGTACAGAGGAGATTTACTAGAATATTGCCAGGGTTTCATCTCCTAAATTACAGAGAAAGGTTGGACAAGTTGGGTCTTTATTCTTTAGAGCATAGGAGGTTGAGGGGGTACTTGATAGAGGTATTTAAAATTATGATGGAGATAGATAGAGTTGATGTGGATAGGCTTTTTCCATTGAGAGTGGGGGAGATTCAAACAAGAGGACATCGGTTGAGAGTTAAAAGGCAAAAGTTTAGGGTAACATGACAGGGAACTTCTTTACTCAGAGAGTGGTGGCTGTGTGGAATGAGCTTCCAGCAGAAGTGGTCCGGTGCTCCCGATGTGGCCTTTTATATATTGGTGAGACCCGACGCAGACTGGGAGACCGCTTTGCTGAACATCTACGCTCTGTCCGCCAGAGAAAGCAGGATCTCCCAGTGGCCACACATTTTAATTCCACATCCCATTCCCATTCTGACATGTCTATCCACGGCCTCCTCTACTGTAAAGATGAAGCCACACTCAGGTTGGAGGAACAACACCTTATATTCCGTCTGGGTAGCCTCCAACCTGATGGCATGAACATTGACTTCTCTAACTTCCGCTAGGCCCCACCTCCCCCTCGTACCCCATCTGTTACTCATTTTTATGCACACATTCTTTCTCTCACTCTCCTTTTTCTCCCTCTGTCTCTCTGAATATACCTCTTGCCCATCCTCTGGGTCACCCCCCCCCGTCTTTCTTCCTAGACCTCCTGTCCCATGATCCTCTCGTATCCCCTTTTGCCTATCACCTGTCCAGCTCTCGGCTCTATCCCTCCCCCTCCTGTCTTCTCCTATCATTTTGCATCTCCCCCTCCCCCTCCAGCTTTCAAATCCCTTACTCACTCTTCCTTCAGTTAGTCCTGACGAAGGGTCTCGGCCTGAAACGTCGACTGCGCCTCTTCCTATAGATGCTGCTTGGCCTGCTGCGTTCACCAGCAACTTTGATGTGTGTTGGTTGAGGCAGGTTCGATGTTGTCATTTAAAGTTAAATTGGATAGCTATATAGACAGGAAAGGAATGGAGGGTTATGGGCTGAGTGCAGGTCAATGGGACTAGATGAGAGTAAGAGTTTGGCACTGACTAGAAGGGCTGAGATAGCCTTTTTCTGTGCTGTAATTGTTATATGGTTATATGGTTATATGTTCTATGTACAACAGTTACCTCATCACGTTGGAATAAACAACCACAATACCCTAATGCTGTGGAAGGACAATTGAACTAATGTCAACAGCTTCTCCAGGGCTGAAATATATTCCATTTGCACAATTGACTAGGCCACATTACTTATGTTCTGACACCACATCCCCAAAACAGATGCTCTGTTCTATGCGCTCAAGGGAAGAGATCACCAGACAAGATGCAAAGATGTTTTCAATATCCTCTTAAAAAAACCAAACCTCCCAGTGACTCCTGTAAGTCCCAAAACTGCTCAAGAGGAAAAAAGGTACTCAAAATAACACACAGAATTTTAAAAAATGTTTATTTTCATTGGAGATACAGCACGGTAACAGGCCCTTCAAGCCCAAAGAGCACATGCCACCCAATTAAACCCATGTGACCAGCAAGTATTCTAAACATTCTTTGGTCACAGAGAAATCGTACAAACTCCTTAAAGGCAGTGGCAGGAATTGAAACCCAGTTGCGGGCACTGCAATGCCGTTATGCTGACTGCTATGCCAGTCCCTACATAATGAGGTCAGGATAAGGACTGTAAGAACGTAGCATGTCACTGACTGCTTGCTTGTCTTTTCTAACTGGCAACCCCTATCTCATCAATATTTCCCATAGTGGGATAATCAGGCACAGAATTGAGACATAGGCAATCATCCTGAATCCTATGAGACCACATTGAATTATATACCATAGTGATGCTAACAGGCAGAATTTCTAGATATTATTTGTTTCTAAAGATGAAATAGGTTCTTGGGTTTATGTAGCAATAGCTATGATCCTGTAAACTATAATATGATTTTTTTGAGGTCTCTGTAACCTTCTAAATATCAAAATTGCTTCAGGTTAGCCCAGCACATCACACAAACCAGACTTCCGTCCTTGGACTCACTTTACACCGCACGCTGTCGAAGCAGTGCTGCCAGGGTAAGCAAGGACACGACCCGCCCAGCCAACACACTTTTCGTCCCTCTTCCCTCTGGGAGAAGGCTCAGGAGTTTGAAGACTCGTACAGCCAGATTTGGGAACAGCTTCTTTCCAACTGTGATAAGACTGCTGGACGGATCCTGACCCGGATCTGGGCCGTACCCTCCAAATACCCGGACCTGCCTCTCGGTTTTTTTTTTGCACTACCTTACTTTCCCTTTTCTATTTTCTATTTATGATTTATAATTTAAATTTTTAATATTTACTATCGATTTGTACTCCAGGGGGCGGGAAGTGCAGAATCAAATATTGCTGTGATGATTGTACGCTCTAGTATCAATTGTTTGGCGATATTAAAGTAAAGGTTATCAACAACGAAAGATCAGCATTAAATTAATACATTTCTCCATACTCAGATATTGAAGATTTATGTTTATGACCATAGGAAGTAAATTTAGGGAAATTTTAAAACAAAGAGCTTATATCCTATCTGAAGGTTTGAATTTTATTTCAGACCTTTGGAATATAATTTCCCAGTCTTGCAGTTTCATGATTTTGAACTGATTTGTTTGTTAAGTGCAGTAGGAGGCATTCTTGTCCCTAATCTAAATGCACAGCTTTAAATGGCAGAGTAGTGTAGTGGGTTGCACAACATTTTACATTACCAGCAACCTGGGTTCAACCCACCGGTGCCTATAAAGTGTTTGTAGTTCTCCCTGTGACTGCTTGGGCTTCCTTATGGTGCTCCGGACTCCTTCCACTGTCAAAAGATGCACCCGGCGGTAGGTTAATTGGTCATAGTAACTTGTCCCATGATTAGGCTCGTATTAAACTGGGGGATTGCTGGGCAGCACGACTCAAAGGGCTGGTAGGGTGTATTCCTCACTGTATCTCAATAAATAAATAACAGTAGGCTAACAGGGGCTGAGCCTTCCAGCACATCTCACACCACAGTAGAACATGCGTTCTACTTTCAGGTCAGCTCTTAGGGCTTTTCCATGCTGGAGGACATTTGCATCAACAGAACAAAAAATGCTGGAGGAACTTAGCAGGTCAGGAAGCATCTGTGGAAGGAAAAAGACAGTCAACATTTTGATTCAAGACTGTTCTTTGGGTTTATCACTCCGCAGATTTTGCCTGATCTTTTGAGCTCCCTCTGCAGATTGTTTTCAGCTCTAGATTCCCGCGTACCGTACTACCATCCAGCTCCTGAATCAATGCGGATAACTTCACTCATCTCAACTCCAATCTGATTCCACAACATACAGACTCATTTTCAAAGATGCTGTAATTTATGTTCTCAGTATGTATGTATGTATGTGCACAAGTCTTTGGCAGGTACGGGTAGCTAGGGATGCACAGTACTGTATTTGCCAACATGGAGTGGAGAGCGAGTTTGTAAATTAGGCGGTAGCATAGGATTTTAGAAATGGCGAGTGTGGAGCGCCACGGGAGGGGTGGGGGACAGGTGGCCGAGAAGGAGTACCAGAGGTGGGGGGGGGTGGGGTGGACAGCATGCATGCGGCAGAAGTAGAGTGCAATACACAAATTACTACAGTACTGTGCAAAAGTATTAAGCAGCCTAGCTATATATTGTGCCAAAGACTTTTGCACTGTCTGTATGTATGTATTGATTTCTTTATATATCTGTTTATTTATCTACTATGTGTTTACTTACAGTTTTGCAAAATTTGTCTTCATTTGCATATTGATTATCAGTCTTTGCTTATGTCTAGTTTTTCATAAATTCCATTGTTTTTCTTTACTTTCCTGTAAATGCCTGAAAGAAAACGAATCTAAAGGTAGTATATAGTGATATATACATTCTTTGATAATTAATTTACTTTGACCTTGGCTCTTCTGCCTCTGTGTTTCTATATTTGTATTCTTCTAATCAGATTTCTGACCATAGCACTTCGCGATCGTCATAATGGGGGCGCTAGGAGTGGACCCAAATGCTTGGCACAGACACTGAAGTACTAGGAACAGGATTAGGAATGTCAAGCAAGCAAGGGAAGTAGGGAAGAAATGCCGCTGGACAAGACACAGGCCCTGGATGAGGCTAGGACACAGGGCCTGGGCTAGGACTAGACTAGGAAAGCGGGACCTGGACGAGGAACTAGGAACTTGGAACCTGGACAAAAACTCCGAGCCAGAGGCTGGACAGGGACCCGGAACCTGGGTCTTGACTCGGGCTCGGACTCCAGATCTAGGAGAGGGCAAAACGTGGTAAGGCAACAGGACTGGACGTGGGGGCAGGACGCGGGACTCCTGGGCATGATGCAGGACTCCTGGGCAGGACATGGGACCAGAACTGGATGAGGACCAGAATATCAGACTTAGACTTGGGAGACAGGAACACAGAACACAGAGCCTTGGTAATCTTGGGAGATAGGAACACAGAACACAGAGCCTTGGTAATCTTGGGAGACAGGAATGCAGAACACAGAGTCTTGATAATCTTGGGAAACAGGAACGCAGAACACAGAGCCTTGGTCTTGAGAGACAGGAACATGGAACACAGAACCGGGACTCCTCCTTGGGAACAGGACTTGGGGCCGGGGATCTACACAGAATACTGAACACAACGAGATGGTTCACAACACAAGGTAGCGGCAAATGACTGGAACTACCTAGCAAAGGCGTGGAGACAGAGACAGTTCCAAACAACGATAGACAGTTCCTTATCTAGACACAGCAAGGCTTTGGTCTTGCTCCGGCAGTAGAACGTGACAGCGATACAGACGAGGATGCAGGTGAGGTTGCAGGCAAGGCTTCAGACCAAGGCTTCAGGTGGAGATTGCAGGCAAAGCTTCAGGCAGAGGTTGCAGGCAAGGCTTCAGGAGGAAGGTGAAGGGAAAGGGAAGGGAACAGTCCAGTCCAAAATGAGAATCATGTGCCTTAATTAAGGCACACAACAGGACAAGGGAAAACCGGAAAACCTGGAATAAGGAACAATGGAGCGGACCGTGATCCGGAATGCAGACTTCATGGACTGGACCATGACAGCGATGACTAAATCAGTAATGATATGCTTCTGTTTGTGGCAGAAACCATTCCTTCTCTTTCATCCTGGCCTCCAATATGGTGCAACACATTCTTCTTGTTCCAAAATACCTTCACTCATCAAGCTGCAGAATACTGAACCCACCTTGTTCCAACCTGCTCTATGCATTTCTAGTGAAAGAAGCACTTGTAATAGATTCCTTTCCTCTACCTATCTGATCTTTCCCAGCAGTCTCTTGTTTCCTTTCAAACCTACATTCTACCTCTCAACAGTATCCTCCAAAAATATTGAGCGGGGTTTTGCATAAGCACGAACAATGCCCCCAGTATCTCATTACCATTTTTCTTGACAGCTCCACAGATTCTGAATTGTCAAATTACTCTTTCGATATTTAATTAATATGTAGTTACTCTCAAAGCAATCTCATCAATGTCATTCTCCCAATTATTTTGCAGTGGTCTATTCTCTCTCATATGACCATCAAACCACACCTCCCTCTGTTTCTACTGCAATTCAGCTAGATGTAGGGCAACGTACAGCAGCCAATCAATCCATAAATCAATGTGCCTTTGGGATATGGGAGAAAACCCATATCGTCAAAGAGATAAAGTGTAAATACCCCACAGACATCACTCGATGTCCCTGGAGTGCTGAACGGACCTCTTGTATGGTAAGATGGATGTTTGACCTCATAGTTTGCTTCCACCTTATTGTCTGCTTGCACAGCACTTTTCCGGTAACTGTAACGCTTTATTCTACACAAGGGGCTTCCAACATGGGGCCACGGACCCCTCGTTAGTGGGCAAAATAAAGGTTGAGAAGGTCTTGTATTTGATGGACTAATGTGATGAAATGATCTTGATGGATGGCATGTAAAACAATGTTTTTCACTCTACCTTCGTTCACGTGACAGTACTAAAATAATTTACCACTAAATGCCGTCTAACCATGCTGCCCTATTGGATCTGTCTCTACTTCTCCAGTCTGATACCTATAGTGAGGAAATTGATGGTTTAAAGCAAAACATATCCCAGAAACATAGCTAAATGCAAAATTTAGCAAAAAATTCAGAGAGTGATTGAATCATTTCTTATTTGCTAGCGATGATGCAGAGGACCACAAGACCATAAGATATAGGAAGAGAATTAAGCCATTCAGCCCATCAAGTTTCCTCCATCATTTCATCATGGCTGATTTATTACTCCTCTCAACCACTTTGCTGCTTTCTGTCTGTCTCCCTTACTAATCAAGAACCCATTATCCTCTGCTTTAAATATACCCAGTGACTAGGTCTCATCAGCCATCTATGGCAATGAATTCAACAGATGCACCACCCTCTGGATAAATAAATTCCTTCTCATTTCTGTTCTAAAAGAATGCCCTTATATTCTGAGTCTGTGCCCTCTGGTTTTGACTCCACCACAAGAGGAAACATCCTCTCCACATTCACTCTATCTAGGCTTTTCAATGTTTGATAGATCCCTTCAATCTTCTAGAACAGAGTTTCCCAACTGTTTTTATGCCATGGATCAATACCATTAAGCAAGGGATCTGTGCACCCCTGGTTAGGAACTCCTGTTCTAGAGGAAGGCTATTTAGCTCGGAGGGAGCTGCAATAACCACTGAATTTTATTTTTTTTAATTATTGAATAACAAAAAGTCATTAAGAATCTCTTCTACCTGATGTTAGCTGAAAAATGATAGAAAGACATATTGAGAACGCATTCTGTGAAACATAACACATATTAAATGAACATTTCTGAAAGTACATAGTGAGATTGTTTCCTTCACAAACAAGAGAAAATCTGCAGGTGCTGGAAATCCAAGCAACATACACAAAATGCTGGAGGAACTCAGCAGGCCTGGCAGCATCTGTGGAAAAGAGTGCAATCGACATTTCAGGCCGAGATACTTCAGCATGACTGGAGCGAAAAAGATGAGTAGAGTTAAAAGGTGGGGGGGAGGGAAGGGAGAAACGCAGGGTGATGGGTGAAACCGGGAAGGGGAGGTGTGAAGTAAAGAGCTGGGAAGTTGATAGGTGAAAGAGATACAGGGCTGGGGAAGGGGAAGTCTGATTGGAGGGGACAGAAGGCCATGGAAGAAAGAAAAGGGGGGAGGAGCACCAGAGGGAGGCCATGGATAGGCAAAGAGATAAGATGAGAGAGGATAAAGGGATGGGGAATGGTGAAGGATTGGCGGGGGGCGGTCATTATCGGAAATTCGAGAAATCAATGTTCATGCTATCAGGTTGGAGGCTACCCAGACAAAATATAAGGTGTTGTCCCTCCTACCTGATTTGTCAACCAATTAACCCCACAGCCAGTCAAATTTTGTCCTGATACAAGCTAACTTAAAAAGACAATAATTCCCCACATTTATCTAGAGGGTATCAATGAAAATATTTCCACTCTCCTTTAAACTGAGTTGTTTACTTTAAATACCATCTTAGTCTACTTTGTTCTGTAACCTCCCTAACTAGATTTAATTCATAATGTTCGTCCATCATTGACGTCGATGAGGACCTCAACACCATTATGATGGTGTCGAGACTAGCACGTGATTTGGATTTAAGTGAGGGACAGTTGAGCAGCGTCAGTCTCATTCTCTCTTCCCAATTCCCATCTGGATCCAGTAGCAAGACAGAGTCTGGATGGCTGGGGATGGGACTAGGCGCAGTGGATGACCAGGACGTCTTCTGTGTCTTGTCCACGACGCTTCACGTTCCACGACGCTTGCAGAGACCGCCTTCTTGACCGTTGGACCTTCCATTGATCTCGTCCGCACAATCCGCCGGAGTCTGTCTTCACATGCTGGGATATACAACTCCCTATCTCACCGAGGGTTTGAGACCCGTTGGCTACCCTCACCTGGTTTAGCCGGCTTGTCGAAGCCATTGCCCAGGGTGTGGCTGCTGTCGCATGCAAACAGCTACGGGGAGCCACAGGTGAGAGCTGAGTGCCAGGTGGGGACCAAAGGTGGACTGAAAAGGACGCGACATGTTCCCCCACCAGAGGTGCTATCCCTCCCTGACACCCCATACACCCCAATTCATAATGAGTACAAGGCTGTATCTCGGACTTATTTGTGTTTTTGTTTTGTTATATCGTTCATGAATGTGTATTGCGTTGTTCTGACAGCACTTCAGTTTAGTGCTGATAGACGGGAGTAATTCAGCAGATATTTCAGCTGTACGGTACTGACAATGATCTCCACAGCCACAGCTTAGTTGTAAATTCTTTAAGTTAGCCAGTACTTCTCAGAGTAATAAAACCTCTCCATGCTTCCCTGACTTTGAAATGGACTGTGAGACGGTAAAGTGAGCCAATTTTATTTCAAACAAAGTTGATCACTGCAGAATATAAATTGTGAATAGCAAATTAGTGACGCTAATTACACAAAGTTGTTCTATTCCTATTAATAGACTGTAATCAAACAAAAAAAAACGCTGTTCCAATTACAAGCACTGAAGTCATTTAGGAAAAGAATACAAAACCTTCATACAATTACATTATTCTCAAAGAAGTGATTCACCAGGGAAGCAATTTCAACTAAATGAAAAATTATACTGCTCTCAATGTGATTGGTATTATTACAATGATTAATAAGCAATAACTTGAAAATAGGCCACCTTTAATTATCTGATCAGAATTAGGGCAATTCAGATTTCCCTTATGGTGGAAACAAGCCTTTTTTTCAAAATATAAGCATTCTTGATGTCAGGGAGTGATTGTCTATCGTATGTGGGGCAACCTGTTCTTTTCAAAAAGAGTTATCAGACCTTCTGTTCAAATGCTTTGGCGCCTTGCGCCACTCAACTCTATAATCCTTCAGAACTCTGAAACATTCTAATATCCCTGATGTCAACCAAATTTGACCTTTTGCAATCCTCCCCTCACCTCTATTACTCCAACAGTCCCTTTAACTATAGTGTCTACCTTAAAATTATGAAGTGGAAAAAAATGTCAGGAGGATAATTCTAGATTTACTCAACAGTTGTAAGTAATTTTAAAAAAGACTATACTTAGTGGACATTTTATTCGGTACCTCCTGTACTGAATAAAGTGGTCACTGACTGTATGTTCATGGTCTTCTGCTGCTGTAACCCATCCACTTCAAGGTTCGATGTATATGCATTCAGAGATGCTCTGCTCGATTGCACACCACTGTTTAAAAGAGTGTTTATTTGAATTACTGTCATCTTCCCATCAGCTCAGCAAGTTCTATCGAGCACCGATAATCATTCCACTACTTTTGACAATAATCCAATAGAGTTGATTTCAAAATAATAGAGTTTAAAAAAAAGGACAGGAAGATAATTCCAGATTTACTCAATAGTTGTAAATAAAATAACTGCATCAGGAAACCTCCTATTGAAATGAGAATTTTCAGTGAAATAATTGTTAAAGGCTGCTTTGCTTTTATCAAAACCTCAAGTCCCTTTTCATTGTTTATATTTCTTTCCATTCTTTCAAATTCCTGCTGGAATTATGAGTCATTTTTTTTCCCATACAGTGTCTGCAAGTCATAAAACTCCCAGCCGCGTCCTTCCGTTGTTACAGCTGAGTCAGCTTTTCAGCGCATGTTTGTTACATGTATGTTCTTAATTGGTTATGATAACCCTTGACTACCAGTAACTCTGAAGAGATGGCCAGATTAGTGGCAGATTATTCCCTTTTCTCTCATTTGCTAAACTGATTATGTTTATGAAATCATTTAAGGGTTTCAGATTGCTTATCAGAATGTGAATAGACGGAAAATCCCTTTAACAAGGCATTGGGGAAATCTGTCCACTAAAACTCTGCCTCAGTTCCATCCTGTGACAAATTTGCTCTAATTGTTTTATCATATTAATTAGTAATTGTCCTGCATTTGTGATTAGCGTTGGGTCCTTCTACACTTAGTAATAATCATCTCACATCTAACCTGTTGGAGTCATTCATAATTTTAAATAAAATCTAAAAATAGTGGCAGATGTTGGAAATCTGAAAACAAATGCAGGTCAGGCAGCACCCATGGAAAGAGAAACAGAGTTAATGCTTTAGCTTCAGTACCCTTCATCAGAAGTGAATGATTTTGTTTTCATTTCAAGACTTCAAAGATTTCTTGAGATTTTCTAAGTTGCTTTCTTAAAACCTATAGACTTGTTATGTAAGCATTCCCATTTTCTGCCCTGTTATCAGCATTTTTAAAAAAAATTCTTAATTTAAGTATAGCCTTTAACATCTTTAGGCAGCATGCACTTTCAAACTTCTTAGGAGTTTTCATGATCTAATGAATTCTGGCTGTTTCTTTTCGATTCCTCCTGTCTGTTTAACACTGTCCTGCTCTTTACAAAGTAACCACTGTTGAAAACCTTATGTCTCAGGTTCTAGGTGAGTTGAAATTTGTATAAATTCAAATGGCGTACCCTCATGATGCTGCATTGCTTATGCTCTCTGCGACATAACCTGTCCACAGCAGAGGGTTAATTAAAGTGAGGATAGCTGCAATTGAAACATGAAGTAAGTACAATTACATAATTAAAAGTCAATACAGTACCACCTGATTAACCCTTTCCAAATAATTTAGGTTCAAGAAAAGAATTTAGGTGGCATTTAAAAAGAAGAGCAAGAGATTGAATTTGGGATGTGAAGTATTCTCTCTGCCCAGTGTTGATTTATGGGCCTAGAGAAGGTTTCTGGGAGTAAGGCCTTGAAGTTATACAAGGACAAGGATTTCAATCATTAAGAACAGCGCAGATTAGATACATAATGTATTTCAATGTGTTTTCTGACTGGCTAATTCTTATATTTG
The DNA here is from genome assembly GCF_963921235.1 of Mobula hypostoma. NCBI lineage: Eukaryota > Metazoa > Chordata > Chondrichthyes > Myliobatiformes > Myliobatidae > Mobula > Mobula hypostoma. The sequence continues at coordinate 180,316,272 of NC_086101.1, read as the reverse complement.
GGCTAAAGTATTTCAAAACTGCAACAACTACTTCTCTTAATCCAGTAGAAATCCAGACATTTCAAAAATATGCTATCAAACACAAGTGTCACCAGCTCCTATCAAGAGTTACATTTAACAGATGGTCAAAATAGTAGCCAAAATGGTGGGTTTTAAGAAGCATCATAAAAGAAGAAAGAGGGTTGGGGGATGGGGAAGGTTTAGGACGGGTAGTTGAAGGGTCAGCTACCAATGGTGATATGATTAAATTTGGAGATGATGTAGAGAACAGGGTTCTCAGAATGGAAAATGATTGCATGGATAAGGAAAGGCACAACCATGGAAAGATTTGAAAACAATGGAGTAGGTATGAAAAAGGCATTACCATTTTAATCCACATGCATGTATAATGTTCCTGGACTGGTTAAAACCTTGATGTCAATTTATATGTAAGCATTTCATATATAGAGTATGTTGTTAAGGATTCTTTTACCTCTACATTATTGCTTTATTCAATTTGGCAAGAAGGCATCAAAATCTTGCCTCAGTCATGGAAAAGATAATTGTAGATTACCATCACTGGATCGAAAGTTAACAATAGAGCTGCCTGTCATTTTAATATATTCACTCACAGGATGTTGACGTTGCAAGCAAAGCCTTCATTGACAGTGAAGCCTTCATTTATGAACAATGTCTAATTGACTCTGAACTGAAGTACCCAGCAAGAGCTGATCATACTGATGGATCTGGAGTCAAGTAAAATACAGGTAGGGTAAGGATTGGAGATTTCCTTTCTCAAATTCTTCTCTTAAAAACTTGAATATGTTAGGTTATTAGGACATTGCATTCATCTGTGACGTGTCTACTTTTCACTTGCGTGACATCTTGAAGGGGAATATACATTTTACCAAAGAGCAGGAACTCCACATCAATAAATCATCTGGACCTAAAAATGTCACTTCTTCATAAATTAAAAATATTTAATTTCATTAATTTCCTTCTTTTTAATTGAAAAGGCTCATCTTTAAATAAAACTTTTACAAGCTCAGGATGCCCCGCAGCACTTTGCTGGCAATGATATGCTGTTACCATGACAGAGCTGGGTTAAAACCCAACATAGGACATCATGAAGGTTGAAAAGAAATAAGGATGAGTTAAAACAGCAAATAATGTATGTAAAACCACAAACAAGAGGAAATCTGCAGATGCTGTAAAACCAGACAAAATGGAGGAACTCAGCAGGCCAGGTAGCATCTATGAAAAAGAGTCGAAACAGTCGATGTTTTGGGCCAAGACCTTTCATCAGGTCGTTATTTATTCCATAAATAATGTATGTATATTTCTAAGCTCTGAAGAATGCAGAAGGGAAAATGGCAGAAGGAAGGGAAGGAACAATGAATGTTTCTGTTTTTCATGATGTAGGAAATATTGGACTAGAGCTTCCTGCCCGGTATCACGCCAATTGTAATGTGAAGTTTCAGTTTACTTGTCGGTTGAAAGTTGCTTCTGCTGTGCTGGTTGAAGACTGGCCTATTCAAAGGGTGCAGCAGCTCTTTCCCATTGGTTGTCTTGTGTGGCACAATACCGGTGTCTGGTTTTGGACGCCTACGGGGTATAAGAGTAGCATGTGTGACTCGCAGGCTTTCCTTTGTCTCCAGGGGTTCATCTTCACGCTGAGGTCATGGCCAGTGCTGTAGAACAGTTGGCAAAGTATGCCGCAGATATAGAAGGACCCATGCACACACTTAGCTAAATATCTGTTGAATGTTTGCTTTTGTATTTGTGTCACTTGAAAGATTTAATGAAGCACCTGTTGAGTTTGAAAAGTTACTCAAAGTTTAGTGTCATAGTTTCTGTAACTTAGGGTGACTTAGATGTTTGGTTTAATGTTTTCCTGTTTGTCTGTAAATAAATGGTTAATGTGCTTATTCATAATCAGAATCTTCTATCTCGCTTGCCAAACTCATGAACTCACTTCCTCATAACACCAATGCCTGTCACAAGCCAAAAGTCACCTGTGTTAAGTGATGAAAGGTGAAATTGCTTGCCCTCCATGCTTTGAGGTCATTGCATTGAATGGACCCTATCCCTGGTGTGAATTAAATTTTTGGCCCAGTGAGCACTCAGGAAGCCAAAAGGATAATTAACCATTATTACAGGAGAACTTGGGCTGATAAATGGAGATATTTTGCTGCTATTATATAGACCCTAATAGGCCCACACCTGCAATATTATGTACAGGACTGGCCTCCCTACTGAAGGAAGCACGCATTTACAAATAGAGGGAGTGCAATGAAGTTTCACTAGATCAATTCCTATGATGATTGCCTTTTTTGTACAAAGAGATATTAAGCAGAGTGGGTCTATACCGCCTTTAGAAAAATGAGAGATATCTCATGTAAACATGAATTTCTTTCAAGACTTCATAGGAAGTCTATGAAACATCATGGTATAATGGTATTCCTCTTTAGGGATGCCTAGAACTACTGGTCATAGTCTAAAGATAAGGAATCAACCATTCAGGATGGAAACTTCTCAGCCATTACATCATAGGCACATCTCCACTCAACTACAGGTAGCATCTACAGGAAGGGCTTCATCAAGAAGGCACCAATCTTTTTCAGAAACCCCCTCCATCCAGGCCATCCGTATTCTTGCATCTACAGTTGAGCAGAAGGTAGAAAAGTCCCACAGAAGCAAGTTCAAGAACGGCAACAATCCTCGTTTGGTTCTTGAGTCAACGGGCATGACTCTAATCACTACCTGAACAAAGCAAAACTATAACCACTCTGACCACCTTGCACTAAAATTAACTTAACATTTTTTGATCTGATTGTGTTACTTCCTGTAAAGTTGTGTATAATTTATGCTTAATTTTCTTTTTTCTTGTGAATACTGTGTATATGACACTATGTGCCAATGATGCTGCTGGAAGTTTTTCATTGCACCTGTGCATACATGCACTGTATGTCAATCAACTTGACTTTGATGCAAAATGTAGTGAATTTTTAAACTACTCTACCCAGACATGAAGGCTTAATTACACAATTTATTAGTTATGAGGTTTGCTTTTATATTAAGGAAATCAACAGGTATGGCATTAGTTTGGGACAGTGGCACTGTGGTAAAGGGTCAGCTATGTTGCATGGCAAATCAGCTACAGTGGATTACTTGGTTTCTGTTCTGTGTGTTCTTATGTTATTAATTGGCTGTAGTAATCTTTGACAATCAGCAAATCTGAAGAGATGGCCAGATTAAAGTCAAATTTAACAGTTCAATACAAAACCCTCATTTATTTTAATTATTTTAAAAATTCCCTGAATTTCCAAGAGTATTAAAAAACTGGTACAATTGAAGTAAAAACTTCCAGTAAATATGAACATAAGAGAGCAGCACATAAAGTTCTGGAGGAACTCAGCAAGTCAGGCAGAATCTATGGAGGGGAATAAACCGCCATTTGATGATTTTCCCTCTCATTGCCACTCTTCTGCCTTCTTCTCATAAACTTTGAAACTCATGCTAATTAAATTAGACAACACAATAGCATAGCTCTATTGCAGCTTGGGGCATCAAAGTTTGGATTTCACCCCAGCATCGTCCATAAGGAGTCTCTGTACATCCTCCTATGGAATATGTAGATAACCTCTGGGTCCTCTGGTTTCCTCCCACTATCCACAAATGGGTACATTTACATCCCTTAACATCTTGTACACCTCTGATATTGTGCTTTATTCAGTGCTGAAATGAGCAGCAATTATCATACAACAAGTTACTGAGAAACAAGTACTCATCATTGAGACGTTATAGAGAGCTGAGTGGATACCTTATATACAATTATCACCATCACTCACATTCAGTTACAAATCCTCTTAAAGCTTTAAACACATATAAGAATTAACCAGCTCTACTTTGAAAATGAGCCATGAATTCTAAAGCTGTTGCCAAACGGAGAAATAGGACTTTGGTTCAATGTGTTTTCATTTGCCCTGCTGCTACCTAGAAGAGTTTCTCTTGCCAACATCAATTCACCACTTTCTGATTTCCTCTCAGAGTCAACTTCCGTTCAGATACTCCTGCACCTGGTGTCATTTAATCAGTCTATGAATATAAGCTAATATAATGTATATACAGCCACATGTACACTGTATTTTGCAGGATTGCTTTTTATATTTATTGTGTTTTTACACTTACTGGATTTTTTATGCTGCATCGGATCTGGAGTAACAATCAATTTGTTCTTTACATTTGTGCAGTGAAGAATGACAATGAACACAATAAACAGTCTTGAATCATGAATGCCTTTGCATTTTAGCACATCCTCTCTACTTCCCCGTGAAAGGCAAGCTAAAAATCTATCCCATTAAATTGAAGGCAGCACAATTGCTGGATTTAACAGTAATATTCAATTTTCAATTGGCATCCATTCACCTTTCCAATGCTCGACAGACTTCTGACTGTTTTACTATCAGGGATAGCTTGCCAGACCTCAACACTCTGAACCCCCTCTCATATACTCATCAGTTCACAAGACCAATGTGTACCTGTAATGAGCTCTTTGAGTTTGTGTGGGGCACGGACAGCGTTGGGCTCTGTGGTTTTTAGAGCACCTGAATTGGTTAATTGTTGTTTTACGAGTTTCATAAATCGTTCAGAGCTCCTTTTCTTGAGTGACTTGCTCTTTGTGGTGCAGTCTCTTGTTGCTTTCTGTTTAAGCTTGTAAAGTTTATTTTGAGAGATTCTATGTATTATTTCAGCGGGTGCCCGATTTGCACTTACTGCAGGGTCCTATTTTTGAGAATGTTACTTCTCATCATACATCAGAGTTGCTGGTGAACGCAGCAGGCCAGGCAGCATCTATAGGAAGAGGCGCAGTCGACGTTTCAGGCCGAGACCCTTCGTCAGGACTAACTGAAGGAAGAGTGAGTAAGGGATTTGAAAGCTGGAGGGGGAGGGGGAGATGCAAAATGATAGGAGAAGACAGGAGGGGGAGGGATGGAGCCAAGAGCTGGACAGGTGATAGGCAGAAGGGGATACGAGAGGATCATGGGACAGGAGGTCCAGGAAGAAAGACGGGGGGGGGTGACCCAGAGGATGGGCAAGAGGTATATTCAGAGGGACAGAGGGAGAAAAAGGAGAGTGAGAGAAAGAATGTGTGCATAAAAAAGAGTAACAGATGGGGTACAAGGGGGAGGTGGGGCCTAGCGGAAGTTAGAGAAGTCAATGTTCATGCCATCAGGTTGGAGGCTACCCATACGGAATATAAGGTGTTGTTCCTCCAACCTGAGTGTGGCTTCATCTTTACAGTAGAGGAGGCCGTGGATAGACATGTCAGAATGGGAATGGGATGTGGAATTAAAATGTGTGGCCACTGGGAGATCCTGCTTTCTCTGGCGGACAGAGCGTAGATGTTCAGCAAAGCGGTCTCCCAGTGGCCACACATTTTAATTCCACATCCCATTCCCATTCTGACATGTCTATCCACGGCCTCCTCTACTGTAAAGATGAAGCCACACTCAGGTTGGAGGAACAACACCTTATATTCCGTATGGGTAGCCTCCAACCTGATGGCATGAACATTGACTTCTCTAACTTCCGCTAGGCCCCACCTCCCCCTCGTACCCCATCTGTTACTTTTTTTTATGCACACATTCTTTCTCTCACTCTCCTTTTTCTCCCTCTGTCCCTCTGAATATACCTCTTGCCCATCCTCTGGGTCACCCCCCCCCCGTCTTTCTTCCTGGACCTCCTGTCCCATGATCCTCTCGTATCCCCTTCTGCCTATCACCTGTCCAGCTCTCGGCTCCATCCCTCCCCCTCCTGTCTTCTCCTATCATTTTGCATCTCCCCCTCCCCCTCCAGCTTTCAAATCCCTTACTCACTCTTCCTTCAGTTAGTCCTGACGAAGGTTCTCGGCCTGAAACGTCGACTGCGCCTCTTCCTATAGATGCTGCCTGGACTGCTGCGTTCACCAGCAACTTTGATGTGTGTTGCTTGAATTTCCAGCATCTGCAGAATTCCTGCTGTTTACTTCTCATCATGTTGCTTAGCCGAGCCACTGATGTTCTTATGGAATTATTATGGATAAATTCTGCACTTGAGTTCCGAAAATGCTAGTGCACATTGTGACAGTATCAGCTTGAAAAATAAGCATGGAATACTAAGGTGTAACTCACTTGAATAGTGCAGTTCTCAGCTCCATCACAGTATCACAGAAATTTGTCAAGAAAGCTGACATCACTTGTCAATTTTGGTACTTTTCTATCAGGAAACTTTCAGATTTGCGCTGCTATCATTGTACAATAACTCTTATATTAGACAATATCAGATCTTATTAAAGATGGCTCACATCACACACAGCTCTTTAGCTGGAGCTATTTACAATGGTGATTTACAATGTTGTCATTAGGCCAATAACATGATTCATTGTTGTGGCTGGGGTCTTTTACTTCCTTCTCCCCATTCAATGTTAGCTTGCTCCTCAGTTTAAGGGTAGTGCATGCATATTGTTCCCAAAATTCATCTGAGAAGCAAGAAAACTTGCACTTTCAAAGGCTAGTTGCTCCATCCCAACCCTGTTGCATCTCTAAGGCTCAGCTCTACTTTGGTATTTGCTTTTAAACCAGCTCCTGCCTATGCTGTTTGTTGCCCTTCTCAATATTTCTTTCCTTGGCTCATTTCCTTTTGTCAGTTTACACCTCCATAACTTCCAGTGATATTCTTGGATATTACCAACTGTGCAGAATATGGGCTCCGTGCACTCCAATTTACATCAGACTATTTTCAGGCTTCCTGGATGGGTGCCTAAAACAAACCTGTGAACATAGAGTAGTTATAAGTGTGATCATTCGAGTCGAGTATGATGTTCTCCTTAGGGGTTAGGAGTGGATTCCCTTCATGGAGAGTGCGTGTATGTGACTCTGTTTAATGTGGGGAGGCTGATGCATGGGAAGCTTCAGCCCCACAGGGACTTTGACAGATCAGAGTCAGGACCCAGTGGCATGGCATGCGAGATGAACTGTGACACTTCACTGCTGCAGCCTTCCTCTGCCTTCACTGGCTTTCTGCTGGGTCATTATCTTCTGTCAGCTCTACTGTTGAGGTCTTGGTTGGATCATTCTTGGATTCGAACCTCCCCTTGACTTGACACAATGGCTGGAGCTAAGTGCCTGATGGCTAAACTCCAGGCAGCATCACTCCTAGTATCTTAGGAACTCAAAAGCCTCTTCACTGTGACAAGATAATAATGCTTGGAGAGGGCATAAAGCAGTAGATGACAGGAATGGGCCTTTCTGCCCACAATGTTGTTCAAACTAATGAAATGAGTAATTAAATGCCTTAACTATGTAGGCATATGGACTATATTCCTTCAGTCTCTGCATATTCATGTGCCTCTGTAATGTTCAGTTAGGTTTGTGAGTCTGGCAAGTTATACAGAAAGCACTCTCTGTGAATAGGTATTTTAGTCATTTATTTACAAACAGTAAAAATTTGATCAAACATTCATGTTCCCCAAGTTGCAGACACTACAAAGCCAAATACTCAACAAGTACATACATTCAACAAACATACTCACTCCAAATGTGTGAAGAGCATACCTTCCCAATGGTCACGTCTTAAACAAAAAAAGAAGAGAGCAAGCCCCTTCTATGTGCTATTTTATATACCTAAGATATTTGAAACTGGACAACAGGCATCTATCCAACTGAAAAAGCAGCTGCACCTTCTAAACTAACCAATCATAATGGAAGTGGCTTTCAACAATCAGAATGAGGCACACCTCCACAGGACAGCCTCAAAGAAGCTCTTAGCTTGCAATGTTGTATTTGCTTCTAGCAACACCCCTGACAGAGCATACCAAACACTCACAACTCCCTTGTCTTTGTAGTTGTACTCTGATTCTCTGAGAAGTTTTCTTAAAACAACGAAGTAAAAATGTGGAATGTTCTTCATATTTCTGATGGCACAGGAGCCAGTCAGCATTCTGGGTCTATTCTTGGACACAGATCAACCTCATTAATCCTATTCCCTATTCTCTGTCGCATGTTCACCAACTCCACCCTGACTTTTTCTATCATCCACCTACAAAAGGGGCTATTCGGCATAGCTAATTAGCCAACCATCATGTCTTTAGGATATGGGAACTGGGAGGGAATCACATGTAGTCACAGGCAGATATACAAACTCCACACGGACAGAATTGGGCATCACCAGAATTTCAGATCAAACCTGGATCACTGGAGCTGGCCAAGTGTAACTGAGGAGATGAAGCAATGAATAAATTGTGACACAAACAGGATACCAGACAAGAATGTGAAAGTAAAAATTGAAATTGCTGGAACCACTCACCTATCAGATAGCATCTGTGAAGAAAAAAAGTGTTGAGCAGTATGCACAGAATGCTGGAGGAAATCAGCAGGTCAGGCACCATCCACGGAGGAGAATAAACTGTTGATGTTTTGGGCTGAGACCCTTCCACAGGACTGATAAAGGGTCTTGGCCCAGAATGTTGTCTCTTTATTGCCCTCCATAAATGCTGCCTGACTTGCTGAGTTCCTCCAATGTTTTTTGAGTATTAGTCAACATTTCCTCCATCTGCAGAATCTCTTAAATTGTAAAAACATTGCTAATGCTTTAGGTAATTTACTTTTCATTTCTGAAGAACTGACTGTCCCCAACCTTTTATTCCCTATACAGTACCTATCAGAACATTGCTGATGTATTCCTCCACTCACACTCTACTGAGTTGAAAATTGCCCCTTATGAAAATATTCCTTTAGTTTGTTACATTAAAGGGTGGTTTAGAATGGGCAAGGGAATCAAATGGTTGATTGAAAGAAACATTTTCTTCTGGTGGAAATTCAGAACAAAGGCATTCTATGTGTTGTTATGTAAAACACATAACAAGTTAGCTACATCAGGACTGAGAATGTAGAGCAGGGGTCACCAACTTTTCTTGTGCCATGGACCCCAGGCTGGGAACTCCTGCTGTAGCGAGAAAGTAGCCAGTACAAAGAGTGAGAGGGAGGTGTGAGACTAGTAGGCGATGATTGGAAATAGATAAGGAAGAATAGATTCAGCAGATAGAGCTAGGTGGCAGAGGACACTGGAAGGGTAGGCCAGGAGAGAAGAAACCCTGGAGGATGGGTATGTAGGTGATGGGCAGGTGGAAATGGGAAAAGAAACTAGGCAGACCAGTGGGACTGGGAAAGTGATCTGAGGTGTTGTTCTCCTAGTTTGCATTTTGACTCACCATGGCACCAGGGAAGGCTGTGAATAGACAGAGCAATGCACTCCGCAGGCCAGCCAGCATGTTTTGGGGAGATCCTTCATCAGGACTGGACAAGAAAGGGGAAGAATCAGAATAGGTGGGGGCCATGGGGGGAAGGAGTACAAGTTGGCAGGTAATAGGTGAGACCAGGTAAAGGGTGGATGGGTGGAAGGGGGGTTAGTGAGAAACTGGGAGGTGATAGGTGGGAAAAGTAAAGGGCTGAAGAAGGCAGAATCTGAGAGAAGAGGAGAGAGGACCATTGAAGAAAGAGAAGGAGAAGGGGCACAGGGGGTGGTTATAGGCATCTGAGGAGAAGAGATAGGCTGAAAGGGAAGCCAGAACAGAGAATGAAAAAAAGGAAGAAGATTGAGAGGGCAGAAATTGCAGAAACTAATTTGGACAATTAAGCTATCAAAATATTGCAGTAAACACTGAATGCCACAAGATGGGCACAGGAGAGGATTATTACACACATGACAAAATCTGCAGATGCTGGAAATCCAAGCAACACACACACCCACAAAATGCTGGAGGAACTCAACAGGCCAGTCAGACTCTATGGAAAAGAGTAAACAGTCGATGTTTCATGCCAAAACCCTTCGTCAGGACTCATGATGAAGGGTCTCAGCCCAAAATATCAACTGTACTTTATACTTTATTGTCGCCAAACAATTGGTACTAGAACGTACAATCATCACAGCGATATTTGATTCTGCGCTTCCCACTCCCTGGATTACAAACATTAAATATTAAAAATAATAAAAATTAGTAAATATTAAAAATTTAAATTATAAATCATGAATAGAAAATAAAAAAATGGAAAGTAATGTCCGAAAGGCAGGTCCGGATATTTGGAGGGTATGGCCCAGATCCGGGTCAGGATCCGATCAGCAGTCTTATCACAGTTGGAAAGAAGCTGTTCCCAAATCTGGCCGTACGAGTCTTCAAGCTCCTGAGCCTTCTCATAGAAACATAGAAATATAGAAAATAGGTGCAGGAGTAGGCTATTCGGCCCTTCGAGCCTGCACCGCCATTCAGTATGATCATGGCTGATCATCCAACTCAGAACCCTGTACCAGCCTTCCCTCCATACCCCCTGATCCCTTTAGTCACAAGGGCCATATCTAACTCCCTCTTAAATATCGCCAATGAACTGGCCTCAACTGTTCCCAGAGGGAAGAGGGACGAAAAGTGTGTTGGCTGGGTGGGTCATGTCCTTGATTATCCTGGCAGCACTGCTCTGATAGCGTGCGGTGTAAAGTGAGTCCACAGACGGAAGATTGGTTTGTGTGATGTGCTGCGCAGTGTTCACGATCTTCTGCAGCTTCTTTCGGTCTTGGACAGGGCAACTTCCATACCAGGTTGTGATGCACCCTAGAAGAATACTTTCTACGGTGCATCTATAAAAATTAGTGAAGGTTTTAGGGGACAGGCCAAATATCTTTAGTTTTCTCAGGAAGTAAAGGCGCTGTTGGGCCTTCTCGGCAGTGAACTCTGCTTGGTTGGACCAAGTCAGGTCATTTGTGATATTGACCCCGAGGAACTTAAAGCTTTTGACCTGTTCCACTTGCACACCACCGATGTAAATGGGGTCGTGCGGTCCGCTACTCCTCCTGAAGTCAACAACCAATTCCTTCGTCTTGCTGACGTTGAGGGATAGGTTATTGTCTTTGCACCATGCCACCAGGTTCTTAATTTCCTCTCTGTACTCAAACTCATCATTACCGAGATACTGCCTACAATTGTTGTGTCATCAGCAAACTTATATATTGAGTTCGATGGAAACTTGGCTACACAATCATGGGTGTACAGTGAGTACAGCAGGGGGCCGAGCACACAGCCCTGTGGGGCACCGGTGCTCAGAGTGATTGTAGAGGAGAGCTTGTCCCTTACCTTTACAGCCTGGGTCCTATCTGTGAGGAAGTTGAAGATCCAGCTGCAGATCTGAGTGCTAAGGCCCAGGTTCCGGAGCTTAGGAATCAGTTTATCTGGAATGATGGTATTAAAGACAGAGCTGTAGTCAATGAAAAGGAGCCTTACGTATGCATCTTTATTCTCCAGGTGTTCTAAGGAGGAACGTAGGGCCAGAGAGATGGCATCTGCCGTTGACCTGTTGCTTCGGTAGGCGAATTGCAAAGCGTCGAGGTTGACCGGTAGGCTGTGGTTGATGTGTGCCATAACCAATCTCTCGAAGCACTTCATAGCAATTGATGTCAGAGCTACAGGTCGATAGTCATTCAGGCATGCCATCTTGCTCTTCTTCGGCACTGGGATTATCGTTGCCTTCTTAAAACACGAGGGGATCTTAGACTGAAGCAAGGAGCAGCTGAAGATGTCAGCAAACACTCCAGCTAGCTCACTTGCACAGGCCCAGAGAACCTATCCTGGGACGCCATCTGGGCCCGTCGCTTTCCTTGGATTTATCTTCAGGAAGGGCCTTCTAATGTCCTCCTCGATGACGATGAATCTCGATGCCACCAGGTCCGGTTCATCCGGAGGGAGCGGTGCGTTCCACTTTTGTTTTAATCATGTGTAGAATACATTAAGTTCATCAGGAAGAGAAGTGCCACAGTTATTGATATTCCCAGCTTTTTCTTTGCACCCAGTGATCTCATTTAGACCCTGCCATAGTCTACTGGCATCCCTTTGGTTAGCCTGGGCTTTCAACTTGGCTCGATATTGCCTCTTGGCGCCCTGAATGGCTTTCTGGAGTTCACGCCTGGATTCCGTGTAGCGACTGGTGTCCCCAGACCTAAAAGCCGCAGCTCTAGCCTTTAAAAGGGACTTGACCTCATAATTCATACATGGTTTCCAGTTAGGGAATACCTGGATTGTCTTGCGAGACACACAGTCCTCCTGTTTACTCTTTTTCAAAGATGCTGCCTGGTCTGCTGAGTTCCTCCAGCATTTTGTGTGTGTTGAATATTACACAGGGATTATTATTGTTATACATTTAGTGTTAGTGAGTGGTGGACAGGTAATGTTGGTGTCGAAGTGTGTTGACATTTGTGGGCAGCAAGCACATTCCCCACTGATTTGACACAAATGACCCACTTTGCTGCATGGTTTGACGTACATGTGACAAATAAAGCTAATCTTCTTCTAGGTATCCAGAGCCCACAGCCTGAGAAGTGGGTCAAGAGACACATCACTGTTAACAAACTGAAACTGTCTTCATGGAACAGCAAGATAAGCAAGGCATTACATTTCAATGAACTGTTCCAGCATATTGGAAAGCAGATTAGTGCAGAACTCTATGATAGAAAATAAACATGAAACTTAAGATATCCTGGGGTGAAGGAGGTAATATAATTAGATAGGATGGTAAAGAACGCATATCATAAATACCAGCGGTTCTGAAGATGTTGGACACACACACACACACACACACACACACACACACTAGAAACTCAGCAGGTCAGGCAGCATCTATTCTATGTTTCAGAGAGAGACATGTCCTCAGGATGAGAAAGTAAGGGGGCAGAAGCCATATGGAATGATTGCATTCATCGCTTGAAGCATTGAGTAAGGAAGCCATATTCCAGCTGTAAAACTCTTTGGTTATGTTGCATTCAGGGTATTGCATGCCTCTCTGGTCACCTCATGCATAAAAGATGTGGAGGCTTCAGAGAGAATGAAGGAGAGATTCACCAGGATTACAAAGTATTTGCTATAAGGAGAGCTTGTGCCAACCTGGATTGTTTCCTCAAGAACATTAAAGAGTGATCATCATCATCATCATGTGCCATGTCATATGACATGGGTGATCATGGTCTATGACTATGATTGTCCTTCGCAAATTTTTCTGCAGAAGTGGTTTGCCATTGCCTTCTTCTGGGGAGTGTCTTTATAAGTTGGGTAACCCCAACCGTTAATAGTACTCTTCAAAGAATGCCAGCCTGACGTCAGTGGTCGCATAACCAGGACTTGTGATATGCAACAACTGTTCAAAAGACCACCTTCTCTCATGGCCTCACATGACCGTAACAGGGGCTAAACAGGTGCCACACCTTGCCCAAGGGTGACTTGCAGGCTAGCAGAGGGAAGGAGTGCCTTACACCTGCTTTGGAAGAGATATAGCTCCGTTCCACTGTCCCAGAGCTGATATATATTTATAAGGTTATGACAAGGATGGCTAGGGTAGACAGAATACTTTTCCAAGGAGAGATGTGTCAAAAACTCAAGAAGATAGCTTTAAGAAAGCAGCAGAAAGTTGAAATGAAATTTTCAGCGTAAGTTTTTCCAGAGTGCTGGGTGCCTGGAATGGGCTGCCAGGAGATGTGGCTGAAGCTGATGTGATGGTGGCATTTGGACAAGACCACGCACATGCAGGAAATGGAGGAATATGGATCATGCACAGGAAATTGTTTAGTTTAACTTGACAAAGTGGTTGACGGGCCTTTTTCTGTGATATACTGTTCTGTAGAGTAGCAGTTTAAAGAATCACACAGTGTAAAACTAGATTATAAACAAGGGTATATCTAACAAAAGACATGCTGGCTCTGGAGAAGGTTCACCAGAATGATCCCAGGAATGAAAAGCTTAACATACGAAGACTGTTTGATGTCTTTGTGGCTGCAGGAGATGCAGTTCAGAAAGATGAGTGGTGATCTCATTGAATAATGGGGTACATTTAAAGTGGAGGTTAATAGGTTCTTGATTAGTAAGGGGACCAAAGGTTATGGGGAGAAGGTAGGAGAATGAGGTCGAGGAGCATAATAAATCAGCTGTGATTGAATGGCAGAGAAGAGCTGATAGGCCAACTGACCTAACGCTGTCCTTATGTCTTATGAGCTTATGTTCTGATGAAACCTACTGGATACTGAAGGGCCAGGATACAGTGGAAGTGGAGAGGATGTTTCCATTAGTAGGACAGTCTGTAATATGGTGGTGTTGCTTCAGAGTAAAGAGATGTCCATGTAGAACAGGGATGAAGAGGAGATTCTTCAGTCAGAGGAAGGAGAGTCTATGGAGTTCAATACCACAGAAGGCTGTGCAGAGCCAAGTCGTTGAGTGTACTTGAGATAGAGATTGATAGCTTCTTGATTGGTAAGGGTGTTATCATGCATGTTCATGTTCTTGTCCAAATGAATCAGATTTCACCACGCCTCCTGGCAGCCTGTTCCAGGCACCTGGGACACTGTCTGGAAAAACTTACCCTGAAAATTTAGAAACCATAGAAACCATAGAAAAACTACAGCACAGAAACAGGCCTTTTGGCCCTTCTTGGCTGTGCCGAACCATTTTCTGCCTAGTCCCACTGACCTGCACATGGATCATATCCCTCCATACACCTCCCATACATGTATCTGTCCAATTTATTCTTAAATGTTAAAAAAGAACCCGCATTTACCACCTCGTCTGGCAGCTCATTCCACACTCCGACCACTCTCTGTGTGAAGAAGCCCCCCCTAATGTTCCCTTTAAACTTTTCCCCCTTCACCCTTAACCCATGTCCTCTGGTTTTTTTCCCCTTGCCTCAGTGGAAAAAGCCTGCTTGCATTCACTCTATCTATACCTATCATAATTTTATATACCTCTATCAAATCTCCCCTCATTCTTCTACGCTCCAGGGAATAAAGTCCCAACCTATTCAACCTTTCCTTGTAACTGAGTTTTTCAAGTCCCGTCAACATTCTTGTAAACCTTCTCTGCACTCTTTCAACCTTATTAATATCCTTGTTTAACTTTAACTTTAACCTTAAACTTTAACTTTAATATCCTACTTTAACTTTCCGCTCTTTCCTTAAAGCTCTCTCCTCAAGTTTTCTATCTACCCTTTCCATCTCTGTTGTAATTTATAAATTATATATTTATAAATACATAATATATATCAGCAATTTAATGCTCTCGGTCAGGAAAGAAGGTGTGAGAGTGAGGGGGTAAAAATCAGCCACGATTGAATGGTGGAGCATACTCAGTGGGATGAATTGCCTATTTCTGCTCCCATATCTTATGGACTTGTGGCCTACAATATGGAGTGCGACGGTAGCATAGGAACTAATGTGATTCTATTAAAACTTGGGGTATTCTGGAGTTCAGAATTCAATTTTGCAGCAACTGTATGAAGTTTGTGATCCTTCCTGAGAACCCGTGGGCTTCCTCCAGTTGCTCCGGTTTCTTCCTACAGTCCAAAGTTGTACCACTTACTAGCTTACTTGGTG
The DNA here is from genome assembly GCF_963921235.1 of Mobula hypostoma. Taxonomy (NCBI): domain Eukaryota; kingdom Metazoa; phylum Chordata; class Chondrichthyes; order Myliobatiformes; family Myliobatidae; genus Mobula; species Mobula hypostoma. The sequence continues at coordinate 180,300,861 of NC_086101.1, read as the reverse complement.
ATTGCATATTGTCACATGATCAGCCTAGGGTTAAATAGGTGTTTTTCTGGGTGGGTGGTGTGTCTCGTTGGGCCAAAAGGGCAAGTTCCACACTGCAGCTCTAAATATATAAATAAACATCTAAGCTAATTTTCTGCAAGATTCTTGGCAAACACTTGCAGAGAAAAGCTAGCCTATTGCTTAGCAGTAAGGAGCTGTGTGTTAGAGGCTGAGCCAAATAAGTTAGGTACAGCAGTGTAGCATTTAATTTACTGGGCGAGCAGCCAGAGTTCTGGCCCATTGATTTCTGAAAAATGAGCTCAAAGACCGTCACGACAGGTGGAGAATTTAAATTCAAGTAATTAAATACATCTAAACTCAGTGGACACTTTATTAGGTACACCTGTATACTTACTCATTGATGCAAATATCTAATCTGCTAATCATGGCGCAAAAACTCAGTGCATAAACGCATGCAGACATGGGCAAGAGGTTGAGTTGTTGTTCAGACCAAACACAAGAATGGGGAAGAAATGTGTTCTAAGTGACTTTGGTGATGGAATGGTTGTTGGTGCCTTGAGTATCTCAGAAACTGCTGATTTCCTGTGATTTTCACACACAACAGTCTCTAGAGCTTACAGAGATTGGAGCAAAAAAACAAAGAAAAAAATCCAGTTTGTGGTAGTTCTGTGGCTGAAAACACTTCCTTGTGAATGAGAGACGTCAGGGGAGAATGGCCAGATTGATTCAAGCTGACGGGGAGATGACAATAACTCATATAGCCATGCATTACAACAGTGATGTGCAGAAGAACATCTCTGAACACACAACACATTGAACCTTGAAGTGGATGGGGTACAGCAGCAAAGGACCACTTTGGGTTCCACTCCTATCCTAATGAAGTGGCCACTCAGTGTATACTTTTTACAGAAGAAGCTAGTCCCAGGCAGCACAGAAACGATGCTGCAGGGTAATAATGAAACCCTTCTGCTTCACTAATTATTTATTTATTGAGATACAGCGTGGAATAGGCCCTTTGATCCACACCACCCAGCAATCCCCCAAGTTTAATCATGGACGATTTACACTAAACAATTAACCTACCGTCCAGTGCATCTTTAGACTGGGGAAGGAAATTGGAGAATCCAGAGGAAACCCACGCGGTCTCGGGGAGGACATAAAAGCTCCTTACAGACAGCGACAGGAATTGAACCCAGGCCACTGGTACTGCAAAGCATTGTGGTGACCACTATGCTACCGTGCAGCCCTAATGCCCTTCAGGGAAGGAAATCTGTCATCCGTACTGTGCGGTCAGAGGTCTTGGCGAATCCAAGTGCATTAGTGTGGCTAGACTGTCTCCTTCGTTCAGGGATGATTAAGAGAAGACAATAAATGTCAGCATTGCCAGTGATGCACACTTCCTGTGATGGATAAATGATAAATGAGCAAGAAATCTTTTGCCTTAAAGCAAATGATTAATTTGTATAGATGAATTGTGTAGATCATCGTTCTGAGGATTGTCATCTTGTTGTGATGGAGAGGCTTGTGAGTTTCTAAGGTCCTGAGCATGACGCCATCTGAACTTAAGCTTGTGGTAGTGTCATCCATCGTGGTAAGGTCAATGGGGAGTTTCTAGACAAGAAGCGATCTAACCAAGAACTCAATGATGGAACTGGCGGAAGATAATGACACATCACAGTGGCAGTGACGGTGGAGGAACGCTGAAGCAGTGAATGGTCTTGTATTCTATGCCAGTGGACTGTGACCCCAAACTGTCAAGGACCGTGTGGCGCATCAGGTCCTCACACTAAACAGAGACATGCACAGGCATTCTCCAGTAAGGGAATCCACTCGCTGTAGATAGTCAGGCCACACAATCTACCACCACCACATCTCCAGCATGGATACACACTTGGTTTTCTTAATTGCTAAGAATTACAGTTGTTTTTAGATTTAGAAACATTCAACCAAAATTAACAAAAAGCAATTGAATGTTTCCCCCATATCATTTAAATTAATGCAAAATTTATTAAAAGACATAAAAGCATTATAGAAATACTTAAAATGTTTTTGAATAATTGGCTCAGATTGTAGAGGCTGCAAACACTAGGGACTCTAGATGCTGGAATCTGGAGCAACAAACAATCTGTTGGAGGGAGCACTCTATCCAGTAGATGAGGTGCATGTGAATTCACCTGAAAGGGCTGCTTAGGCATTCACCTCAAGTTCCTGACTCACCACTCTCCATCCTCAGTTCTGATGCAGTGGTTTCAACCAAAACATCAAGTAGGTTCAATGGGCTGAATGACCTAATTCTCTCCCGTGGTCTTACAGTTTCATGGTCTTCTGGATAGGAGGGTTTAGAGAGATGCGGGCCAAATGTAGGCAAATGGGACTAACTTGTTGGGAAACATGGTTGGCAGTGATGAGTTGTCCAAAGGGCCTGTTTTCATTCTGTATGACTCTACGACTCTTCATGATCTGAAGACCTGGTTGCTTTCCCATAGCGTTTTCCACATGTGTTTTGGAATGACTCAAAGGGTTTTACAACAAATGAAATGTCCAAGTTGTAAGAGAAGAAATACACTCAATGGCCACTTTATTGGTTACCTCCAGCTGTAACCCATCCGCTTCAAAGTTTGACGTGTTGTGCATCAGAGATGCTCGACTGCTCACAACTGTTGTAACGTGGTTATCTGAGGTACAGTCACTTACCTGTCAGGTTCAACTAGTCTGGCCGTTCTCCTCTGACCTCTCTCATTAACAAGGCATTTGACCACAGAACTGCCACTTACTGGCTTTATGTTCTTTTCTTGCATCAATCTCTGTTAACTGTTGCGCATCAAAATCCCAAGAGATCAACAGTTTCTAAGATATTCAAATCCCTTTGTCTGACACCAACAATCATTCCACAATCAAAGTCACTTAGATCACATTTCTTCCCCATTCTGATGTTTGGTTTGAGCAACAACTGAACCACTTGACCGTGTCTGCACGCTTTTATGCATTGAGTTACTGCCACGTTGTTGGTTCTGATTGGATGTTTGCATTAATGAGCAGGTGCTGTGGCTGCTCAGTGTAAGTCCACACTTTATGTACAAGGGATTTCTACTTTGGTGATTTAATTAACATTACAGCCACCTCTAGGCTTGCCTTTCTATTTAGTTACTATCCAGATGAGGAGCAATAATTCTCTTGCCAGATCATTGCAATGAACAGAAATAAAATTCTATTAACCTAAATATAATCTTCTACCCCTGCAGCAGAAAAAGAAAATGTAATTTCAACATGCAAATGATTAGATTAAGCACCGAAGCAACTACTGGCCCTGCTAACTGAAGCTTAGGCAGTCTGCTGAGTGAATCCTTTGCACACTATGCAGTCAGTTTGTGCCTTTACCTTTGTTTCCAGTGGAATTTGATATGCATGACTGGACACCTTTCCTTTATACTCATTAAGATTTATGCCAATGCCTTCTATCATAGTGCAACACAAGGATGGATCAGGGCACCATCATTCCATTTATCTCAGTTCTGAACATGCTGCTTCCTTTAGCTCATCACCTGTCAAGTTCAAGTTCAAGTTTAATTATCACACACCCGTACAATGCCTTGAAAAGTGGTTCAGCTCCCAAGCTTTTGTTCACATAAATGAATTTTGCAACCAGGAATTTTGATCAAATTAACTAAGAATTTTTATTTGCAAATCACATGCTCCCTTTTATTAACAATGGAGCCCAAGAACATAGAAAATTGTACAGTATGAAAAACTGAAATGTCGCCAGTTCAGAAGTATTCATCCCCCTTAGCTCAATACTTAGTTGAACTACCTCTCGCAGCTATTACAGCCAGTAGTCCATAAGACCATAAGACAAAGGAGCAGAAGTCGGCCATTCAGCCCATCGAGTCTGCTCTGCCATTTTATCATGAGCTGATCCATTCTCCCATTTAGTCCCACTCCCCTGCCTTCTCACCATAACCTTTGATGCCCTGACTACCCAGATACCTATCAATCTCTGCCTTAAATACACCCAATGACTTGACCTCTACTGCCACCCGTGGCAACAAATTCCACAGATTCACCACCCTCTGGCTAAAAAAATTTCTTCGCGTCTCTATTCTATCCTTAAGTAATGCCCTCTCGTACTAGACTCCCCCACCATGGGAAACAAATTTGCCACATCCAATCTGTCCATGCCTTTCAACATTCAAAATATTTCTATGAGGTTCCCCCTCATTCTTCTAAACTCCCAGGAGTACAGTCCAAGGGCGGTCAAACGTTCCTCATATGTAACCCTTTCATTCCCGGAATCATTCTAGTGAATCTTCTCTGAACTCTCTCCAACATCAGCACATCCTTTCTTAAATGAGGAGCCCAAAACTGCACACAGTACTCCAAGTGAGGTCTTACCAGTGTCTTATAGAGCCTCAACATCACACCCCTGCTCCTATACTCTATTCCTCTAGAAATGAATTCCAACATTACGTTCGCCTTCTTCACCACCGACTCAACCTGGAGGTTAACCTTAAGGGTATCTTGCACAAGGACTCCCAAGTCCCGTTGCATCTCAGAACTTTGAATTCTCTCCCCATTTAAATAATAGTCTGCCCGTTTATTTCTTCTACCAAAGTGCATAACCGTACACTTTCCAACATTGTACTTCATTTGTCACTTCTTGCCCATTCTCCCAATCTATCCAAGTCTCTCTGCAGACTCTCTGTTTCCTCAGCACTACTGGCCCCTCCACCTATCTTTGTATCATCAGCTAACTTCGCCACAAAGTCATCTATTCCATAATCCAAATCGTTGATGTACAATGTAAAAAGAAGTGGCCTCAACACTGACCCCTGTGGAACACCACTGGTAACCGGCAGCCAACCAGAATAGGATCCCTTTATTCCCACTCTCTGTTTCCTGCCAATCAGCCAATGCTCTATCCACGTATGTAACTCTTCCCGTAATTCCATGGGCTCTTATCTTGTTTAGCAGCCTCATGTGTGGCACCTTGTCAAAGGCCACCTGAAAATCCAAATACACAACATCCACTGCATCTCCCTTGTCTAGCCTACTTGTAATTTCCTCAAAAAATTGTAATAAGTTTGTCAGGCAGGACTTTCCTTTAAGGAAACTATGCTGAGTTCTGCCTATCTTGTCATATGCCTCCAGGTACTACGTAATCTCATCCTTGACAATCAACTCCAACAACTTCCCAACCACCAATGTCAAGCTAACAGGTCTATAATTTCCTTTTTGCTTCCTTGCCCCCTTCTTAACTAGCGGAGTGACATTTGCAACCTGCCAGTCCTCCGGAACCATGCCAGAATCTATTGACTTTTGAAAGATCGTTGCTGAGGGGGGGGCAGCCATAGGGGTGCTCTCCATTATCCAGGCATTTCCCTTCCCTCTCCTGACAGTCACCCAGTTTTCTGACCCCTGCAGCCTAGAGATGACTACCTCCCTGTAGCTCCTGTCTATCACCTCTTCACTTGCCCTAATAAGCAGTAGGTCATCAAGCTGCAGCTCCAGATCCCTAACATGGTCTCTGAGGAGCTGCATCTCAGTGCACCTGGCGCAGATGTGGCCATCAAGGAGACTGGAGGTCTCCCAGGATTCCAACATCTGACATCCTGAACAAAGCACTAACCCTGCAGACATGCTCCCTAATTCTACAGGAATGAAACAAGGAAAAATAATTCTATTCACCCATTTACCTTGCCAAACACACAAACTTTTTAAACCGTTAGCTCGTACCATTAGCTGTGTGAGCCCTGCTGTTCCTCCGTCTGTCCGGGCTGATTCGCCAAGGGGGGAGAAAAGAGTTGGTGCCTCGCTCTCGCCTCTTCCCGTTACCGCCTAAGCCCATTAAGCCAAAGCCCTACACTCTGCTGCCACTCATTCCGCTGCCCACTCTATTAGATGGTCGTCTTTTTAAACTCTCCGCGCTGTCCTGTCTACATCAAGTGCCTGTGCAGTCTCGTTCTTGTACTCGAAGAAGTCTTTTTGGATAGGCCTCAATTAGCTTTGCACAATGCAATAGAGCAAGATTTGTCTATTCCTTCTTGAAAAATTGCACAAGCTGTGCCAGGTTAGTTGGAGAGCAGTGATGGACAGCAATATTGAGATCTTGTTCGATTGGGTTAAGGTCAGGGCTCTGACTGGGCCACTCAAAGAAATCAATTTTCTTCACTTGAAGCCACTCCATGGTTGATCTGGCAGTGTGTTTTAGGTCATTGTCTTGCTAAAAAATATACTTCCTCCCCATTTAAGTTTTCTTGAAGAAGCTAGCAGGTTTTTATTCAGGATCACTCAGTGTTTAGCAGCATTCATCTTCCCATCAATCTTGACCAGATTTCCAGTCCCTGCTACTGAAAATCATCCTCATAGCATGAAGCTACCTCTATCATACTTTACAGTATGGATGGTTATACCTAGATTTACAGCTCATGCACCGCTTAGTGTTGAGGTCAAAAAGTCCGACTTCAGCCTCATCTGACCACAAGACCTTCTTCCACATCTTTGCAGTATCTTCTAAGTGACACTTTGCAAAGTCTTTATGGGCAGGATATGCATTTTTTAGCAGTACATGTGGTGTAAATCTGATACTGTGCATCAGTCAGGTAACCCTGTCCATAGTTTGGGCATTCTTAAGACAGGTATGGCTTGCATGTGAATATGAATAGGAAGATTGACATGGGAGTAAGTCAGTGGCCAGACTGCCTGTGGTCGTTTGTCCATCATTATTTTGTGTAGTTTTTCATTGATACTACTGCATTTCTATGTTCTATAGTGAATACCACAAGAAAATGAATCTCAGGGTAATATATGCTGACATATACGTACGTTGACTTTAAACTTTAATCCTCTAACTCTTGGATGAGATAATGAAAAGGTCGCATTATAAGTATACAGTAAGTGTTTGTTTGAAGATTGAGTCTGCGACACAGGGCTGGAGAAGAATATTGGGAATTTATTTAATGAATAAAAATTAAAAGAAAAACATACAGATGCTGAACAGCTAAAAAGAAAACGGAAAAAGATCAGCAGATCAGGCAACATCTGTGGCAACAGAAACAGCATTAGCATTGCAGGTAGTAAAAGGTAAAGAGAGGATTAAAATGTAAATTAAAGTTGTGAGAGAAGGTGGTTGATGGAATGTCCATTCAAAGGACAGGAAGACATTTTATCAACTCGTTCCATGTACCCACCACACTTTGTGTGAAAATTTGTGGAAAGTTTAAGAGATGGATTTTTAGAACAGCTTGTTGTTGAGCCCACTAGGGGATCGGCTGCACTGGATTGGGTGTTGTGCAATGATCTGGAGGTGATAAGGGAGCATAAAGTTAAGGAACCCTTAGGGAACAGTGATCACATCGAAACTTGAGAGAGAAAAAATAAAATTCAATGCATCGGTATTTCAGTGGAATAAAGGAAATTACAATGGCATGAGAAGGAAACTGGCCAAAGTTGATTGGAAGGAGACACTAGCAGGAAACTAGTACAGAGTAGCAATGGCTAGAGTTTCTGCGAAAAATCAGGGAAGTGGAAGACAGATATATTCTAAATAAGAAGAAATTTTCAAAGGGAAGAAGGACACTACCATGGCTGACAAGTGAAGTCAGAGCCAAAGCAAAAGAAAAAGAGAGGGCATACAAGGAAGCCAGAGCCAGTGATAGAGGATTGGGAAGATTTTAAAAACTTGCAGAAGGAAACTAAGAAGGTCATTAGGAAGAAAAGGGTGAATTATGAAAGTAAGCTGGAGACTAATATCAAAGAAGATACTAAAAGCTTTTTTAAATATATAAAGGGTAAAAGAGAGTTGAGGGAAGATATAGGACCAATACAAAATGACACTGGAGATATTGTAATGAGAGATGCAGAGATGGCAGAGGAACTGAATGTGTATTTTGCATCAGTCGTCACAGTGGAAGACGTTTGCAGTATACCGGACATTCAAGAGTGTCATGGAAGTGAAGTTTGTGCAGCGAAAATTACGACTGAGAAGGTGCTCAGGAAGCTTAATGGTCTGAGGGTGGATAAATCTCCTTGCCCTGATGGAATGCACCCTTGGGTTCTGAAGGAAGTAGCTGGAGAAATTATGGAGTCATTAACAATGATCTTTCAAGAATTGATAGATTCTGGCATTGTACTGAGTGACTAGAAAATTACAAATGTTGCTCCACTGTTTAAGAAGGGTGGGAGGCAGCAGAAAGGAAACTATAGACCTGTTAGCTTGACATCAGTGGTTGGGAAGTTGTTGGAATCGATTGTTAGGGATGAGATTACGGATTACCTGGAGGCACATGATTTTCAGAAGGCCTTTGACAAGATACCGCACATGAGGCTGCTGAGCAAGGTAAGCGCCCATGGAATTACTGGGAACTTACTAGCATGGGTGGAGCATTGGCTGGTCGGCAGAGAGTGGGAATAAAGGGATCCTATTCTGGCTGTTTGCCAGTTACCAGTAGAGCTTGGAGCTCCACAGGGCTCGGTGTTGGGACATCTGTTTTTAACGATGTATGCCAATGATTTGGACTACGGTGTTGATGGATTTGTGGCTAAATTTGCCAATGATACAAAGATAGGTGGAGGAGCAGGAAGTGTTGAGTAAACAGAGAGCCTGCAGAGAGACTTAGATAGTTTAGGGGAATGGGCAAAGAATTGACAAATGAAATACAATGTTGCAAAGTGTATGGTCATGCACTTTGGTGGAAGAAATAAATAGGCAGACTATTATTTAGATGGGGAGAGAATTCAAAATGCAGAAATGCAAAGGGACACGGGAGTCCTGGTGCAAGATACTCTAAAGGTTAATCTCCAGGTTGAGTCGATTGTGAAGAAGGCAAACACAATCTTGGCATTCATTTCTAGAGGTATATAATATAGGAGCAGGGATGTGATATTGAGGCTCTATAAGGTACTCGTGGGACCACACTTGGAGTATTGTGTGCAGTTTTGGGCTCCTTATTTTCAAAAGGATATACTGACATTGGACAGGGTTCAGAGAAGATTCACGAGAATGATTCCAGGAATGAAAGGGTTACTGTATGAGGAATGTCTGGCAGCTCTTGGGCTGTATTCCCTGGAGTTCAGGAGAATGAGGTGGGATCTCACAGAAATGTTCTGAATGTTAAAAGGCCTGAAAAGATTAGATATGGCAAAGTTATTTCACATGGTAGGGGATTCTAGGACAAGAGGGCACAACACGAGACTGAAGGACGTCCATTTAGAACAGAGATGTGGAGAAATTACTTTAGTGAGAGGGTGGTAAATCTGTGGAATTTATTACCACGAGCGGCTATGGAGGCCGTCATTGGGTGCATTTAAGGCAGAGATAGATATGTTCTTGATTAGCCAGGGCATCAAAGGATATGGGGTGAAGGTAGGAGAGTGGGGATGACTGGAAGAATGGGATCAGCCCATGGTTGAATGGCAGAGCAGAATCGATGGGCTGAATGGCCCATTTCTACTCCTATATCTTATGGTCTTCCAAAAAAAATTGCTCCTCAGGTCACTCTTGAACTTGGGGTGGCACTGTAGCGTAAGGGATAACACAACACTTTGCAGTGCCAGTGACCCAGGTTCAATTCTTGCTGCCGCCTGTAAGGAGTTTGTACGTTCTTTCCATGACTGTGTGGGGTTCCTCCAGGTGCTCCGATTTCCTCCCATATTCCAAAGACAGACCTGTTGGTAGGTTAATTGCCCATTGTGAATTGTTCCATGATTAGGCTTGAATTGCTGGATTGAATGGCTCGAAGGTGTTAATTGCCCATTGTAAATTGTCCCATCATTAGGCTTGGATTACTGGGTGGTACATCTCAAAGGGCCAGAAGGGCTTACTCCGCACTGTATGTCAATAAATAAAAAAATCTTTGCCCTTTCACCTTAAACAGTTGCCCCCCTCATTTTAGACTTCCCCTACCCTGGGAAAAAAGACTGCAACTATCCAAATTTATCTGCACATTTTGTCTTCTTTTGCTCATTGGTGTTTATCTGATTAAGTAAAGTTTTTCATCGAATTCTGTTGCGTTTCTCTTATTTCTGTAAATGCCTACACATAAATGAATCTCAAGGTAGTATTTGGTAACATATATATGTACTTAGATAATAAATTTATTTGAAACTTTAAACTTATCTACACACCTCATGATTTTATGTACTACCATGAGGATAAGCTACCTCAAGCAACACTATTAACCTATTTAATCTGGTCTCATTCCATCACAGATATTCCCTTTGCCCTATCCATTTTCCCTGCCATCTTCACAGCAGTATCCCTGCTCTGATGAAGGATCTCTGCCTTCCTGTTTCGTCTTCACAGCTGCAGGTTTCCAGCAATGTCTGTTTTTAAAAATGCAAACACGAGGAATTCTGCAGATGCTGGAAATTCAAGCAACACACATCAAAGTTGCTGGTGAATGCAGCAAGCCAGGCAGCATCTCTAAGAAGAGGTACAGTCAACGTTTCAGGCCGAGACCCTTCGTCAGGACTAACTGAAGGAAAAGTTAGTAAGAGATTTAAAAGTGGGAGGGGAGGGGGAAGATCCAAAATGATAGGAAAAGACAGGAGGGCGAGGGATGGAGCCAAGAGCTGGACAGGTGATTGGCAAAAGGGATATGAGAGGATCATGGGACAGGAGGCCCAGGGAGAAGGAAAAGGGGGAGGAGGGGAAAACCCAGAGGATGGGCAAGGGGTATAGTCAGAGGGACAGAGGAAGAAAAAGGAGAGTGGGAGAAAGAATGTGTGTATATAGTCTCTCTCAGATCCCACCGTCAGCTCCTGGGCCCTCAGAGGCTCCATCTTCCTCTTACGCCAACCCTCCCCTCTCCACTGACACCCCCAGCCTCCCCCATCCCCCCTTTGATCCCAGCTCTCATCCGTGCCGAGTCTTTACCATCCCCTCCGACCTTCAACTGTCTGAGGCAGAACGCTCTGTCCTCAGTAAGGGCCTCACCTTTGTCCCCCTATGCCCACACCTCAGCGAGTTCCGCGTTCGCCATGACGCAGAACTGTTCTTCTGCCGTCTCCATCTCCGAGTCTACTTCTTCGGCAAGGACTCTTCCACCCCCACCGATGACTTATATACACACATTCTTTCTCTCACTCTCCTTTTTCTCCCTCTGTCCCTCTGATTATACCCCTTGCCCATCCTCTGGGCTCCCCCCCACCTTCCTTCTCCTTGGGCCTTCTGTCCCATGATCCTCTCATATCCCTTTTGCCAATCACCTGTCCAGCTCTTGGCTCCATCCCTCCCCCTCCTGTCTTCTCCTATCATTTGGATCTCCCCTCCCCCTCCCACTTTCAAATGTCTTACTAGCTCTTCTTTCAGTTAGTCCTGACGAAGAGTCTCGGCCCGAAACGTCGACTGTACCTCTTCCTCGAGATGCTGCCTGGCCTGCTGCGTTCACCTGCAACTTTGATGAATATCTTTTTTTATTTGAGTTTACAGGGTACCGTCCTTAATGTCAAAGCAATATTTAACCCAGTGAGACTTCAAGGAGCTGCGGTAAAATGGAAGCTAATGAGAAACCAAGGGAGTAAGTGTCACTGACTGAAGTCATAATTAGTGCTAAGAAAAATGATTGCGACGTTGGAGATCCATCATCCCAGCCTAAAGACATCACTACAGGAGAACAATGTTTTAGAGCAGTAGCTTTAAACACCTTTAACTACTTCAACAACACCTTCCTCACTGAAATATTGATGCTTCTTTAGTGCTACGATGGGTGTACTCTATGTTGGGTAATGCAATCAGGCCTTTTCCGCGGAGGTTTAGTGAGACAAGAACTAGATGTCCTGGGTTAAGGGTAAATAGTGAAATATTTAAGCAGAAACTGAGGGGAATCTTCTTCATCAGAGGGTGGAGTGACTGTGAGACGAGTTGTCAGCAGAAGTGGTGGATGTAGATTTGATTGCAACGTTTATGGGAAATTTGGGTAAGTACATGGATGGGAGGTGTATGGAGGGCTATGGTCCTGGTGCAGGTCGATGGGACTAGGCAGATTAACAGGTCAGCATGGGCTAGATGGGCTGAAGAGTCTCTCTGCTGTAGTGTTCTATGACTCTACGTTACAAATAACCACCTTTCAGATAAGCTATTGGGGATGCTTTTATACTTATTTATCATTTAACATCAAAATGAAAATCACGCCGGAGATTGGAAGTGGCTCCAGCCAAAAGCATACGTTCTGAGCCAGGCCAGCTCCCAGTTCACTGGTGAGGTTGAGGGTGTGACAGGACCAGCAACGTATAGGGCAAACTGAACCAGGGCAGGGTAAGATGTCACAGGGCAGGGCAGTGTAGAGCAAAACAGGACAGGATAGCACATGGCAGAATGAGGCCATAGAGAACTCCGCTGGGTCTGCAGGGTCACGCAGTCATTGTGAGGTTCGACAGCACAGGGTTGGATAGAAAAGGTGAGACAGTCCGGCACGGGCCACGCAAAGTAGCAAAGGTAGGCAAGCACAGGCCAATTCAGTGCTACACTGGCATAGAGTTACACAGTACAAAACCAGACCATTCAGCCCAACTTGTCCAGAATCAGAATTACTGTCACTGACATCTGACATGTAATTTGTTGCTTTGTGGTGGTGGTGCTTTACAAAGGCATCACGTTACTATAAGCTGCAAAAATAAACAGTGCAACCAGTAAATAATGAGACAGCGTTCATGAACAATTCAGAAATCTGATAGTGAAGGAAAACAGTCTCCTGTACTTCCTGCAACACACATCAAAGTTGCTGGTGAACGCAGCAGGCCAGGCAGCATCTCTAGGAAGAGGTACAGTTGACGTTTCAGGCCGAGACCCTTCGTCAGGACTAACTGAAGGAAGAGCTAGTAAGAGATTTGAAAGTGGGAGGGGGAGGGGGAGATCCGAAATGATAGGAGAAGACAGGAGGCAGAGGGATGGAGCCAAGAGCTGGACAGGTGATTGGCAAAGGGGATATGAGAGGATCATGGGACAGGAGGCCCAGGGAGAAAGAAAAGGGGGAGGGGGGAAACCAGAGGATGGGCAAGGGGTATAGTCAGAGGGACAGAGGAAGAAAAAGGAGAGAGAGAGAAAAAGAAAGTGTGTATATAAATAAATAAATAACGGATGGGGTACGAGGGGGAGGTGGGGCATTAGTGGAAATTTGAGAAGTCAATGTTCATGCCATCAGGTTGGAGGCTACCCAGACGGAATATAAGGTGTTGTTCCTCCAACCTGAGTATTGCTTCATCTTTACAGTAGAGGAGGCCGTGGATAGACATATCAGAATGGGAATGGGACGTGGAATTAAAATAGCCACTGGAAGATCCTGCTTTCTCTGGCAGACAGAGCGTAGGTGTTCAGTGAAATGATCTCTCAGTCTGCGTCGGGTCTCGCCAATATATAGAAGGCCGCATCGGGAGCACCGGACGCAGTATATCACCCCAGCTGACTCACAGGTGAAGTGTCACCTCCCTTGGAAGGACTGTCTGGGGCCCTGAATGGTGGTAAGGGAGGAAGTGTAAGGGCATGTGTAGCACTTGTTCCGCTTACAAGGATAAGTGCCAGGAGGGAGATCAGTGTGGAAGGATGGGGGGGAACGAATGGACAAGGGAGTCGCGTAGGGAGCGATCCCTGCAGAAAGCGGGGGGGGGGGTGAGGGAAAGATGTGCTTAGTGGTGGAATCCCGTTGGAGGTGGTGGAAGTTACAGAGAATAATATGTTGGACCCGGAGGCTGGTGGGGTGGTAGGTGAGGACAAGGGGAATCCTATTCCTAGTGGGGTGGCGGGAGGATGGCTCCTGTACTTCCTACCTAGTTGTAATAATGAGAAGAGGGCATGTCATGAATGGTGAGAGACCTTAGTAATAGATGCAGCCTTCTTGAGGAACTGCCTCTTGAAGGTGTGCTGGATGGTTATTCCTCTCTCCAAGATATCAATCTCAGCTAGTCCCATTTCCCTGCATTGGGTCCATGTTCCTCTGTACCTTTCCTATCCAAGTATCTGTACAAATGTTTTTTAAAAGTTTTAATTGAACCCAAATCTACAGCTTTCCCTGGAGCTCTCTCAATATATGCATCCACTGTGAAGTGACAAACTTGCCCCTCGGGTCCATTTTAAATATGCCCCCTGTCATCTAAAATCTGCACCCACCTTAACCTTGAAAAAGACTCTGACCATCCTGCTTCACTAAACCCCTCAAGATTTTATCGGCCTCGATAAGGTCACCCCTCAGCCTTCAATGCTGCAGGGGAAAATATATCCCCAGTCTATCCAGCTGCCACGGTGTGCACTGACAGATGACCGAACCCAGGTGTGGAGTAATGACAGACTCCCATGTTGAGACAGAAACAAGAGCTTATTCATAAAATTCCAGCTGAACATCGGTGGCTTGTCTGTGACACTGTGAGATGAATCATTCTAAAAACACAAGGGCCATGCAATGAGCTCTAATTGGGAATCTGCTTTAAACAATCACAGTACGCTTAAAACCATGTCAGTCAAAATAAACTTGACAAAATTAAGCAGAAAGTACAGGAGCTTAATGATGTTTGATAATCAACAATTAATAAATGTAGGCGTACGGGCCTGCAGGGCTCAAGACACCAGCTTCTCCTTGTAACTCAGGCCCTCCAGGTTTGGTAGTATCTTGGCAATTTTGTTCTTCACCCTTTCCAGCTTAATGGCATTCTGCCTGTAACTGGATGACCAAATCAGCAAACAGTACTCCGAGTGTGATTTCACCAACATTGTGTCCCAAATCCTGTGCTCAATACTGCACTGATTGGGATATATGTGTCAAATGGCTTCTCCAGCACCCTGCTGAAGCCTGGAGAGTGACAGGAGACTGGATGTTTATACTTTATACTTTATTGTCGCCAAACAATTGATACTAGAGTGTACAATCATCACAGCGATATTTGATTCTGCTTTTCGTGCTCCCTGGAGTACAAATCGATCGTAAATATTAAAAATTTAAATTATAAATCATAAATAGAAAATAGAAAAGGGAAAGTAAGGTAGTCCTGTCTTGGAGTTGGAGGACTGTTTGTGTGTTTTATTTATTTATTTTTTATTAGAGATACAGCACAATAGCAAGGCCTTCCGTCCAATGAGCCCTTGTGATCCAATTACACCATTTGACCAATTAATCTATTAACCCGTACGCCTTTGGGATGTGGAGGAATTCAGAACACCTGGAAGAAACACATCTGGTCATGGGGAGAACCTACAAACTCCTCATAGACAGCAGCAGGATCTGAACCCAGTTACTGACACTGTAAAGCAATTCACTGAAGTCTATGCTACCGTGCCGCCCCGTGCGGGTGGGCGTTGTGAAGGAGGAAAGGGTCTTGCTTTGCTGTTGCTGCTTTGGTGCCTGTTGTGTTCTGTATTGCTCTGCAAAGAATTTTAGGATGCTATGTTGCCGCCAAAAAGCGTAGCAATATTTGCTGACAGCCCCCCAGCACTAACTTAGGTTGTGTCAGTTGTTAATGCAAATGAAACATTTCACTGTATGCTTCAATACCCCTCTTGGGGCTTAATCTGCTGACAGTAGATCGCCAGAGTCCTCAGTCCTGGGCCAGGTTTTCTAAATGATCCCCAAGGTGCAGTCCATCTTCTTAGAGCCTTTCTCTCCCAGGGATGAGGCCTTTGGAGCTTCTGTGGCTCTGGGCTTTTTGCGGGATGGGTTACTAGTCCCATGCCCAATCCTCGTCCTTTCACATCTGGGCTTGGGACCGTCTTCGGCAGAGTTATGTTTTGATGTATATGTAATAAATAAATGAATCTGAATCAGAATTAGAATCTGTCTTCCTGTCTCACCACTTTCATTGATTTATATCCCAGCACAGATCTGTCTCTCTGTACTACAGTGTAGTGCAGACCAGCACAGGGCAAGATAGAACAGGACAGCATTATATTGTGCCAGGCAGTGCAAGGCAAGGACACGCAGTGCATTGTGGGATAGAACCCGAACAATACAGGTCAACGCAGGTCAGGGCTGCACAATGTAGGACAGCACTGGGCTGCGTTGTGCAGGGCAAGTGGCTGTAAAGACAATGAAAAACATTCATAATCACTGAGCTCCTAGTAAAACATAATAAAATAAGGCCAAAAAAATTAAAATGCAAATAAAATCCATTAAAATAATGAACTGAACCAAAATAATAAGAGCAGACAAAATAGTCAAGCACTACATATAAGCATGCAAATTTCTCTGTGCTCTGTGTCGCCACTTTTATATCTACTACCTTTTCCTTATGGGTTTTATGGTACCAGTCCACAATCCGCAAATTTAAAAAATGGATATAAACTCACAAATTTTAAGGCAAACGTATTACTCATGAAACTGATGTATTTTAATATAAATTTATTGTAAAAGCTTTTAAAACAAATAACATTTATGAGAGCTGTTCTGTCCACTGGAAATTCCACCCAGAAGGGAAGAACAGTAGCTCAATAGTTAATGTTGCCATTTTGTTGCTACCGGGGCCTAACCTCAGGCTCTGTCTATGCAGATTTTAGATATTTTCTCTGTGGCTGTGTAAATTTTCTTTAATTTTTCTGGTAAATTTCCACATTCCAAAGATGTACTTGTTGATTAATTGGCTACTGTATATTAGCCCTCGGTGCATTTTAATGTCAAAAAGAATCAAAAGATAGTCAATCGGAATGTGTCACCAGCACATGGGAATAAGGACAGCAGAAAGAGGATAATGAGACTGCTGTCTTGGAAGCTGGTATTGATTCAATGGGCCAAATACCCTCTTTTTGTATTGTTACATATAAGAAGACAAATGAGATCTATTGTGGAAATGTGAGACAATCTCCTTTTCCAGGGTTAAAGTTCTCCAAAATTATCATATCACTTTCTTGGAATCAGTGAGATGGATTTTTGAGAAATATGAGTGAAAGTTCTGGAGGAAGTCAATTCCAATCTGTTGATATGTAATCCTCACTGAAACAAGCAGTTGGATGTATCTACTTATTACCAAAAAAAAGGACAGGAGTTAAGTTCAAGTTCATCTTTAATGTTACGTGTTTCCAGCTAAGTGAAACATTGTTCCTCTGGGCCACACACACACACACACACACACACACACACACACACACACACACAGCACAAATTGTTAGGATCAAGCCCAGACAATCACAAAATGATATTAACACATGCCCCTGAGTGGAATGGCCTGAAGATTGACAGGTTGACATAAAGTATGAGGTGCATGTTTGTGTGAGACAGTGTTATGTTACCGGCACTGTTATAATAAGACAAGGCGTCTCATCAATATGTGAAACAGCAGCAATAAAAATGGAAAGTGACCAGCGCAGGATGAGAGTGTGTTGGTGAGTCGGGGGGTGGGGGTGATAGATGGCACAGCAGGGCATTCAGACAGAGTGGCAAGAGTGGCAGCGGGGTGGCGAGAAATCTAACAACTTGGGAATAGAAGCTGTTACCCAGCCTGACCGTTCTGATTCTAATGCTATGGCACTTTCTACCCGATGGCAAGTTGTCAAAGAGATTATGGGATGGATGGGAGGGGAGGACCAATGCTTTCTCCTCCCTGCAATGATGAAGGCATTCTTTTCTTCAGTATTCCTACACTTCCTGAATTAGTAACCCTAAATAAAACAAAACATTGGAATTCCAGGCATAAGTCAATGTGGCACTACATAAATACTTCTCTCCATCTCACTTTAAATGTATGCTCATTTATGCTCAGGAGGAGAAGATGGCAGCGTGCCGTGCGTGCGCAGCTCTCCAGTGAAAAATGATGTCGTATCTGTTAAATAGGGGCTGTGGACAATTCTGATTTGACGGAGAATGGATGTGAAATCACAAAAGAACATCTAGAGAAATTTCTGAAACGCCCGTCCGCTGCTGTCGTTACTGTGTGGTCGGGAATCTTTCGGAGGGTAGGCCTCAAAATTCCTGGCCTTGCCTACTTTTGGCGACCGAGAAAGAGGTCGAATCACTCGGACAGAGATGGTGCTCAGTACTCGGTGTCGGAGAGCTGATCAGAGCTCGAAGTTTTCCGATGACTCAGAGTCGGATTGTGGTCGGCATGGCAGGGAGAGTTCTTCCTTCTCCCATCTGCGTGAGATGTGGGACATTTGAGAAACTTTGAACTTTACTTTGCTCACGGACTTTCTTCATCAAGTTATGGTATTGTGCACTGTTGTAACTATATGTATAATTATGTGCAAACAACAGGAATTCTGCAGATGCTGGAAATTCAAGCAACACACATCAAAGTTGCTGGTGAACGCAGCAGGCCAAGCAGCATCTATAGGAAGAGGCGCAGTCGACGTTTCAGGCCGAGACCCTACGTCAGGACTAACTGAAGGAAGAGTGAGTAAGGGATTTGAAAGTTGGAGGGGGAGGGGGAGATGCAAAATGATAGGAGAAGACAGGAGGGGGAGGGATAGAGCCGAGAGCTGGACAGATGATAGGCAAAAGGGGATACGAGAGGATCATGGGACAGGAGGTCCGGGAAGAAAGACGGGGGGGGGGGGTGACCCAGAGGATGGGCAAGAGGTATATTCAGAGGGACAGAGGGAGAAAAAGGAGAGTGAGAGAAAGAATGTGTGCATAAAAATGAGTAACAGATGGGGTACGAGGGGGAGGTGGGGCCTAGCGGAAGTTAGAGAAGTCAATGTTCATGCCATCAGGTTGGAGGCTACCCAGACGGAATATAAGGTGTTGTTCCTCCAACCTGAGTGTGGCTTCATCTTTACAGTAGAGGAGGCCGTGGATAGACATGTCAGAATGGGAATTCCACATCCCATTCCCATTCTGTTAGTCCTGACGAAGGGTCTCGGCCTGAAACGTCGACTGCGCCTCTTCCTATAGATGCTGCTTGGCCTGCTGCGTTCACCAGCAACTTTGATGTATGTTGCTCAGATCTCCCTACAGCCTTCGTCACTCAAGTGAAAACAACTTAAGTTTTTATACAACCAACACACATCAAAGTTGCTGGTGAATGCAGCAGACCAGGCAGCATCTCTAGGAAGAGGTACAGTCGACGTTTCAGGCTGAGACCCTGATCTCGGCCTGAAACGTCGACTGTACCTCTTCCTAGAGATGCTGCCTGGCCTGCTGCGTTCACCAGCAACTTCGATGTGTATTGCTTGAATTTCCAGCATCTGCAGAATTCCTGTTGTTTAAGTTTTCATACCTTGTGCTCTCTGTTGGGACAAACTGCAGCGGTGGGAGCGGTGGAATGACAGGCTGGATTGCGTGTGTCTGTAAATTGCCGGGAGACTGTAAAACCAGTTGCTGGACATTGTTGCTCAGAGTCTTGGACTGTATATGTTTTTTTTTGAGTGAATATGCTTCTTTGCACGATATTTTGGATCATGTTACTCACTATTTTTCAATGTTCACCTGTTATTTTGAATGTTTTGCATTTTGGCCCCAGAGGAACGCTGTTTCATTCAGCGGAACCTATGTATGGTTTGAATAATAATTAAACTTGATTTGATTATATGTTTTAATTTGAAACTGAAAGATCACACGCAGTTGGTGTTTGAAATAACAAGCGATTTATTAAACCGATGCATGCCTGGAGACCAGTCAAAGCTGATCTGCCTGAGTATGAATTCGGTACAGCTTTTATATTCTCAATTGATGTGATTACCAGTTCAGCTGCATTTTGATCGGGTGGTTAAAGAAACACTTAATTAAGTAACAGACTAGATCCTGATTACAGAATAAAGTGATTATCCACAGGTCTAACAGCAAATCCAATTTTCTGTTACAACAGTGGGTCCACACTGTAACATAATTAATGAAGATCCTGAAACTTGGACGTCATCACTGCTGCATTCCATGTCTGTACATGTAGGCTTTGTCTGCAGTTCCCTGTTACCATGCTAGCACAATCCACATTCCTGTTTGGTAGTTATTAGCTCTTATTATAACATCCTCTGCTCTAGACAACCGGTAAAACTCTTCTAAACTCCTTTGAAAGCCTTGACATTCTTCCTACAATGAGGTTCAAATGGTTCGATTTAATATCGGAGAATGTACAACTTGAAATTCTTATTCTTCACAGATATCCGCAAAACACGAAACTCCCATTGAATGAATAATAGAAACAACAAAACCCCAAAGCCCCCACACCCCCTCCCGCGCACAAGCAGCAGCATCGACACTCTCCCTACCCCCCCTCCACTTGTGCCAGCAGAAACACCGACCCTCCACCCCCCACCATGCAAGCAATAGCAAAAGCCCCCCCAAAGAGAACTTAATCTAGAGTCCATCATAAGTTACAGTCCATAACCCAGCACTTCGATATCTCAGATAGGTTCACTGAGGGAGAGAGAGGTCGCCCCTGCAACAAAAAGAGTGGAGACTAGTAACTCGCTGTTCCAATGCTGTTCTGAGGTTACAATCTTCCACATCGCTTCTCCAAGCCCCCCTGACCCGAGGACCGACAGGCTCTCACTGTCTATCAGCAAGAGAGAGAACAGGGTTCCTCTGGCAGTGGCACACACCGCCTGCCGTCGTGCTTCCGTCTCCCACATCACTTCAGTCGGCGAAGTAAGTGACCAGCATTGATTGCAGGAAGTCCTGAAGTAACATTATAACACTAATTTCCTCCTGATTTCTGACAGATCCAAGATAACGCTTCCTCTGCAACTGCCTGTAGGAAGAACGCCACACTTCAAATGAGTCTTGTAAGCGACACTGACAACTTCCATGATGAATGCTTAGCCACCTCGAAACCAGGCTCAGAGTTAATGAATTTCTAAATTTGTCTTACAATCTGCAGCTGTTCACTCAGCACTAACACATCAGGCCAAGATTATGCACTCAACTCAAGAAGAGGAACCAATTAATGAAAAGTAATGACTCGGGTAGTGATTTCTGAATGAAATAACAGAGTGAGGTAAGCCAATTGCAGACATCCACTTAAGCTCAAGAGCAAATTTATGAATAGTCTGACCTTGTAGCATTTTCACACTTTGAAATTTTATACAATATAAAATTTGTATATAATGGAGCCAAAATATTATTTCAATGTAAAAGAAGAATAAACAAAATGCTGGAAATAAGCTGCTGTTTTTTTTAGCCTGATGAACAAAGAGCCTCTTGATCTAATTGGAGTCATAGAGCCACAAAACACTACAGCACAGAAGCAGGCCCTTTGGCCCATCTAGTCAATGCCAAACTATTATTCTACTTAGTCCATCGACCTGCAGCTGGACCACAACCCTCCACACCCCTCCCATCCATGTACTTATCCAAACTTCTCTTGCATGTTGAAATTGAACCTGCATCCACCACTTCTGCTGGCAGCTTATTCCACACTCTCACCACCTTCTGAATGAAGCAATTTCCCCTCATGTTCCCCTTGTACATTTCACCTTCCATCCTTTTCACTTTTCATCCTTAACCCATGACCTCAATTGTCTCACTCAACCTCAGTGGAAAACCTGCTTGCATCTATACCATTCTGTATTTAAAATTTACAATATTACTCAAATACTACTGAAATATTAAATTTTATTGTTCATTAATATTTGAGTAATATTGTAAATGTTAAAAACATGACATATTCCCATCATAATTGTGTACCCCTCTCTCTCACATCTGTGCATCGCGTGCAGCTTTGGTAACCTAACTACAAGGGAGAAATCGGTAATATTGAAATAGTGCAGAGGAAATTTTCAAGGATGTTGCTAGGACTTGAGGACCTGAATTATAGGGAAAGGTTGAATAGGTTAGGACTTTATTCACTGGAGCGTTGGAGAATGAAGAGGATCTTATAGAGGTAAACAAAGTTCTGAGGAGTATAAATTGGATGAATGAACATAGTCTTTTTCTCCTCAGGCTGGGTGAGACTCGAACTAAACCTCATAAGTTCAGGATGAAAGGCTTAAGAGGAATCTGAGGAGGATCTCTACTTTGAGGGTGATGCAAGTGTGGAATGAGCTGTCTGTGAAAGCAGTAGAGGCAGGTTTAGTTGTAACATTTAAGAGAAGTCTGTATAGGTACATGGATAGGAGAGGTTGAGAGGGATAGCGTCCAATTTCAGGTGTAGGTAGATGGGACTAGGCCAGCATAGACTAGATGGGTTGAAGTGCCTGCTCCTACTACTCTAAACACAATACCTTGATACATGTGACAATAATAAACCAAATTACCAACATACATAGACTTCTACGATCAATATCAGTCATACAGTCACTCATCCAAAGAGTCTCAAAACCACACATGGGGTGCTGAACCACTAGAACACAAAGCCAACAGTTTGTTTCCTAACAATTCAAAGTAGGGCAATTTTGCAAACTTAAACTGTATCATTTCAAGCAGAGTTAGTGATGTGAACATACTTGTAACAAGTTCTTCATACTTTTACTTCAATGGCCACATCCGTCAACATATTTCATTAACTGCTATTTCTTTCCACGCTGTGTGGCCCATTGGATGGCAACTTTGCTATTTCTTTAGCATTTTGTCTGTTTTATTTACGAAGCTGAGTTGCTAGCTCGATGTTCAGTCCAGCACGGATGAAAAGCATGGCTTATCTCATAAAGTTGTGGTTTACAAAGATATTTGATATGGATGCCTTAAATATTTCCATTAAAACATCACCGATTATGCCTTTTAATGCATAATAGTCATTTGTGTAATCTTCCTTTACAGTTGGAACTTGATTAAAATTCAGTTATAGAAAGTTATTCCAAATGCTCTTTGTAAAACATAGGCCTGCTGTGGGCTAGACATAGAACATTCAAACAAAATAATAGCCTCTTGCTAGATAGTGAACCCTTTATGGCATTGGCAACCAGTGTTCTGTAAGGAGTTTGTACGTTCTCCACGTGATTGCATATGTTTCCTCCTGGACCTTTATTGTTTATTTTATGTGTGGAAAATTGGACAAGGAAACAGTCCTGCCAGGGTAGAACTATATTGCTTATGCAGTGTTGACCTTTGACCAGCATTTTGTGTGTTGAGCCATCTGTACTAATCTCACTTTCCATCATTTTCCTTTGCTCACTTCAAGTGCTCACCTTGATACTTCTTAAATTTTGTAACCACTTCTACAACGGCCAATCCCATTGGGTAACATATTGTTGGTTCCAGCTCTCCTCGGCATGAAAAAAATGCTTCCTTAGATCCACTCTAACTTTCAAGTCTTTTGCCCTCTGATCTTTAACAGCACTGGCAGAGGAAAAGTTTCCGTTATCTGTCTTACCTGTAGTCCTTATAATTTTGTGTACTTCAGTCAGGTACCCCCTTCAGCCTTTACCTTTGAAATGATAAAAAGTCCTGATTGGCTGGATGCAGAGAGAATGTTGTCCTCCAACTGTGCTGAACAGCACAAGTAAAGACCATCATAATAAGGTAGTCACCAAGTTTAATGTACTAATTAACCAATGCACCTTGGAATTTTGTCTGGATGACCACAGATGCAAATGGGGATAAATGTTTCAAACTTGCTCTTTGTAATGAGACTGCACCGACGTTTTTATAAACATGTCTCCTAAATTAATTTGAAAGATACAGATTTAAATAAAAAACCTTTGTCAATAAGTTTAAGAGAAAGTTTGTCAGGCAATCCTTGTAATTTACACAGTTGGCTTTATGTTGATGCACAGAATGTACAGATCAATATTTGGTCTTTTTTTTGATGTACAGTCTTTGAAGATGGGAGATTGGGTGTGTATGAAGAAGGCCACAGATTCATACTTTTGCAAACAAAATTTAAAATATTATTGGAGTCACTGGCAAGCATAATCATTTTGGAATAAATCAGAATTCCTCTGCCATACTGTTTTAGTTCATATACAAAAAACATACACAACAGTACTGGCACTTCGGCTAATGATGTGCTGATCTTTTAACCTTCTCAAAGATCAATCTAACCCTTCATAGCCCCTCATTTTTCTATCATTCATGTGCCCAGCTAAGAATTTCTTAAATGACCCTAATGTATCTTCCTCTACCACCACCCCTGGGAGGGTGTTCCACGTACTGGCCACCTTCTAATGTGTCATAACTTATCTCTATACCAGGGGTTCCCAACTTTTTTTGTGCCATAACCCCTACCATTAACTGAAGGGTCTATGGAACTCATAGGTTGGGAACCCCTGCTAAGTACTTTCCTCCAATCTCCTTAAAATTATGCCCCCTGGTATTAGCCATTTCCACCCTGGGAAAATTTCTCTGGCTATCCATTCAATCTATGTCTTTTATCACCTTATACATCGATATCAACTCATCTCTTATCCTCCTTCTATTATACATTTCCAAATGAGGAGGGAGGAGAAGATGGAGGCGTGACGCAGCTTCCAGTGGCCACTCCGCTGAATGATATCTGTTATCTGTCAAGTAGGGTGCTGTGCATAATTCTGATTTGATGGAGACAGACGTGAGAGCACGGAGGAACATCTGGTGAAACTTCTGAAATGCCTGTTTCGCTGCCGCTGCTACTGTGTGATCCAGAATCTCCGGAGGGGAAGGCTCTGTGTCCTCGGCTTTGCTTGTTGCTCGGCGGCCGGAGCAGGGTCGAAGTGCTCGGTGCTTGGTGTCGGAGGGCTGGTCAGAGGCTCAAAGTTTTCAGCCGGACTCAGAGTCAGCTGCGGTCAGGTGCTTGCAATGCATCGGCAAGTTTGTGGATCTTGGAGATTCATGGCAGGGAGAGTTTCTCCCTTCTACTGTCTGCGTGAGATGATGGGGCTATCGGGACTTTGAGACTTTTTGTACCGTGCCCATGGTCTGCTCTTTATCAAATTACAGTATTGCTTTGCACTGTTGTAACTATATGTTATAATTAAGTGGTTTTGTCAGTTTTAGTCTTGGTCTGACTTGTGTTTCTGTGATATCTTTCTGGAGGAACATTGTATCATTTTTTAATGCATGCATTTCTAAATGACAATAAATGAGGACTGAGTGTCCTCATAATCTAATCTAAAAAATATGTTTTCAATAAAAAGACTTTCTATTTACCGAGCTTTAGTGATAAGGAACTACAAACATTTCCATAATTGCCATTGTGAAGGTGGTAGTGTGTAATGTGATTGAATACTCCAGTCTTTCTGGTGAAGACACTGTCATGTTGCTGAGTTCCAGGACTTAGACTCACTGCGATTTTCTCAGGCCTCTGCTGCTCAAATCAGAGATGAAAATGAATGCTGGAAATACCCTGTAGGTTAGGAAACAAATGTTTTGAATTACACTGAACTTCTTGAGCATTAATGCATGAAATTGATGAATGTTCAGGTACTTCTATTTCAGTGAAACATGTAAAACTAAATTGTAAAAGTAGGAAAAGTTGGAGAAGGGCAAGACCACACAATTATCAGTCCCAATTTTCTCTCTTGGGTTAAATGCAATATTAAGAATATTTTTAGTTTTAACTGACAAACCATGAAAAGCTTGCCTGTGACAACTTATGTGGAAAATTGCTCTTTTTCACCATAGAGAGGGCTTGGCAGGAGGAATTATCGCCTGCTGTCTGCTGTATGTGTGAGAAACTCTACGCATTCCAGCACTGTAGAGTTAAAATTGCTCAACAAGAATGTCTGTGCTTGCACTCATGGGAGTTACAGACAAGGGAATATAACTACAAAGTAAGGGGCCAGTTATGTTGTGTAACTTGAAAACATTAAACTAATTGGAAGAAAAACGAGAGCCAGGATTATCTGTCTAACTCCGTTCCTTACTTTAAGCGAGGCACGCACGGATCACATGGTAGTGTGATGATGTATACAATTCATGTATTTTTACATATAATCTGTATTGAATTATTTAAGCAAACAAGAATCAAATATATAGGCAAGTTTACTTAAATATTACTGAAATATTAAATATATAACGGTCGGTCATTTAAAACTGAGGGGTGTAGAAATTTCTCATTAATCAAACAATATACTGTATATACAAGATTGTTCAAATATTTCTGAAATATTAACTACATAACAGAGCCAGTCATTTAAAACTGAGTGGTGTAGAAATGTCTCCTCTCAGAGTGTAGCAAATCTCTAGAATCCTAGATTAGAGGGCATATTTTATGAGGAAAGGTTGTGCAAGCTGGGGCTTTTCTGTATGGAATGAATGGGAATGAGAGACGACTTGATAGAGGTGTATGAGATGATGAAGAGGCATAGATAGTGTGGGTAGCCAGCGTCTTTTACCCAGGCCAGCAATGGCTTATTCTGGAGGACATCCTTTTAAGATGATTGGAGGAAAGTTTAGGAAAGATGTCAGAGATAGGTTTTTTACATAGGGAGTGGTTGGTGCCTGGAATGTATGTGGCGCTCCAGGGAAGGGGGTGGGCATAGTTGACAGCCTGCCCCAGCATTCCTAGGAGCCAGCAACATTTATCGTTCTTCTTCTAAAACTCTTTTGTAGGATTATGGTGGGATGTTCAAGTTAATTGATTATTACATTTTAGTTTGGGTTATACAATTATTTGCTTGTGTGTTTGCCTGTAACTGGGATGTGTGATAATCACCTCCCTTGTCTGAATGAACTGAGTGTGCTCGCTCCCCGGGACAAAGCACCCAGACTGCGTTTGTGCTTGTTGCAGTAAAAATGGATGTTGAGTTAAACAAGCTTTACTCATCCGTCATCATGGACCAAGTTCTCACCACAGTATTGTCAGGGGTAGTGGTAGAGGCTGAGATATTAGCAACATTTAAGAGACTCTTAGATAGCATAAGGATGAAAGAAAAATGGCAGAGTATGGACTGTGTAGGAGGGAAAGGTCAGATCGATCTTGGAGTAAGCAAAAGATAAAGGCAACATTTTGCAACCATGCTGTGCTGAATTGTTCTGTGAGAGTGCTGAAAGCTGGATCATCAGTTATATTTAAGGTGGAGATAGATAAATACTTGAAATATAAGATTGTGAAAATGGGGAACTGGCAAAGCCTGTTTTTGCTTACTGTTCACTCCAAGTACGATTTATTGCAAATGTCCTATGCTAGATGGAAACAGTCTCTTGCCTTATTAAGTGGCATGATGTCCCAAATAAACAAAAGAAATCCCAGCTATTTTCTTGATAATTTTTGTTTTTTAGGAGTTGGCCCTAGTATGCAGCTGCCCCGATTAACCAATGGCCCAGTTGAATGGATTTGAGTGTATTTCGTAATTCATAATAATTTCTATGTCTTTCCACTTTACTGCTGGTGCAAAATGAAAAATTTCATGTCATCATGAGGAAATACAGTAAGTACATCGTGATCATAAAACTGATCCTGAATCTGATCATTAAATTGAAACTTCAGACAATTTCTGGTGTCTGTATGGTGGTAACTAGCACACAGCTGCAGCAAAATTGCTTTTATATGCAATTTAAGCATTAAAAATTGGTGCCAATGGATTACATCTCTAAGCTAAATAACACGTATAATGTGGATTGGTATATCAATTTACTTTTATAGATTGCAGTTAAGTTGCTGAATCTAAGACATTGGGAGAATAAAATGGCAGTTAGTGTAGGATTGGTACAAATAGGTGCTTAATGGTCAGCACAGAATCAATGGGATGAACGGCCTGTTTCTGTGCTGTGCACTCAATAACACTACAGCTCTACATGAAGATTTTATCAAAGAAGTAATTAAGGTAAGTCTCAAAAACTCTTTTAATTGTTATTACAGATTATATTTAGTTGCGTATCATAAAAATCTTACATTAAGTAACTAAAAATAACTACTTTACAGAACATCAATAATGATTGAATTTGTTTCCTCGCCCCAAACTGAATCCAAAATTAAAATCAGCACACACAAGCCATGTGTATAATCTGGCATATAACAGGAAAGCATGAGCCAAATACTTATTCCTAAAGCTACCTAAAGTGAGGTGTGAGTTGCACAGATCTGGAATTTTGTACCGTGATCTCAATCTTTCATCATACATTTATTAAACAAGCGTTTGTATTTATTTATTCATTTGCTGCCTCCAACAGATCTCTTGAAAACTGAGACTGATACAGGTAAAAAGGTTAGCTTTGCAGTGAAGAAGCTAGTAATCCACAATGGCCAAGTACAACTGAGGAGAAGAGTATTGGATGCAAATTTTCTGTTCAATCGACCGATTTAGATTACCAAGAAGCTGTTTTGCTTCGTTGATTTTGGAGATATTTCACTGGAGTCTTTATTGTTTGAGAATTATTTTGATGCTGGCTGACTCTGAGTAGGAGTCAGCGGGAGTTACAATAATAAAAGATTGGTTTGATCTTTTGTAAGAAATAGAATCAGAAGATTGCACGCTTTATTGGTCCATACTTAATCATTTTATTGCTTAGATATTGTTCCTAAAATGGAAAAAAAATTAAAAAATCAGTGGAAACTTTATTAAGTTTGAGGGGTGAGTGAGTGAAACACATGAGTCTGAGGGGTCTTGACAGGTTGGATGTGAAGAAGATGTTCTGTCTAAGAAGAAGCTCGAATTAGGGACTATTAATTAAATATAATGGGTCACCGATTTAACACAGGATCTACTTTTTCAAAAGACTTATAGTCCATGTAAGTTTCTTCACAAAGAGTGATAGTAATCATAGAAGGTTATTAGGTTAGAGTTAGACAGACTTTTGATAAGCAAGGGACAGTAAAGTTGTCCTGAAGGCAGAAACGTAGAAATGAGGTTACTAGTAGATCAGACAGGAAGTTTCTGAATGGCAGAAGAAGTTTGAGGAGTGTGCAATCTGCTCTGCACTGGTTTTGCTTGCATGTCCTTGAATTTCAGAGTACTCATCCGAAGCATCAATGGTGTCCATTCACAGAAAGTAGTTGTCCAGTGTTGTGCTTTAGTTGCAGACATACAGCCATTGATTCAGTCTGCTAGTCAGTATGGACGATTGTTTAAGATTGAATCCCACCAGTGCAGCTTGGAATTTGAATGAATGTAAATAAATTAAAAATGTAAAGTTTGTTTCAGTAATGGTACCTATGAAGTTAGTTGATTGTGATAAACACCTATCTTGTTCACTAATGACCTACTTGAAAAGAAATCT
Organism: Mobula hypostoma; assembly: GCF_963921235.1. NCBI lineage: Eukaryota > Metazoa > Chordata > Chondrichthyes > Myliobatiformes > Myliobatidae > Mobula > Mobula hypostoma. Next base: position 180,271,942 of record NC_086101.1, on the reverse strand, counting down.
GCCAGCCTAACTGTATGGACTATACTGTGTATGACTCCAAACCAACCAATGTTATTGATTTTAATCATCTCCTTAGTTTAGGAGCAATTAGAATGATAATACATACTGTCACTTCCATTACTGCTCACATTATGTGAATGATTAACTAAAAGGTGGCAAAAGATTAAGACACTGGATGACAAAGGACATTGAAGGTTTCATCAATCTCAAGAGAAGCATATGACATGTACAGACAACTGAAATCAAAGTTCAAAATACATTTATTATCAAAGTATGTATACAGAATTCGTCCTCCCACAAGCAGCCACAAAACAAAGAAACATAATGAAGCCTGGTTAAGAAAGCATCAAACTGCGAACGTGTGAGAAAAGAACAAACTGCGCAAATGGCAAAAAGCAAGTGAACAAAACATAGAACATCAAAGATCAAACCAGCAGTCCAATAGTGTTCAGTTTGGCCCAGTTATTGCCAGGCTGCTAGCTCATCACTGTCACAGGGCAGAGCATTCTTCACTGAAGCACCCCAGTCCACATCGATTGCCCCAATCAAACTGTTCAAAAACAGCAAAAAAAGAGTACAGAATCCAGGAACACATGCAACATGTACCTCAAAGTCCCCCAAAAAAGAGTCCACAGTCTCATTGATCAATTATTGCAATGTGTATCCCAAGACTTCCATACTTCCCTCCTTTAGCAGCTAGCGAGAGGGAGAGGAGGCTGATGGCGCGAGACACCGGCTGTCCTCCACTATCATTATCGTCTTCCACCTTGCTCGACGCCTTAGTCAGAGAGAAGCAATGGAGTCCATTGTAGGCCGGTGCCATCGAAGCTTCAAGTGAGTCCGTTAAGGAATGTGAATTGATGTATGGTGGTGCTCAGTGGAGAGCATTTTTGCTGTTTGCATCTCCACCTTGTACGAAGGCTCCAACGCACAGGATCACAAGAGACTGCAGAGGGTTCTCCACCACAGGCACAAGCCTCCCCACCATCACGGACATCTTCAACAGGCAGTGCCTCAAGAAGGTGGCATCCATCATTAGGGACCCCCATCATCCGACATATGCCCTCTTCTCAATACTACCTTTGGAGAGGAGGTACAGAAGCTTGAAGACCTACACTCGATGTTTTAGGAACAGCTTCTTCCCCTCCTCCATCATGTTTCTGAATGGTTCATGACCCATGAATGCTACCATGCTATTCCTCCTTTGCACAATTTATTTATTTATATCTCGTAACTTTTAGTAACTTCTTTATTTTTTATTTATTATAATCAAACAAACAAAAAAAAAGCACATCCACAACCATAACAAAATCAAATTAAATATTGAGCAGCAAAAAGGGAGAAAAATATGAAGGCAAAAGTAAACATACACAGCAGAGGTGCACCTCAGTCTTCACCCCGTAAGAAAGTCCAATACAGGGCCCCATATTCTTTCAAAGATGTCCCCTCTGTCCTCATTACATAGTCTCAGTCTCTCCAAATGTAAAGTATTTGCCAGTTCTCTCAGCTACAGATCGTATGGAGGCACAGAGTCCATTTTCCACATTTGCAGGATTAACTTCTTAGCAATCACCATTCCAAACAATACAGCCATTTTTTTTTCATACATATTGGCTGAAGATAGGGAGCTTGTTGCTACAAGGATGGCTATGAGCGGGTCTGGTTCTTAGTACTTTTCATGCCCTGCATTGTACTGTTGCCATAAAACAACAAATTTTGCAATATACAGTATGTCAGTGAAAGTAAACCTGGCCATAATTCTGATTCTGAATATAAAGGCTATAGGAAAGAACTTAAGGAAGACATTTAGGGAAAAGTGGGCCATGTTTAAGTCATTCCTGAAATACATTAGGAGCAATAGGATAGTCAGGCAAAGAGTGAGTCTGTTTAGGGACCAAAGGAGCAAATTGTGTATAGAGACAGACGATGTGAGCTTGGTGCTCGGTGTACTATTCCAATCTGTATTAACCAAGGAAAGGAACATGGAATAAAAGGAGTTTAGGGATAGTCTATTGATGTTCTGGATTATGTCAGGATTAAGCAGGCAGAAGTATTGAATGTCCTGTGACACAGAACGTTGGACAATATCCACAGTGCTGAGAAGAGATCACTCTGAGAATGCTATGGGAAGAAAAGGAGGAAATTGCTCAGCCCAGATGGAGACTTTCTGATCTTCTTTGGTCACAAGTGTGGGACCAGAAGACAGGAGAATAACTAATATTTATTGTGCAAAATTCTTCGGCACTCTAGATTTTTTATGCAGTTTCAGATAGTGTGGCCTTCTCAGAGCCCTGATCTCAACATCTTCGAGGTTGTCTGGGATTACATGGAGAAGGAGAACCAAGCAAGACTGCTGAAGTCTGCAGAAGAACTGTGACAAGTTCTCGAAGACGCTTGGAATGACCTACCTGGTGATTTTCTTGTAAAACTGCATGACTGTGTACCTAAGAGAATTGATGTGGTTTTAAAGGTATAAAGTGTGGTCACACCAAATAATGATATGATTTTGTTTTTTTAACTGTTTATCAATCTTTATAGTATTTTTTGATACTTAGAAACATTTCATTTTATTATTTTTGAAAACATTTTCATTTTACAGAGTTTTTATACTTCTGTGTACGGGCTACGCCGTGGGCCTGATTTATACTTTTGCGTAGCCCTACGCCGTAGTGAGCATGCGTAGTTGTGTCTGCGTCGCTCGGCAAATCACTTGCAAAACGTTAGTTGACGGCGGGGTTTCTATGCCACTGTGTTGAGTTTCTTCGTGAGAGACATGTACAAGGAAATGAATTTCAAATATTATCGGATGTCGGCAGATAGATTTGACGATTTGGTTCATTGTTTCCAGCCATTTATTTCGCATCAGTGTACAGCCATGGTGGAGAAAAGCAACTGGAAATGCGTATGAGGAAATGCGATGCTACCAAGCGGACCAATCTCAGTTGCTGCGGTCTGCGTCGCCACAACGCGTGAGTTACATTTTTGGGGAGGTGCACGTCACCCTATGGCATAGGGTACGTGATACCTACGGCGTACTTTTGACGCATGTATAAATCAGCTTTAAGATTTGCATAGCACTGTATATTACTGACTTGGATGTGAATTAGAAGCTATGATTAGTAAGGAGGTGTCATAGTTAGGAAGGTTGCATAATGGTACAGAAGGATATGGATCAAATAGAAAGCATTTACAAATGGATGAGAATCTACTGTTACTACTACTACGTCGACTCAGACCTAGGGGGCCGGCGTCGGGCACGATGACAGACTCTCCACTTCTCCCTCTCCTTTATCAGTGTGTTCAGTTCATCTACATTAGCTGCGCCACTGTCTTCTAGGAGCGTGTTGACCATAGTCTTGGGAGGGCGCCCAGGGTTCATCCTCCCATGCTTGGGCTCCCAGACGATGACTAGGCTGGCAGGTAGTTCAGGATGGCGTAGACAGTGCCCCGCTAGTTGCAGTCTTCTCGCCTCGATTTTAGTGGTGAACATTGGTAGGTTGTTATAGAGCTCAACGTTCGTCATGTGCTGTTGCCAACTCATGTCAAGAGCCATCCGGAGCATTTGTGTATAGCAACTATCTAGAAACTTTTGCATCGCCTTGGTGAGTGTCCATGTCTCGCGTCTGTACGTGAGAATGGACTCTATGACTGCTATGAAAATCCTCTGTTTAAGCCCTCTGGTCAGGTTCGACTTCCGGATATCCTTCATGTCGTTCATAGCCCTCCACGCCAGCGCCTTCCGTATCTTCATGCCCTTCTCTGAACTCATCATTCTTGACCCAAGGTACTTGTAGTCTAAGACTTCCTTAATAGTATCATTCTCTATGGTCTTGAGAGTACCTTCGTTGCAGTTAAACACCACGCACTCTGTCTTTTTAGTGTTTAGGTGAAGTCCAACTTTATTGCATTCTATTTCCACTTTTGTCAGCAGCTGCTGTGCTTCCTCCATCTGGTTAGAAAGCAGGACTATGTCATCTGTAAAATCGAGATCTGTGAGTGTAACTAGTCTGATCCTTTTGATTCGCCATGGCATTACGGTAAAACCAAGCTTGTCATGATCTTCGGTAGCTTGACGCAGAGCGTAATCAAGGACGATTATAAAGATGTAGGGTGCCAGAGTGTCTCCTTGCAGCACACCAACTAGGAGCTCAAACACTGCTGTTTCTCTGTCTGGTGATACAACTTTCGCCAAGGTTTTGGTATAGCTGGACTCTATTGCTCTCAGTAGATGGTCTGGCACTCCGCGAGCTTTATTAATTTATTATTATCATTATTAAGGATGAGAATCATGACAGTATAAAGTGATGCATCTTAGGAAGTCAAAGAAGGTAGGACATGTACAATAAATGGTTGGGCATTAAGGAATGTATCCTGAGATATATATAGCTCTATATATATCACTACTTGAACATGTCAACGCAGGTAGAAAGGGTAGTGATTTGCTAAGTGATTTTCAATTAATACACACAAAAAATCAGTGGCAAATCCTCCTGACAGCATAAAATGGCAAGAAAGATGGCAGCGGCTTGGTTACAGTGGCATCTCTGTGTCCAACAAACAAAGTAAATATCTGTCTTAAATGTTTTTCTTGCAATCACAAGACCCTGTTGGACATTGGTAATATAAAATACTGCAAATCCAGTTCATTGGTGAGATTGACACTGGGGGAGCTGTGTGTCCTCGGTTGCTGCGTGGACCAGGCTCTCACGCTGTAGCTTCGCCTGTTACAGCCACCCAGGGGAAGCACTGTCGGAGGCAGTGTGGGAGATGTGGTGGGCTCAATAGAACCCAATCTGGGTTGAGGGCTGCCTCCTCCCTTTGGTGCTGCTCTCCAGTGTTTTGCTCAAAGCTACATTGTCTGTGGCTGTCCCAGTGTGAGACAAGCCATTTTGCCTTGAACTTCAACTTGAACATGAAAATGCTGGAGGATCCCAGCAGGTCAGGCAGCATCTAGAGAACAGTAAAGAGTCAACATTTCAGACCAAGGTTTCCTGCTGACAGCATGGGTGGTTGGATATTCTACTCATTGCTGAAGTCCTTCAAGTTCAACTGCTGAACAAGTTTCCATGACAATCTCCTAATGCATTTTTTTTTCAGTTAATTGTTCATCCTCAGTTTGGGAAGGATTAACTGACGAATATTGAACTATTGGTCATTTTACAAAAGACAGTAACAAAAGACCTCTCATGGAGTTGATAATGTCTTGACAATTGGTTACATTTGAGTTTAGGTCTTAAAAGTTTATCATTTATTGCACTGACCAATCAGCAACCAGTTTTCAGTTGAGTTGTAAAGCTCATGGGCATCAGAGCACGTCATTCACAATAAAAGTAATAAAATAAAAGTGGATTGCTTCTATGATTTAGAATGTTCTGAGACTGCTGTGCATGCAAATTATACTGATCTCAGTCAGAAACAAATGCATAAATATAGATGAGCGAACTGTTTATTTCAAACTGATTTTAGGAGGGCCATCTTTATTCATTATGTATGCTGTGATTAGAATATTCGATCAGTCTAGATAACAGAATCTAAACCAAGTGTTTAGGAGTTGTTGTCAGAGTAATCTGCATGAATAAGTAAATGCAATGTCTTCTGTATGAAATGCGGGGAGTCATAGGTTCACAGAGTTATACAGAATGGAAACTGTTCGAGTTCAAGTCAATCTGTTATCAAAGCAAGCAAAGAATACGACCAAGGTTGACATCCTCCAGATGTTTCACAAAACTATTTCTTTCACTCCTTTTACATTGTCTTTTTCTTTCAAACGTGCTTCTGCTATTGTTCGGCCTTTGATCTACCTTTTGTGTGACCTGGTGCGTTGCTCTCTTCGAAGGGGTTCCATGAGGCATGTGGCTTCCAGGCCTAGAAGTCTGGAGATGGGACACAAGCCCACAGTCAACTTCATTTCTCACTGACTAAAGAGCTGAGGAACACACACCAAATGCTGGAGGAACTCAGGAGGCCAGGCAGCATCTATGGGAAGGAGTACTGTTGACATTTCGGGCTGAGACCCTTCAGCTGAGGAAGATTGAAATCATTAAGGGTGTTCAACGCCGTCTACCAGCCTCTTGATTGATGCCCCCAGAGGAAGGTCCTTGCATTCGAATGGGGTCTCTCTCTCTCTCGATGGAGAATGGTGCTGGAGACCTGGGACCTGGACAAGGTTTAATCAATGCAGTTTGTAGATTAGATCCTGTAGTTCACGTTATGATGTGTTTCTGGTTTCTGATTGCTCCTTTTTTTGTTGCTATTTTGGGTGATTTTGAATCAAGGCAGCCTGCAGATAATGAACACTGAGCTGAAATGAAAATGCCTGGACTCTTTCAATTTTGTGTTCTATATTTTGTGTTTTTCACTCGTTTTTCTTGTTGCTGTTCGCAAGGTTTGTTTTTTTTTGAGGGGGTGTTGGTTGATGATTTTCTTTGAAGAGGTCCCATGGTTTTCTTTGTTTTGTGGCTGTCTCTGGGAAAGGCAACTCTCAGGGTTGTATACTGCATATATACAATGATCATAACTTGCACTTTGAATGTTGAACTGTATGTCACCCAATTTTACACTGTAATTCATTTCCTTGTAGACATTCATAGTAGAACAAAGAAAGACAATAGGATCAATGAAAAACTATACACAGAGGCTGACAAACAACCAACATGCAGATACAATAAAACAGATGATAGTAATAAAATAAACAAGAAAATAATGAAGATCATTCACAAGAATAAAATGGTTCTTCTACCCGTTACCATCTATAGCTGCTATGAATAAAAGAGCTGGAACCTTTATCAATCTGCATTGGATCCATTTCATTTCACCAGTCAGTGCATTTTGCTTTCATGTAAACCTGTTACACAATCAGGCAATTCTCTTTCGATATAACTATGGATAATCATATCACTATGGCCTTATTGGATTATTAATAGTTTTCCCACCATGATGGTTTAATTGATTGAGAATGAACGCTGTGATTGACTCTTGTGTTCAGTCCCTGACACATAACCGTTAGTAAGTGAATGGTATTATGACACCTCAGAGACCTCTGTACCTAGGAATAATCTCAAGGAAAGATGGCAGTAATTGAAAAGGACAATCAAAAGCCTAATCTACATTTAAGTTATTAAGCAAATAACCTTATTTTTCTGCCCCAACTGTATATGTAAACGTAGATGATATGTGATTTATGGGAAGACATTGCTTCCTGCTTGGCATTGGCGCCTGCCGCATCTCCAACAGTACCCATATGTCAACTGCGGGGTCATCAGCCGGGGAGCACCACTCATTGAAGTTTTCTGGTGGCGGAGCAGTGGCAAGAATGTCTCCCTGCTTCCCTCTGCAGCTTCCAATGCAGTTAGTCAATCCCCTAGTTTCCATTCATCCTCCTCAGCCGTGGGCAAAAGCTGTCCTTTTCTGCCTCTTCTGCCAGCTCCCTGGTGGCCCTCCTGAGCCTCACTCTGGTCAGTGCCATATCACGGTGTCATCTTGTCGTCAATGCATTGATGAAGCCCATCATCTTACTTCCACAGGGTCGCTGATGGTCCTCTAACCAGCTTCCTAACACTGAGCTGCTGGGTCAGAGTACTTCACCCTCTTCTGCTTGTGGGCAGTCTCCATTCCTTCCTCCCATGGAATGGTTAACTCAGTGAGGAGGACTGTCTTGGCAGCTGTGGACCACAGTACTACATCTGTATGGAGAGACGTGGTGGCGATTTCTATGGGGAACTGTAGCTGTCTGCTGAGATCTGCCCTCATGTTCACCACTCCTTGTCTGTGCAGAGGAGTCCTAACGGAGTTCCTGGGCAGATGCAATCAGTGCTCTTACCTGCTTTAACAAATGGGATGAGTTGTCATCCTGCAGTGGAAAGGCTGCTTCTCACATCGACCTGCCAGTCTCTAGAATCCCTGCTAGCTTCTTTGGCTGTGCCACCATCTGCAGTGCCCTTGGTTCAGTGCAGTCCTGCATCCTGCCAGGATGTGTTGGAGATTGGCATTGGCAGCATCACACAGGGTGTAGCTATCCTCTCTGCTGAACCACTGGTGGACATTTCAGGGGCAGGGCAAGGTGTCATTGGTTGCCCTGATGAGGAAGCTGAGTCTGACTTGTGGGACCTTCCACAGGTCAGACCAGTTGAATGATATGTTGACGGTGTTCTCCCATGTTGTCCAGCTTCCCTGGCAGCCCTGTGCATCTGCCTTCACCCTGTAGCACTTCTACTCTGTCCTTGTCACCTCTTCCACTACCATGGAGGCCTTGGACCAGAACTGTGCTGCCTTTCCCCAGCTAAGTCCAGCATATCCAGCCTGGACTGTGCCTGACAACCTCTTGGTGCTGCAGCCTGCTGATGGCCTGGTCTACTTCAGCTTGAGCTCTCCATTTATGGCCATAATGGATTGGGGCATTGGAACTCCTCACCAGTGGGTCAGTGGACTCCCTCTGCTCAACAATCAGTTGGATTTTCTCCTGCTTGCACCCCAGGCTAACCAGTCTCAGTAGCAGCTGTAACCTGTTCTTCCCGAAGAGCCCAGTGTCTGAGAAACACTGAGACAACCACAGCCATTTCTGTACGTAAGAAATAGTTATCCCATCCATCCTAATGGCTGCTGATGAGGGAATTTTACACATCTGCAGGGGCTTTGTCAACCACTGATACAGTATGAACTGGTAGCACCACACTATCAGTTGGCTCTGATCGATTCTGGCCAGGCCCTCTACGAACTGTCTCTGTGCTTCTACTCCCATCTTCCTGTCAGAGAGTTCTGCAGTCTACTGCCTCCCAGGATGTTGGATGGACTGCCTGGCCGACAATGGGATTTCCTCACCCCCTACAACAAAGGTGATGTTGTCGCTTCTGACCCCTTTTCGGAGGGATAGCCTTTGGGACTTGGAGGGCTTCATCCTTGCCCACTTCCCTGGCTTGTCCAGCCTGTTCAGCAGCCTTCTTGTGCTTGTGACATCATCCAGGTGGCTTCTCAGTGGAGGAAGCCTCTGTCATGACTGCAGCTTTAAGTCTCCAACCACCGGCCTTGCTCCAATAAGGATGATCTCAAAGGCTGCCACAAACAGGATGGGAGAGATGAAACACCCCATTGCAATTGCTATTTCAGCTGCTGAAACCCATTGTAAAGTCTCAAAAAGAGAAGTCCATCTGGAGGTCACCGAAATAATCGGAAACCAGGCTTCTAATGCAGTCCATCGCAAAGTTGATGAGCTGGTGAGGCACAGATCCACAGGTATTCGCAAGATCCAGCCACATGAAGTGTAGGTCACCATTCTCATGCTTGGCTTGTAGAATCTGTTCCCATATCAATGATGCATCCCAGGAAGCCTGGAACTCCTGCCTTCTGGAGTCAATGTATCCATTGACCATGAGGTAGCTGGTCATCCTCTTAAAACTACAAAGAAGAAGCTTCTCTCCTCAATGTTCAGCAGTACAATGCTTCTGAACTGGTTGATGGAACTGGAGCTCTGCTCTTTGGAATGAACACCACCACAGCTCTTTGCCACTCTGATGGGATGTGCTGGTTTTCCCAAGCAGTTCTCATTAGGTTCCACAAGATCATTAGCAATGAGAGCAGTTTTTGTAGAGCTTGTGAGGAATTCTGTTCGGACCTGGCACTGATGCTGACCTTGTCTTTTTGAGGACTTCTCTGACTTCACTTAGCTTGAGGGGAGATGTCAAACTGGACGGCTAGAAGGACAGGCATGGAACGAACCCTGGTGAAGCAAGGGATGTTTTCCCTGGTGGATCACTGTACTGGCCCCTAATGTACCACTCCAGCTCCTCTTTTAAACCAGAGATGAGGTGGAATCTCTTTAGCCAGAGAGTGGTGAATGTGTGGAACTCTTTGCCACAGGCAGCTGTGGAGGCCAAGTCTTTATGGCAAAGGCTGATAAATTCTTGACTGGTCAGAGCATGACGGGATACGGGGAGAAGGCAGGAGACTGGGTCTGAGAGAAAAATGGATCAGCCATGATGGAATGGCAGAGCAGACTCACTGGGCCAAATGGCCTAATTCTGTTCCTATGTTTAATGGTCTTATTGTCTAAAATAGTGAAGATGCCACACACTGAAGTACTGATGAAAATACAACAACTTCAACAACTGATCCACAACCTGACAGTAACAGCAACAACACAGATGTAGAGCCTCTGCAGAATGTTGATGGTGAAACTGAGCTGACAGACAAAATTATCCTAACATTTAACAACACACTAACAGAATACATGCACACTGACCCAACAAAAGACCCTATATACCAAAACAAAACAAGTCATCAAAATTTACAAAAATTGTTAATGCTCTCAACAATATTATATTTAGGAAACTTAAAATGTTTGAAGACCTACACACAATGAGGTACTGCACAGCATTAAAAGCAGTGCAGTGCAATGGCTCCAAAACAGAGGCATTCGTTAATAGAAACCCAGAAGTGAGTGACAAAATGAGAACACCAAAATGGCAGAAGAGATTAAGAAACAAATTGAAACCTAAAGTGCAGAAATAGCCCACCTAATGGAGTATAAAATGGATAACCTGAGCTGGAGAAGTTAAGAGAAAAGGTATGGAAATATAAGGTCCACACAAGATACAATCAAAAACATTGTAGATTTACAGATACACTAAAACAAAAGCTTGATGCAAATAAAGCCAGAGTAAATAGATACATGAAATGTTCCAGAAGACGAAAACAAAATGATCAGTTCAGGAACAATGAAAAAGGTTTATATAGTACGAAATTCTATGCACTAAAATATCACCAACCCCAAGATCTGTGCCTGGATATAGGAATAAGGATAGCTATATCAGCTTCTTCCCAAATGTATGAAATTCTGCAGATGCTGAAAATCCAAAGAAAAACACATAAAATGCTGGAGGAACTCCACATAGTGTAATCTGCACTCACAAGAATCAAATGGTCCTACCCACTACCAATGGACAGTGACATCTATAGCTGCTATGAATGGAGGAGCTGGACCCTTTATCAACCTATATTAGTACTGCCAAAGGGTTTCAGCCCAAAATGTCGACTGCACTCTTTTCCTAGATGCTGTCTGGCCTGCTGAATTCCTCCGGGAATCCTGCCAAAGGGTTTCAGCCCAAAACCTTGACTGTACTCTTTTCCTAGATGCTGCCTGGCCTGCTGAGTTCCTCTAGCATTTTGTGTGTGTTGCTTGGATCCATTTTATTTCACCAATCAGTGTAACTTGCTTTGGTGTAAACCTGTTACACAATCAGGTAATTCTCTTTCCATATAACTATGGATAATCATATCACTATGGTCTTATAGGATTATGAATAGTTTTCCCACCATGATGGCTTAACTTATTGAGAATGAATGGGAAATGAATGACAAATGAATGTTGTGTTTGACTCTAGTATTCAGCTACTTATGCATAACCCCTAGTAAATAAATGGTATTAAGACACTCAGAGGCCTCCGCAATTAAATATAGTATAGGAAAAATTTGAAGGAAGCTGGCAGTAATTGAAAAGGACAATTATAATCCTAATTTATGTTTAAGCAATTAAGAAAACAACCTTTTCTTTCTGCGCCCAACTGTGCTAGTTAAATGTAAATGTAGGTGACATTACTTCGGTAATTATCCACAGTGTCTATCCAGGTTGCTCAATGCCAACAGGGTTTTCAATATGGGGGGAAACTACTGTGTTGAAAATCAAGGGATGTCATTCCGCCATTGTAACACAAATAAAATGATAATAATAATCATAATGATAATAATAATACTACTTTATTGTTCTCGAGTGGGAAATTCTTTCACTACAAAAGCAACAATTAAAAACACAACTTAGCAGTGTGCAGACTTAACTAATAATAAATATAGAGTCATAATAAACACAATAATAATGTACCAATGTGCTATACTGTGCAATAATAATGTACAAAATAATACAACAGAGACTATTGTACTATGATGTGTGATCTCCTGTTGCACAAAGATGAACTGTTGTACATGCTTATTACACTTGATAGGGAAGATTTTCTGTAACGACCCTTGTGATAGTAGAGCTGAATGAGTTTGTTCAAAAAGGTGCTTCACTGCTTATTCTGTAGGTCATGGAGAGGATGTGCCAGATTGTCCATAATGGATAACAGTTTGTATAGTTACTTCCTCTCCACCACTAACTCAAAAGAGTCCAGGTTGCGCCAAGGACAGATTCAGCCTTTTTGATGAGTTTATTTAGTCTTATTTAGCTACTCCCGGAATATGGTGGCATCCGTTAGTCTCACGAGACCATGGATCTGTGCCTGGAAAGTCTTGCTTCAGTCTGTCACAGTGTCCTTGCCAGGGTGCAGGCCTGGGCAAGGTCATATGGAAGACCGGCAGTTGCCCATGCAGCAAGTCTCCCCTCTCCACGACACCGATGTTGACCAAGGGAAGGGCAAGAGCCGATACAGCTTGGCACCAGTGTCGTCGTAGGAGTTGCCAGAACGAGGTTGAAGGCAAGGTTGGACTGCCTTAGGGACTCCAGTTCTGGATTTGGCCTCAGGGTTTACTCCCAAAGCCTTTCCCATGAGTGAGTATGGCCGCAAAGCAGAGGTGGTTTGAAATCAGAGTTTTCCCTCTCTTAGATGGACTGCCTTTCCAGGCTGACGAGCTCCATCTACCTGAATATAAAGCAGCAAAAAAGATGTTACTCGCTACGACAGACTGTTAAAGATCTCCAACATCCGGCTGCACAAATTGAAGGAACTCAGCTTCCTTAGAAAATAAAGTCTGCTCATCCCCTTGTAGGGTTCTCAGTAATATTAACTGCAATGTTAACTGTTAACTGCTAATAATAAAATGGCTTCTCTGTAATGTTAACTGATGAGGTAATGTTCTCTGTAGCTGAAATGTTTGGGTTATAATTATAGATAACAGGGAACTAACCAATGGAAGTCATGCTATTCTATCTGTATGTGTGAGAACCTCAGAGTGCGCGGGAATTCGGCGCGGAGAGGTGAAGAGGAAGGACGTGCGGGATGTGCTCTGGTAGACCACCGTGGTTGGTCCCAGTCCGAGGGTTGAGGAGTTCGGAGGAGATCGAATGGTGGAGAGAAGACCTCTGTTTCTTGAGCTCCAACGATTGTGCACAAACTGATTAACTCTGATAAGTGCGGCACCTCTTTTTTAATATTTGTTTCTCTACTAACCACATTGTCACAGTAAGATTTATAAAGTGTAATCATTTAATTGTACATTGTGTACTGTCTGATGTTTTACGTTGTGGGGTTTGTACCGGGGTGCATTACACAGCATCAACGCAAATGCGAGACACAGCTTGGCGGGCAGATGGCGGTTTCCCCCTAGACGAATGGAAGCTGATGAAGCTGTGTGTTACACCCTTCTTGTAAACAGACTTGGTGTTGGCTTTCCAGTAAAGTCTGTTGTCGAGGTGAACACACAACTATTTGTGGTCCTCACCACCAGAACCTCTTCTCCCAGAATGTATACAGGACTCATCACAGTCTTCTTCCACCTTGGTTTTGGCAACGTTCAAGTAATTCCTCCCACACCACTCCACAAACTTGTCCACCAGTCCACTGTATTCCGAGTCCTGCTCGTCTCTGATACACCCAACCACCGCAGAGGCATCAGAGAACTTCTGCAAGTGGCAAGACTCAGAGAAAGTGATGAGAGTACCATTAATTGGGTAAGATGTTAAACTGAGTCTCTATCTTTCCTTCCAGGTGAACGCAAACGGTTAACTGTTTAGAAGGAGATCAGTGAGATTCTCCATGGTCAATATTTATCACACAACCTACCTCACTTAAAAAGCAACACACAAAAGAGGATCTCAGTGCATCAGGCAGCATCTGAAATCTCAACTTGTGTACTTCCCTCTTACTCTCAGAAGGAACAGGACAAAATGGTTTCTGGGTTATTTAAAAAAAAAACTTTGTGTCATCTTAAGCTTCTTCCCCCAGGCAGTTAATCTGATCAACCACTCTAGTTATTCCTCTGCTCCCCTCATCTATTAACCCCGTCACTGAATTGTTGAAACTTTAAACCATTTTTTATAATGTTGTTTACATCGTAAATTGGGTGGCGGGGTGGAGATACCTTTCTACCAAAGTAAGAAAGGCCCTCCTTTCCTCCACTAGCCTGCAGATCACTCTTGAACAAGGCTCAGTACCTGCATTAACTTCCTCCCCCTCCCCCCACCCGATCAGGGTCACAAAAAGGTATGGGAGCAGGTGATGGATGGGCATATGAGCATGAGGCCTCTGTCTGTCAGGGTCGACCATGGATGTTGTGTTATAGCTGTCCAGATGCAGAAGCCAGAGCAGTACAATATGGAGAACAAACTGTTCCCCATCTAGCCAACTTCCCCTCTCCATATATCTGATGAATCCAAAGGAACAACAGAGACTGATATAGTTTTGCACCAACTTTGGCACTGGAGTTGTCAGTCAGCATTGAACTCAATGTAGAACTACCTTAGGGACTCTAACTCTGGATTTTTCCCTTGGGGTTTACTCCCAAAGCCTTCCCCATGAGTGGGTATAGCTGCAAGACAGCAGAGGTTTGAGAACAGAGTTTTCCTTCTCCTAGAAGAGCCCCCAACCACTGTTGATGAGACCCATATGCCTGAAGCTCCTTCTCCTATCCGTAGAAACAGTTCCACCAGTCTTGTTAACTAAGTCACTCATGAAGGCCAGGAGCTGGATTGGTTCTCAAAGGTTATTTGAGGGCCACACCATTGGGAATACAGTATTCAATAGGTAGTGGGAGCTTATCCCCATTTCTACCCCTGGCTATAACAACCTTAAGGAACCAGTTGTATGAGCAGCTGGTGCATATCACAAGTCCTGGTTATGCGACCACTGATGCCAGGCAGTCTCTGAAGAGTACTAACAATGGCTGATGTCACCCATCTTGTATAGATGCTGCTCAGAAGAGGGCAATGGCAAACCACTTCTGCAGAAGAATTTGCCAAGAACAACCATAGTCATGGAAGGACCATGACTGACCATGAAATACACCATGGTCCATAATGAACAAATGAACTTTGTAAATATATGCTGGTATTTATGTATTTATGCACACTTCATTCCACATAGTGTAGCGGTTAGTGTGATGCTATTACAGCTCGGGGCATTGGAGTCTGGAGTTCAATCCCAGCATCTTCCATATGGAGTTTGTATATTTTTCCTGTGGAATGCATGAGCTTTTTCCAGGTGTTCAGGTTTCCTCCGGAAATCCAAAGATATCCGGTTAATAGGTTAGGTAGTCATTGTAAACTGTCCTGTGATTAGGTGAGGATTAAATCAGGGGAGTTGCCGGGTAATGAGCTGGAAGGGCCTGTTCTGTGCTGTACCCAAATAAATAAATACATAAATAAATAAATAAATAAGTAGATAACTGACTTATATCTTTAAATTTTACATAATTCATTATTGTTTTAAATTTTTGAATGTTGTTTTCTTTCTTGAAAGTTGCACCAATGCACCACAAAAAATTTATAATACATATAAGTGAGTATGTCAAATAAAGTTGATCCATGATCCTTGATCGCTGATATTTTGGTGAACCAGTGCACCATAGTAAATGTGAACTAGAGTGAAGTGAGGGAGAAGAAGATTTATGAGAATGGTTTCAAGACTCAAGGGCCTGAGTAATAGGAAGAGGTCGGGCCCGCTAGGAGTTAATTAATTTATGTATAGGAGACAAGTTGTGCGAATCTAACGGTACATAAAATTATAAGGGGAGTAGATAAAGTGGATGGTCACAGTCTTTTCCCCAGGATAGGGAATCAGAAACTAGATTTTAAAGTGAGAGGGGAAAGATTTAAAGGTGCAATTTCTTCACATTGCATTTGTTATATTTTTACTATTGAGCTCTGTTTGGCAGATTTTCTTAAGCCATGAAGTAAATTCTGTTGAAAGTTTCCCCTTTATCATGCTATGATCTATTTTCTTTGCTTGTTGATAGCCCAGATACTTATATGTTTCATATCCATCCATTGGTGTTATGCATCCTGTTGCTCTGTTTTATATTATACTAGCTCTATTGCACTGTTCTTTAAGTTTCATATTCTGCACTTATCTAGTCCAAAGTTCATATTTATATCTTTAGAAAATAGTTCTACTATTTGAATTAATTGCCTTAGCTTTACTGATGAAGGAGTATATAATTTCAAATTGTCTAGATATAGAATATGTGTCAAACTATAATTTGTATGGTTTTCTCTGACTTGATATGCTATTTTCAACCAATTCAGTAAATTAGAGAATGGGTTGGAACTTCCAGAGTCATGGTGTTTTTAATCCATTGAACGGTGCTATTTTAATGCAATGTTCTTGTGGACTTTTTTGCCATTTGTGACTACATTTATATTTAAAGTACGAAAAAACATAGAACACAGACAGTACAGCACAGGGACAGGAATTTCGGCCCATAATATTGAGCTGAACCAATTAAATTGGTCATCAAATGGCTAATTACACTAATCTCCATTTCCTACACAATGTTCATATTCATATGTCTATCTAAATGTTTCTTAAAAGTTTGTAATGTTTCTGCCTCTACCACCATCCCAGGCAACATGTTCTAGGCACCCACCAAGTCAAGTCAAGTCAAGTCAAGTTTACTGTCATTTAACTATATACGTGTATATAATCATATAATGTATATAGAAACAAGACAACATTTCTCTGAACCAGGGTGTAAATCACAATAGTACACATAACACACATAACACACGGTAACTTATGCAGGTAAGGATAAAATCTACAGATGAATCATACATAAATAACACACTAAGGTGCATTGATATTAATTACTATAAGGTACGGATCAAATTAGCCAGTGACACTTTGAGTACAATGTGGCAGGGAGTTCAGAAGCCTAATGGTCTAGGAGAAGAAATTGTTTCTCATTCTGACCGTTCTTGTTTTAATGCATCATAGTCTCCTGCCTGATGGTAGAAAGTCAGAGAGGATGTTAGATGGATGGGTGGGATTCTTAATAATACTAAGGGCCCTGCATATGCAGCGCTCCTGATAACTGTCCCTAATGGATGGTAAGGAAACCCCTATGATTTTCTCAGCTGATCTCACAGTCCTTTGTAGGGACTTCAGGCCTGGTGCTCAAATGCTCCCATACCAGATGGAGATGTAACTTGACAGGATGCTCTCCTGTAAAATGCAGTTAAGATTGGGGGGGGGGCAGGGGGGAGCTGCTGTGCCTTCTTGTTCAGGGAGGTGATATTAAGGGACCAGGTGAGGCCATCCATGATGTGAACTCCTGGGAACTTGGTGTACAATCCGCTCTACGGAGGACCCATGTATTCACAGAGGAGGATGGTTTGTCTGCACCTACCTGAAGTCCACAATGATTTCCTTTATCTTCTCCATGTTCAATCTGAAGCTAAAGTCAGATGTATCAGTATTACAGTGGAGTAAAGGGAATTACAGAAGCATGAGAGAGGAGTTGGACAGAATTGATTGGAAAAGAAGATTGACAGGAAGACAGCAGAGCAGCAATGGCTGGAGTTACTGGAAGCAATTCAGAAGGCAAAGGATATATGGATCCCAAAGAAGAAGAATTATTCTAAAGGAAATATGACACAACTGTGGCTAACAAGAGAAGTCAAAGCCAACATAAAAGCTAAAAGAAAACATAAACAGAGCAAAAATAAGTGGCAAGTTAGAAAGGAATGGAAAGCTTTTAAAAACCAACAGAAGGCAAATAAAAAGTTATTAAGAAGGTAAAGATGGAATATGAAAGTAAACTAGCCAATAATTTTAAAGAAAATACTGGAAGTTTCTTCAGATACATAAAGTGTAAAAGAGAGTTGAGAGTGGATATTGGACTGCTGGAAAATGATGTGGCAGAGATTATAATGGGGGACAATGAAATGGCAGATGAACTGCGTAAGTATTTTGCATTAATCTTCACTGTGAAAGACACTAGCAGTATGGTGGAAGTTCCAGGTATCAGGGGTCATGAAGTGTGTGAAGTTACCATAACTAGAGAGAAGATTAGAACCATAGAACCATAGAAACTACAGCACAGAAACAGGCCCTTTGGCCCTTCTTGGCTGTGCCGAACCATTTTCTGCCGCGTCCCACTGACCTGCACACGGACCATATCCCTCCATACACCTCCCATCCATGTATCTGTCCAATTTATTCTTAAATGTTAAAAAAGAGCCCGCATTTACCACCTCGTCTGGCAGCTCATTCCATATTCCCACCACTGTCTGTGTGAAGAAGCCCCCCCTAATGTTCCCTTTAAACTTTTCCCCCCTCACCCTTAACCCATGTCCTCTGGTTCTTTTCTCCCCTTGCCTCAGTGGAAAAAGCCTGCTTGCATTCACTCTATCTATACCCATCATAATTTTATATACCTCTATCAAATCTCCCCTCATTATTCTACGCTCCAGGGAATAAAGTCCTAACCTACTCAACCTTTCTCTGTAACTGAGTTTCTCAAGTCCCGGCAACATCCTTGTAAACCTTCTCTGCACTCTTTCAACCTTATTTATATCCTTCCTGTAATTTGGTGACCAAAACTGAACACAATACTCCAGATTCGGCCTCACCAATGCCTTATACAACCTCATCATAACATTCCAGCTCTTTTACTCAATACTTCGATTAATAAAGGCCAATGTACCAAAAGCTCTCTTTACGACCCTATCTACCTGTGACGCTACTTTTAGGGAATTTTGTATCTGTATTCCCAGATCTCTCTGTTCCACTGCACTCCTCAGTGCCTTACCATTAACCCTGTATGTTCTACGTTGGTTTGTCCTTCCAACGTGCAATATCTCACACTTGTCTGTATTAAACTCCATCTGCCATTTTTCAGCCCATTTTTCCAGCTGGTCCAAGTCCCTCTACAGGCTCTGAAAACCTTCCTCACTGTCTACTACACCTTCAATCTTTGTATCATCAGCAAACTTGCTGATCCAATTTACCACATTATCATCCAGATCATTGATATAGATGACAAATAACAATAGACCCAGCACTGATCCCTGTGGCACACCACTAGTCACAGGCCTCCACTCAGAGAAGCAATTCTCTACCACCACTCTCTGGCTTCTTCCATCAAGTCAATGTCTAATCCAATTTACCACCTCTCCATGTATACCTAGCGACTGAATTTTCCTAACTAACCTCCCATGTGGGACCTTGTCAAAGGCCTTACTGAAGTCCATGTAGACAATATCCACTGCCTTCCCTTCATCCACTTTCCTGATAACATCCTCGAAAGACTCCAACAGATTGGTCAAAAATGACCTACCACGCACAAAGCCATGTTGACTCTCCCTAATAAGTCCCTGTCTATCCAAATGCTTGTAGATTCTGTCTCTTAGTACTCCCTCCAATAACTTACCTACTACTGACATTAAGCTCACCGGCCTATAATTTCCCGGATTACTTTTCGATCCTTTTCTAAATAACGGAACAACATGAGCCACTCTCCAATCCTCCGGCATTTCACCCGTAGACAGCGACATTTTAAATATTTCTGCCAGGGCCCCTGCAATTTCAACACTAATCTCCTTCAAGGTCCGAGGGAACACTCTGTCAGGTCCCAGGGATTTATCCACTTTAATTTTCCTCAAGACAGCAAGCACCTCCTCCTTTTCAATCCGTACAGTTTCCATGTTCTCACTACTTGATTCCCTCAATTCCATAGATTTCATGCCAGCTTCCTTAGTAAATACAGACGCAAAAAACCTATTTAAGATCTCCCCCATTTCCTTTGGTTCCGCACAAAGCCGACCACTCTGATCTTCAAGAGGACCAATTTTATCCCTTACAATCCTTTTGCTCTTAATATACTTGTAAAAGCTCTTTGGATTATCCTTCACTTTGACTGCCAAGGCAACCTCATGTCGTCTTTTAGCCCTCCTGATTTCTTTCTTAAGTATTTTCTTGCACTTCTTATACTCCTCAAGCACCTGATTTACCCCCTGTTTCCTGTACATTTCATACAACTCCCTCTTCTTCTTTATCAAGAGTTGCAATATCCCTTGAGAACCAAGGTTCCTTATTCCTATTCAATTTGCCTTTAATCCTGACAGGAACATACAAACGCTGCACTCTCAAAATTTCCCCTTTGAAGGCTTCCCACCTACCAATCACATCTTTGCCAGAGAACAACCTGTCCCTATCCACGCTTTTTTGATCCTTTCTCATTTCTTCAAATTTGGCCTTCCTCCAGTTCAGAACCTCAACCCTAGGACCAGATCTATCCTTGTCCATGATCAAATTGAAACTAATGGTGTTATGATCACTGGAACCAAAGTGCTCCCCTACACAGACTTCTGTCACTTGCCCTAATTCGTTTCCTAACAGGAGATCCAATATTGCATCCCCTCTAGTTGGTCCCTCTATATATTGATTTAGAAAACTTTCCTGAACACATTTTACAAACTCTAAACCATCTAGACCCTTAACAGTATGGGAGTCCCAATCAATGTATGGAAAATTAAAATCCCCTACCACCACAACTTTATGTTTCCTGCAGTTGCCTGCTATCTCCCTGCAGATTTGCTCTTCCAAGTCTCATTGACTATTGGGTGGTCTGTAGTACAATCCCACTAATGTGGCCATACCTTTCCTGTTTCTCAGCTCCACCCATAAGGACTCAGTAGACAAGCCCTCTAATCTGTCCTGCCTGAGCACTGCTGTAATATTTTCCCTAACAAGCAATGCTACTTCCCCACCTTTCATTCCTCTGCCTCGATCACATCTGAAACATCGGAACCCTGGAATATTAAGCTGCCAGTCCTGCCCCTCCTGTAGCCAAGTTTCACTAATTGCTACAACATCATAATTCCACGTGTCAATCCATGCCCTCAACTCATTCGCCTTCCCCGCAATACTCCTAGCATTGAAATATATACACTTCAGAAGATTTTTACCACCACTCACAACCTTTCTATCAGCGGATTTGCTTAAACTTTCAACATCATTTATTTTCACCCCAGCCACACGTCAGCTCTGGCACTCTGGTTCCCATCCCCCTGCAAATCTAGTTTGAAGCCTCCCCAATAGCACTAACAAACTTCCCTGAGAAGGTTCTTGAGAAACTGAAAGGTCTGAAGGTGGATGACTCACCTGGACCAGATGGTGTACACCCCAGGGTTCTGAAAGAGGGGGCTGAAGAGAGCATGGAGGCATTAGTAATGATCTTTCACGAATAACTAGATTCTGGAATGGTTCCAGAAGACTGGAAAACTGCAAATGTCACTCAACTCTTCAAGAAGGGAGAGAGGCAGAAAAAAGGAAACTGTAGGCCAGTTAATCTGACCTCAGTGGTTTGGAAGATGTTGGAGTTAATTGTTAAGGATGAGGTATCAGGGTATTTCGAATCACATGATAAAATAAGCCATCGTCAGCATGGTTTCCTTAAGGGAATATCGTGTCTGACAAATCTGCTGGAGTTCTTCGTAGAAATAACATGCAGGATAGACAATGGATAATTGTTTGAGGTGTGTACTTGGATTTTTAGAAGGCCATTGATCAGATGCCACACATGTGTCTGCTTAAAAAGCTACAAGCCCATGGTATTACAGGGAAGATTTTAGCATGGATAAAGCAGTGGCTGATTGACAGGAGGCAAAGATTTGGCATAAATGGAGCCTTTCTGGCTGACTGCCGGTGACTAGTGATGTTTTACAGGGGTCTGTGTTAGGACCAATTCTTTTTATGTTATATTGCAACTCTGATAAAGAAGAAGAGGGAGTTGTATGATATGTATAGGAAGCAGGGAGTAAATAAAGTGCTTGAGGAGTAGAAGAAGTGCAAGAAGATACTTAAGAAAGAAATCAGGAGGGCTAAAAGAAGACATGAGGTTGCCTTGGCAGTCAAAGTGAAGGATAATCCAAAGAGCTTTTACAGGTATATTAAGAGCAAAAGGATTGTAAGGGATAAAATTGGTCCTCTTGAAGATCAGAGTGGTCGGCTATGTGCGGAACCAAAAGAAATGGGGGAGATCTTAAATAGGTTTTTTGCATCTGTATTTACTAAGGAAACTGGCATGAAGTCTATGGAATTAAGGGAAACAAGTAGTGAGATTATGGAAACTGTACAGATCGAAAAGGAGGAGGTCCTTGCTGTCTTGAGGAAAATAAAAGTGGATAAATCCCTGGGACCTGACAGAGTGTTCCCTCGGACCTTGAAGGAGACTACTGTTGAAATTGCAGGGGCCCTGGCAGAAATATTTAAAATGTCGCTGTCTACAGGTGAGGTGCCGGAGGATTGGAGAGTGGCTCATGTTGTTCCATTGTTTAAAAAAGGATCGAAAAGTAATCCGGGAAATTATAGGCCAGTAAGTTTAACGTCGGTAGTAGGTAAGTTATTGGAGGGAGTACTAAGAGACAGAATCTACAAGCATTTGGATAGACAGAGACTTATTAGGGAGATCAACGTGGCTTTGTGCGTGGTAGGTCATGTTTGACTAATCTATTGGAGTTTTTCGAGGGGGTTACCAGGAAAGTGGATGAAGGGAAGGCAGTGGATATTGTCTACATGGACTTCAGTAAGGCCTTTGACAAGGTCCCGCATGGGAGGTTAGTTAGGAAAATTCAGTCGCTAGGTATACATGGAGAGGTGGTAAATTGGATTAGACATTGACTCGATGGAAGAAGCCAGAGAGTGGTGGTAGAGAATTGCTTCTCTGAGTGGAGGCCTGTGACTAGTGGTGTGCCACAGGGATCAGTGCTGGGTCCATTGTTATTTGTCATCTATATCAATGATCTGGATGATAATGTGGTAAATTGGATCAGCAAGTTTGCTGATGATACAAAGATTGAAGGTGTAGTAGACAGTGAGGAAGGTTTTCAGAGCCTGTAGAGGGACTTGGACCAGCTGGAAAAATGGGCTGAAAAATGGCAGATGGAGTTTAATACAGACAAGTGTGAGATATTGCACGTTGGAAGGACAAACCAACGTAGAACATACAGGGTTAATGGTAAGGCACTGAGGAGTGCAGTGGAACAGAGAGATCTGGGAATACAGATACAAAATTCCCTAAAAGTAGCGTCACAGGTAGATAGGGTCATAAAGAGAGCTTTTGGTACATTGGCCTTTATTAATCGAAGTATTGAGTAAAAGAGCTGGAATGTTATGATGAGGTTGTATAAGGCATTGGTGAGGCCGAATCTGGAGTATTGTGTTCAGTTTTGGTCACCAAATTACAGGAAGGATATAAATAAGGTTGAAAGAGTGCAGAGAAGGTTTACAAGGATGTTGCCGGGACTTGAGAAACTCAGTTACAGAGAAAGGTTGAGTAGGTTAGGACTTTATTCCCTGGAGCGTAGAATAATGAGGGGAGATTTGATAGAGGTATATAAAATTATGATGGGTATAGATAGAGTGAATGCAAGCAGGCTTTTTCCACTGAGGCAAGGGGAGAAAAAAACCAGAGGACATGGGTTAAGGGTGAGGGGGGAAAAGTTTAAAGGGAGCATTGGGGGGGGGCTTCTTCACACAGAGAGTGGTGGGAGTATGGAATGAGTTGCCAGATGAGGTGGTAAATGCAGGTTCTTTTTTAACATTTAAGAATAAGTTGGACAGATACATGGATGGGAGGTGTATGGAGGGATATGGTCCGTGTGCAGGTCAGTGGGACTAGACAGAAAATGGTTCGGCACAGCCAAGAAGGGCCAAAAGGCCTGTTTCTGTGCTGTAGTTTCTACGGCTTCTATGGTTTCTATGTCAATGATTTGGATGATGGTTTTATTGCAAAGTTTGCAGCCGATATGAAGATAGGTGGAGGGGCAGTTAGTAGAAAGGAAATAGAGAGGCTACAGAAGGTCTTAGACAAATTAGGAGAATGGGCAAAGAAATGGCAGATGGAATACAGTGTCGCGTAGTTTATGGTGATGGACTTTGGTAGAAGAAATGAAAGTGTTGAATATTGAATTGAATTGACTTTATTACTTACATCCTTCATATACATGAGGAGTAAGAATCTTTCTATTTACTCTCCACTCAAATATGCAATGTGCAATTATATTTTCTAATTATATTTTCTAAATGGAGAGAAAATACTAAAATCTGAGATGCAAAGGGACTTGGGAGTCCTTGTGCAGGATTCCTTAAAGGTTAATTTGCAGGTTGAGTCTGTGGTGAGGAAGGCAAATGCAATGTTAGCATTCATTTTAAGAAGACTAAAATATAAAAGCAAGGATGTAATGTAGAAAC
Organism: Mobula hypostoma; assembly: GCF_963921235.1. Classification (NCBI taxonomy): domain Eukaryota; kingdom Metazoa; phylum Chordata; class Chondrichthyes; order Myliobatiformes; family Myliobatidae; genus Mobula; species Mobula hypostoma. Next base: position 180,247,769 of record NC_086101.1, on the reverse strand, counting down.
TTTATAAAGCACTGGTGAGGCCTCACTTGGGAGTATTGTGAGCAGTTTTGGGCCCCTGATCTTTAAATAATGTGCTGAAACTGGAACGGGATCAAAGGAGGTTTACAAAAATGATTCCAGGATGGAATGCTTGTCATCTGAAAAATTTCTGATGGCTCTAGGCCTGTATTCACTGGAAAGTCACTCGTTTTGTTTTTGTTGCTATTTTGGGCAATTTTGAATTGGGATGGCCTGCTGATAACTAACATAGTGCTGAACTGAATGTGCCTGGACCCTTTTGATTTTGTTTTTCACAGCCCCTGTTTCTCACTCCTTTTTGTTGTTGCTGTTGCATGAATTGTTTTGTTTTTGTGCGTGGGGGGGAGGGTGTTGATGTTTTTCTTTGAATTGACTCTATAGATTTCTTTGTTTTGTGTCCGTCTGTGGAGAAGACAAATCTCAGGGCTGTATACTGCACACGTACTTTGATAATAAATGTGGTTTGAATCTCTGAATCTTGAAAATTAAGGCGTTGTAATTTTTCCCTAACTGTGCACCCACAGAAAGGTCAGTCACCTGGCCAAGCTCATTACCCAACACCAGGTCCAGTGCAGGCCCTCCTCTGTGATTTAAAAAGCCCTCCTGGATGCATCTAACAAATTCTGCCCCATCTAAATCTCTTGGGCTCAGAAGGTCCCAGTTTATATCAGGGACGTTGAAGTTGAACCTTGTTGTTTTGACACCCTTTTCTTAATCTGACTGCATATCCGTTCCTCAATGACCCAAAGGTGACTGAGGGGGTCTGTATCACATCCCAGTCCCATCAGAGTGATTGCACCATTCTACAATACCCCCCTCCCACCAGCACTACTTTATCATTTCCTGTAAGTCACTTTAGGTACAGACACTTCTGTGCCTGGAGTCAATTTATAGAGATACAATCAATCTATTTTGCATATTTATATTCATTGTTCTTTTATTATGATGTTTTTGGTGCTGCATCAGATCTGGAGAAACCATTATTTCATTCTCCTTTATATTGTGTACTGAAAATGAATTTAAACAATCTTGAATCTTGAATCTTGAGTTCTAACCTGCGTTGAATGCAGAAGTGCACACTGCATCACTAAACTACATGTATGTGTTACTACAATTTCCTGAGCCAAATCTCACTGTTAAAAACTAATAGTGAGCTTATGGTACACCTAATTATGATTCAAGATATGGATCATAATTAGAAGAGAAGATGGCGGCGCGACGCAGCGCGCAGCGGCCACTCCGGAATGAATACCTGTTATCTGTCAAGTAGGGTGCCGTGCACAATCCTGATTTGATGGAGACAGAGGTGAGAGCACGGCGGACCATCTGGTGAAAAGTCTGAAATGCCTGTTTCACTGCTGCTGCTACTGTGCGATCCAGAATCTCCGGAGGGGAAGGCCCCGAATCCTCGGCTTTGCTTGTTGCTTGGCAGCCGGGACCAGGGTCGAAGCGCTTGGCAGAGATGGTGCTCGGTGCTCGGTGTTGGAGGGCTGGTCGGAGGCTCAAAGTTTTCGTACGGACTCAGAGTCAGCTATGGTCGGGTGCTTCCAGGATGCTGCATCGGCAAGTTTGCGGCACTGGAGGTTCATGGCAGGGAGAGTTTTTCTTCCTTCTACCGTCTGCGTGAGATGATGGGGCTATCGGGACTTTGAGACTTTCTTTTACTGTGCCCATCGTCTGCTCTTCATCAGATTACGGTATTGCTTTGCACTGTTGTAACTATATGTTATAATTATGTGGTTTTTGTCAGTTTTAGTCTTGGTCTGTCTTGTGTTTCTGTGATATCATACTGGAGGAACATTGTATCAATTCTTAATGCATGCATTACTAAATGACAATAAACGAGGACTGAGTGTCCTCATAATCTAATCTAATCAACAGGTTTAGGGATGGAAAGTTATATCACAGGATCCTAACCGCCTACGTTTGTAGATAAAATGGTTCTCTTCTGCTTTGAAACTGACTGGAAACCATCAAATTTTTTGTTATTAAATATATATAGCACGACTGGGTGGAGATACGTCTCCAGAAAAGGAGGTGTAAAGTAATCCTTCTCTCTGCTAGCCTGCAGGTCACCCTTGGGCAAGATGTAGCACCTGCTTAGCTCCTGATCAGGGTCCCATGAAGCCATGGGAGCAGGTGGTGGATGGTCAAATGAGTAGCTGGTGCACATCACAAGTCCTGGTTATGCAACTTCTGACGCCAGGCAGACAAACCCTGAAGAATATTGGTAATGGCTGAGGGGGAGTGGTCACCAGTCTTGTAAAGGCACCACCCAGAAGAAGGCAATGGCAGAGCGCTCCTGTAGAAAAATTTACCAAGGACTATCATGGTCATGGAAAGACCATGATTCGCCACATCATATGACACAGCACATTAACAAATGAATGATAGCAGACATTAGAAAGAAATTGGAGCAGATACATGGGTAGGAAGGGATATGGGAACACAGACAAATTGGACGAGCATAGGTGGTCTTCTTCAGCATGGATGAGTTTGGTTGTTTCTGAGCTAAGATATATTCACTTTAATTGCTCATTAACCTTAACCACAGAAAAACCTGAAAACCACAGAGCCAGTGTCATTCTGAAGGTTTTCAAAATCAGAATACCATTCCAAACCCCTGCCAGAGTCTGTTGTGGTAACATTACACCGCAATTGGAAGAGCAAACAGTAATAAGAAGCAACAGAAGTAAAAAATGTAAGTAAGTTGTGCAAACCTTCCATAACTGTGCTTTTCAATCAGGCTCAGACAAGACAGTAACTGTTGGAAACTCTCAGCAGATCAAGTAGAAATGGTAGTGAGAAGGAAGGAGATACCATGATTAATGTCCATGATCGTTCACCAGTTCCAGCTAAAGCTCACCATCTGTAATTTCAATGATAAAAAAAATTCAAAGAGATTAAAGGTTAGCTGTATTTGTCACATGGTCCTAGATATATAGCTAGGGTGCCTAAGATGTTTTCACAGGTCTGTGGTAATTTTATGTATTGCACTGTACTCCTGCCACAAAAAATAACGAATGTCATGACACGTGAGTGACGATAAACCTGAATCTGATGTGCGTCTCTAGAGCAAACTCGAAGTGGGAAGGGGGGTAGGGAGAGCAGAAATCATGGTTAGGAAAAGGGGAAGTTAGAGGGAAGGGAGGAGGATGCACCAGAGAGGCATTCTGTAATGATCAATAAACCAATTGTTTGGAATCAAATAACCTTGCGTGGTGTCTCTAGGCTAGGTGTGTCTGTACCCACACTAACGCCCCCCCCCCCACCCCTGGCACTCTTTCTCTGTCTCTTGATGCACACCTCTCCTGTAGCGCTCCACGCTCATAATTCCCAACATCCTTGCTCCAGCCTGGTTTACAAACTTGCTCTCTGTTCCACGTTGATAAATACAGTACTGTACAAAAGTCTTAGGCACATATGCATAGTTAGGGTGTCAAATATGTTTGCATAATACTGTGCACCAAAAGATCAAGACGTACAGTTTTGTGTTTACGACAAGGGTCGTGCTGGGGACAGCCCACACCGTTGAAAGCATGGCCACAACTCACTAACTCTAAACGAGGGAGGATACTGAGGTCCTGGAAAGAAACCTACGCGATCAAAGGGAGAATGTACAAACTCCTTACAGACAGTGGCAGGAATCAAACCCTCAATCAGTGATTGTTGGCACTGCATAGCGATTGTGCTAACCACTACGTTACGTGCCACCTTGGATACCATATGATTCTTACTTTTACAATTGTTATAGACAAGAAGCAGCGATGTGACACCATTATAGCAGACGATTCCTTCTGATTTTAAAACAAAAAAGCCTCTGTATCATAGATGCAGTTTTCTTATTGATATGCATTCTTGTTGATTTCTCTAGGTGACCATTGTCCAGAGGCAACACGTTCTCCAGCTTCTGTGCTAATGAGATTTTTCTAAACTTCAATTTTGATTTTCTGTTGTCAGGAGCATATCTCTCACTGACTAAATTTCTCTCCAGCCATTAATTACAGCCCCAGATGAACTACTTTGTTCAAAATAAGGGGGAAAGAAACAAAACAGTTTAATTTCAGAATCAGAATCAGGCACAGCTGTGAAAATTTTTGTTTTGCAGCAGTAGTACATTGGAATATATAATAATAAACAATATAAATTGCAATTAAAAAGTATATATATATATAAATAAAATTAAATAAATAGTGCAAAAGGAGAGGAAAAGACATAGTGAGGTAGTGCTCATTGATTCATTGCCCATACAGAAATCACATGGTGGAGGGGATGAAGCTGTTCCTGAATTGCAGAGTATTGGTGGACTATATGAAGAATTGAAAGCTGAACTCCCCCACCTTTGAGAAGTGGGATGAATTTAACTCCAGAGGCACATGCACTCGGTATGACTCCTAACCCGTCTATTCAGGAATTTCATTCAAAATATCAGTATAATTATTGAGAGGTCATTATCTCCAAAGTGCAGGAGGGAGCTGTCAGATAAATTGTGTTCTATCATCAACAAATAATTTTATTCGGTACTTTGGAGAAAGTGGATAGTGAACCTGGACCCTAACTGAAAGACTGAAAGAAGATTTCTTCAATTCTCAAGCTCCCTAGATTCTTAATATAAATCTTCTTCCCCCTTCCATTCCAGTCCCGATGACGGCCTTGGCCCAAAACATCGACTGTTTATTTCCATCCATGGATGCTGCCTGACCATTTGAGCTCCTCCAGCACATCGTGTGCATTCCTAATATAAAGTGTGCCCAACAAATAGCATTACACTCATTGCCAGTTTATTAGCTACAGGAGGTACCTGAACGCATGTCTGTATGTTTGTGGTCCTCAGCTGCTTTAGCCCATCCACTTCAAGATTCAATATGTTGTGTATTCAGAGAAGCTCTGCTACACACCACTGTTGTAAAGCAAGTTATTTCAGTTTCTGTCATCTTCCTGTCAGCTTGAACCAGTCTGGCTGTTCTCCTCTGACATCTTTCATTAAAAGGCATTTTTGCCCACAGAACTGCCACACACTGGATGTGTTTTGTTTCTTGCACCATTCTCTGTAAAAAGTAGAAACTGTTGTGCATGAAAATTCCAAGAGATCGGCACCTTCTGAGAGACACAAAACATCCAATCATTCCACGAGGTTGAAGTCAAAGTCACTTAGGTCACATTTCTTCCACCGTTCTGATGTTTGGTCTGAACAACAACTGAACCTCTTGACCATGACTGCATGCTTTTATACACTGAGTTGCTGCCACATGATTGGCTGGTGAGATACTTACATTAATGAGCAGGTGTAAGAATAAGGGGTAGACCATTTAGAACGGAGTTGAGGAAAAACTTTTTCACACAGAGGGTTGTGGATCTGTGGAATGCTCTGCCTCAGAAGGCAGTGGAGACCAATTCTCTGGATTCTTTCAAGAAAGAGTTAGATAGAGCTCTTAAAGATAGCGGAGTCAAGGGATATGGGGAGAAGGCAGGAACAAGGTACTGATTGTGGATGATCAGTCATGATCAAAGTGAATGGCGGTGCTGGCTCGAAGGGCTGAATGGCCTACTCCTGAACCTATTTATTGTCTATTGTGTACTTAATAAAGTGGCCACTGAATGTATATGTTGTACATGCATATTATATCATTGAATGAAATGAGACAGATCACCTTGTCCTTAGGTAGTTCCATCCCCCGATCTCGGATCATCACCAGCCTGTCACAAGCTGCTCATACGACCATCCACCACCTCCCATGGCTTCACATGACCCTGATCAGGGAGCTTAGCAGGTCACCCTTGCCCCAGGGTGACTTGCAGGCTGGCAGAGAAAAGGAGGACCTTACAGCTCCTTTGGTAGGGATGAATCTCCACCAAAAAACACTGCCTCTTTCTTACCTCTAACATATTTCAGCACATTAGCCTGAACTAAGCTGGCCCCACTTTCATCAAAGTCCATCCGATTGGTGAATTCTGAAGCAAAGTATCCATTAAGGAAGGTGATGAGTGTCGGATTGTGATCCACAATTCGCATCATATTACTGAAGGGCATTTTTCAAACTGATTGTGGCAACAGCAAGTCTTTCCTCTGGGTTTCACCCGCAGTCCAGCAGCGGGTGAAACAGGATAGGGGACATAATTTATGATACCTGGCCTCTGAAAGTCTGAATGAGTGGAATGACCATTTGATGTCAGCAGAGGTTGCCCACAACACTTTATGGCACTCAGCACATGGGATATCCCCTTTCAAATGCCATTTTGTATATTCTCTGCCACCCTCCCCTGAGCAGGGGGCCAAGGTTGGGCTTCCTGGAGCTGAAGATCTCATCCAAAGCTGCAAGGAGAGATGGATTAGGGCAAAGGAGATTTTGTTGGCTTCTATCCGGAAGGCTGAAATAAAGGCTAACCGCAAGGGAAGATCACGACCAGTTTTGCAGCCTGGGCAACAGGTCTGGCTGTCAACTCATGATTTGCCTCTCTGAGTGGAGTCCAGGAAATTGACACCAAAGTTCATTGGAGTCTTCAAGTTTCTCAGGAAAGTAAGCCCAGTGACCTACACTTTGCAGCTCCTCAAGATCAATCCTGCTTTACACATTTCCAAATTAACAACACCAGCCCTTTAGGCCCACCAGCATCAGTCTTGCTACCACTCAGGTTTGTCGATAGGGAACAGGTTTTCACTATGAGAACAATTTTGGATTCACAAACTGTTCAGGAAATTCTGCAACTCCTTGTGGACTGGAAAGGGTTTGGATCCGAGGAATGGTGCTGAGTTCCTGAATGGGATATCTTGGATCTGATTTCACCCATGATTACAATCATCGTCTCTCCGAGCAGCCAGGGCTGTCAGGAATCAGCCACAGGGGAGTGGCTCCTGTTACAACACACACCAAACCATGCCATCTTCCAGGGTTTAGACACTCTAACACTCTCGTGTATGGATAGCTAATGTGTCCCCTTTAAGGATTCAGGACCGTCCCGCTAATTGGCAATCATGTTTTGGGCGGCAAAAATTGATTACTTAAAGACCACCTTAACTGAGGTTCAGTACTCAATTGTAAGTCCTACTAGTGATTTTGTCTAGTGCTTTTTTTTATCTCAGTTTTCAATCCAGTTTGATACCAGTCTCGATCCTTGTTTTGGACACTCCAGCAATTGGGTCCAAACTATCCTGGTCAAGGACTCTCGTCACATCTTGAGAGTAGTAAGGTAGCCAGGAAGGAGCTAAAGAGTAACTTGTCAAATCTAAAATAGGATGTCATACAGTTTTGGTGAATATGATTAAGGTAAACCCCTAGATGTTCTGCACATATAGTACTTGAAGGAGAGAAGGCTGACTCGACTAAGGGTAGGAATGTTCAAGGATAAAAGGTGAAATATATACCTGGAGTCAGGCAAGGGAAGAAACATAGAAACATAGAAACATAGAAAATAGGTGCAGGAGTAGGCCATTCGGCCCTTCGAGCCTGCACCGCCATTTATTATGATCATGGCTGATCATCCAACTCAGAACCCCGCCCCAGCCTTCCCTCCATACCCCCTGACCCCTGTAGCCACAAGGGCCATATCTAACTCCCTCTTAAACATAGCCAATGAACTGGCCTCAACAGTTTGCTGTGGCAGAGAATTCCACAGATTCACCACTCTCTGTGTGAAGAAGTTTTTCCTAATCTCGGTCCTAAAAGGCTTCCCCTCTATCCTCAAACTGTGGCCCCTCGTTCTGGACTTCCCCAACATCGGGAACAATCTTCCTGCATCTAGCCTGTCCAATCCCTTTAGGATCTTATACGTTTCAATCAGATCCCCCCTCAATCTTCTAAATTCCAACGAGTACAAGCCCAGTTCATCCAGTCTTTCTTCATATGAAAGTCCTGCCATCCCAGGAATCAATCTGGTGAACCTTCTTTGTACTCCCTCTATGGCAAAGATGTCTTTCCTCAGATTAGGGGACCAAAACTGCACACAATACTCCAGGTGTGGTCTCACCAAGGCCTTGTACAACTGCAGTAGTACCTCCCTGCTCCTGTACTCGAATCCTCTCGCTATAAATGCCAGCATACCATTCGCCTTTTTCACCGCCTGCTGTACCTGCATGCCCACTTTCAATGACTGGTGTATAATGACACCCAGGTCTCGTTGCACCTCCCCTTTTCCTAATCGGCTACCATTCAGGTAATAATCTGTTTAAGAAAAGTCCTTAATGAATACTTTGCTTCAGAATTCACCAGCATGATGGACTTTGATGAATGTGAGGCCAGCATAGCTTAAGTTAATGTGCTGGAATTGATTTGGGAGACTGCTTCGCTGAGCACTTATGCTCCGTGCACCAGAAAAAAAGTGAGATCTCCTAGTGGCCACCCATTTTAATTCCTCTTCCCATTCCCATTCTGACATGCCTATCCATGGCCTCCTCTACTGTCGTGATGAGGCCACACTTGGATTGGAGGAACAACACTTTATATTCCATTTGGGTAGCCTCTAACCTGATGGTGTGAACATCTGGTAATGCCCCCACCCTCCCTTTCCTTCACTATTTCCCATCCCCTTTTCCCTCTCTCACTTTATCTCCTTGCACACCCATCGCCTACCTCTGGTGCTCCTCCCCCATTTTCTTTCTTCCATGCTGAGGGCCTGCCTATTGCAGCAGTCCGGGAAGGGAGATATCAGAGGCAGCATGGTGCAGCATTCATGCTGGAACAGGGGCTGGCCTGTCCCATCGATGCTGCCTCTAGTGTTCATTCATTGGAAGACAAGCAGAGGTGCATGAGGACATCCATCGGCACAATGCTGAGAATTTCTATTCTCGTAGATGACACCCACGTACCATTAATTTACAGGACATATCACTCAGGGATGTGGGCAACATATATATTTTCGTGTCACAGTATCATCGTTGTCGTCATGGCTATCCCTTGAGGTCGTTGATGATGGTCTTCGTTCTGAAGAAGTGGCCCATAGAGTGAAGATGCCTGTGCATGTATTTGTTTAATGTGTACTTGATGTTGCACTCCAAGAAGCACACGATACTTCACAAATCAACCAACTGATTCCAATGGCATGGAAACCATGACGATTGGAGCTGATGGATTTGTTGCGGCCTTCATCCGCCTTCACAGCTATTGAGATCGAAGTAACTTCGTCTGCCTGTTCCACCGTTGAGATCTTGGTTGGATTGTTCTTTGTCAAGGACCTCACCCTCGACCTTACCGCCATGGGTGACCCTACCAGGAGCATCGCTCCAGACAGTATTGCTCTCGGGATCACAGGACCACACAAATTTCTCCACCATGACAAGGTGACAATCCATGGAGAAGTGTCACTGTATATTTACTGCTATCTTGCATGATTGTTGATTGGAGTACTGCGCAGATACAGGAGATGCTCTCCTGCCCAAGTCTGGCAAAGAGCTTTAAAAACCCAGTTTCTATAAAAAGAGAGGTGCTGCCCGACGGGGTAGCTTGAGTCAGAGTAGTAAGGCTTTGGCTCATCGACAACAGGCAGCGGCAAGGTGCGAAAGTAAGCTCATTCATAGTTTCTTGTTTTTTTAAAATTAACTCCTGAGAGAATATTGGGTATGTCTGCAGTGTTCTGTTGTGGGTGTCAGATGTGAGATTTCTGGGAGACTACCAGCCTCCCCGATGGCCACATCTGCACCAGGTGCATTGAGATGCAGCTCCTTAGAGAAGGTGTTAGGGAAATGGAGCTGTAGCTTGATGACCTTGGGCTTGTTAGGGGAAGTGAAGAGGTGATTGATAGGAGCTACAGGGAGGTAGTCACCCCAAGGCTACAGGAGACAGATAAATGGGTGACTGTCAGGAGAGCGAAGGGAGAACGTCAAATAGCGGAGATCATCCCTGTGGCCGTCCACCTCAACAATGTACTCCATTTTGAGTTCTGTTGGGAGGGATGGCCTACCTGGGGGAAGAAACAAGTGTCCGTGCTAGAGGACACTGGCCTGGTGGCTCAGAAATACAGGAAACTGAAGAGGCTGGCAGCAGAAATAGGCAGACATCCCATCCTGCAAAAACTCATTTCAGGGAGGTAGCACCATCAACTTGCGGGAGACTTCCGGGAGAGGTGGAATGTCTGCAATAGAGTAGCTCCTTAGCAGCTAGCCAGCTAGTTTAAATAACGTTAGCTATGCTAATGAACGAATGACATGTGTTAAACTCACCTCAACATGTCTTTTACAGTCTTAACCCACCATGGGCAATAGAAAAGTCACTGTTGCAAAGCGTGCAGCGAGCAACACTGTCATTATTTTTGACCCCTATTGGGCAGGGGTACACTTTAGTGTAGTCTGGGGTGACGTACATTTTATATCTTTTTGGAACACTCTGCCATGGCGCGCTGTCGCTCGCTCTCTTGCTCTCGCGCTCTACCTTGCTTGTTCTCGCGCTCTCTCTCTCTCTCTCTCTCTCGCTTGCTTTCTCTCTCGCGCTTTCTCTCTCGCTCACACGCTCTCTCGCTCTCGTGCTCTCTCTCTCGCGTGCGCTCTCGCTTGCTTTCTCTCTCGCTCTCGTGCTCTCTCTCTCTCGCTCGTGCGCTCTCGCTTGCTTTGCGCTCTCTCTCGCTCGCGCGCTCTCGCTTGCTTTCTCTCGCGCGCTCTCTCGTGGTTGCTCTCGCCCTCTCTCTTGCTTTCTCTTGCTTACTCGCTCTCAAAAAAATTGATTTCTGTGATATTGTATATAATTTGTAGGCATCAGGGAGCCACTATTCATATGCGGGAGACTCCCAGAACTTCCGGGATAGGTGGGATGTCTGAATAGGGGACTCTGTAGTTTGGGGGGGGGGTGACAGATAGGCGACTCTGTGGACACAAGGAGGAAACACAGAAGGTAGTTTGCCTCCCAGGTGCCAGGGCCTGTGATGTTTCTGACACGTCCACAATATCCCGAAAAGGGAGAGTGAGCAGCCAGATATTGTGATACGTATTGGTACCAATGACATAGGTAGAAAAAGGGAGTAGATCCTGAAAAGAGAATACAGGGAGTTGTGAAGGAATTTGAGAAGTGGGACTTCAGGATTGCTGCCTGTGCCATGTGACAGTGAGGATAGGAGTAGAATGAGGTGGCAGAGAAATGTGTGGCTGAAGAATTGGAGCAGGGGGCAGGGATTCGGAATTCTGGATCATTGGGATCTCTTCTGGGGCAGGTGTGACCTGTAGAAAAGGGACGGGTTGCACTTGAATGGGGGACAAAGAAATGGCAGCTGAATTTAATGGGTTCTTTGCACCTGTCTTCACTGTGGAGGACACTAGCAGTGTGCCAGAGTGTCAGGGAGCAGGAGTGAGTACTATTGCTATTACAAAGGAAAAAGTGCCAGGCAAACTCAAAGGACTTAAGGTTGACAAGTCACCTGGGCCAGATAGGCTACATCCCAGAGAGGTTGCTGAAGAGATAATGGATGCATTTGGTCATGATCTTTCAAAAATCACTTGATTCTGGCATGGTCCAGGAGGACTAGAAGATTGCAAAAGTCTCTCCACTCTTTATTTAAGAAGGGAGGAAGACAAAGGAAAGAAATTATAGGCCAAGTAGCCTAACCTTAGAGATTGGAAAAGGTTGTAGTCCATTATTAAGGATGAGGTTTTGGGGTGCTTGAAAACTAATGATAAAATCAGTCAAAGTCAGCATGGTTCCTGTAAAGGGAAATCTTGCCTGACAACTCTGTTGTACTTCTTCAAGGAAGTAACAAGCAGAGAGTACAAAGGTGTGGCAGTGGATGTCATTTATTTGGATTTTCAAGAGGCATTTGATAAGATGACATACATGAGGCTGCTTAACAAGATAAATTCTATGGCATTACAGAAAAGATACTGGCATGGATAGAGGAATGGCTGACAGGCAGAAGGCAGCAAGCGGGAATAAAAAGGGCCTTTTCATGTTGGCTGCCAGTGACTAGTGGTGTTCCTCAGGGGTCGGTATTAATAGACAATAGACGATAGGTGCAGGAGTAGGCCATTCAGCCCTTCGAGCCAGCATCACCATTCACTGTGATCATGGCTGATCATCCACAATCAGTATCCCTTTCCTGCCTTCTCCCCACATCTCTTCACTCCACTATCTTTAAGAGCTCTATCTAACTCTTTTGAAAGAATCCAGAGAATTGGCCTCCACTGCCTTCTGGGGCAGAGCATTCCACAGAACCACAACACTCTGTGTGAAAAAGTTTTTCCTCAACTCCATTCTAAATTGTCTACCCCTTGTTCTTAAACTGTTGCCTCTGGTTCTGGACTCCCCCAACATCGGGAACATGTTTCCTGCCTCTAGCGTGTCCAATCCCTTAACAATCTTATATGTTTCAATCAGATCCCCTCTCATCCTTCTAAATTCCAGTGTATACATGCCCAGTCGCTCCAATCTTTTGACATATGACAGTCCTGCCACCCTGGGAATTAACCTCGTGAACCTTTGCTGCACTCCCTCAATAGCAAGAATGTACTTCCTCAAATTTGGAGACCAGAACTCTACACAATACTCCAGGTGTGCTCTCACCAGGGCCCTGTACAACTGCAGAAGGACCTCTTTGCTCTTATACTCAACTCCCCTAGTTATGAAGGCCAATATGCCATTAGCTTTCTTCACTGCCTGCTGTACCTGCATGCTTACTTAAGACCGCTACTTTTCACCTTGTTTGTCAATGATTTCGATAATGGTATCAATGGCTTTGTGGCAAAGTTTGCGGATGATACGAAGATAAGTGGAGGGGTAGATGATGCTGAGGAAGCAATATAATTGCAGCAAGACTGGGACAAAGTGAAAGAATGGGAAAAAGTGGCAGATGGAATACAGTGTTGGGAAATGCATTTTGGGAAAAGAAACAGTATTGCACACTATTATCTTAATGGGGAGAAGGTTCAGACATCAGAGGTGCAGAGGGACTTACGAGTCCTCGTGCAAGATTCCCAGAAAGTTAATTTACAGTTTGAGTCTGTGGTAAAGCAGGCAAATACAATGTTGGCATTTTTTTTCAAGGGGAATAGAATATAGAAGTAAGGAGATAATGCTGAGCCTTTATAAGACACTAGTCAGGCCACACTTGGAGTATTGTCAACAGTTTTGGGCCCTATATCTCAAAAAGGATGTGTTGTCATTGGAGAGAGTCCAGAGAAGGTTCAAGAGGATGATTCAGGTAATGAAGGTGTTAACATATGAGTAACATTTGGCAGCTTTGGGCCTGTACTCACTGGAATTTAGATGAATGTGTAGGGATCTCATTGAAACCTACTGAATATTAAAAGGACTAGATAGCGTGGATATGGAGAGCATGTTTCCTCTGGTGGGGGTATCCAGAACTAGAGAGCACAGCCTCAAAATTAAGAGGTGACCTTTCAGGACAGAAGTAAGGAAGAACTTTTTTAGCCAAAGGGGCATCAAGGGATATGGTGAGAGGCCAGGTGTTTGGGGTTGAGTGGGATCCGGCATCAGCCATGATGAAATGGTAGAGTGGACTTGGTGGTCTGAATGGCCTAATTGTGCTCTTATGTCTTATAATCTGATGCTGGGTATGACTATTGATACTGCGTTGTGTACCTTGGCCCCAGAAGAACACTATTTTGTTTGGCTGTATTCATGGGCGTCCGTGTATGACTGAATGATAATCAAACTTGAACTTGAACTTGATATCCCCTAAGGTTCCATTCTAAATGTGTCAATTTAACATATCCCACATTGTCATCATCCTATTTACAAAGAAACGCTTCATATAGTCCCATTCGAATTCTGATTATTCATTTTCCACAAGTGGAAAAATCTCTCCTGAGGCAATATTGACTTCAAAATTATTATTAATCTATCACCTCTCTCATTGCAATATTAATTTCATTAATTGCTGTAAAAGTGCTGATTTCATAAATTAATCTATAAGTATGAAGCAGATAAAGCCTCAGCTGCGGAAAGATAAACAGAGCTGATGTTTCAGTTAAATAACATTGATCAGAGCTCCAAAGGTCTTCAGCCTCAACCAGTCACCCTGTTTCCTTTTCCACAGATGATGTCGGATCTGCTGCATGTTTGAACATTAGTTTGTAAACTCAGTAATTTTGCAGTGAGCAATGAAATTAATATTCATTGGCAGAAAGAAATTAATATTCATGGCAACATAGAAATTACTTCCTCTGGTCTCCAGTGGTTCTACTTGATCTTCTGGGTGTTTCCACCATTTTCCAGAATTATCTCTATTTTTCATTCCATATGCAGTACTGTGCAAAGCGTCTGGCATATAAAGTGGCATGCAAAAGTTTGGGCACCCCAGTCAAAATTTCTGTTACTGTGAATAGGTAAGCCAGTAAAAGATGACTTGATTTCCAAAAGGCATAAAGTTAAAGGTGACACATTTCTTTAATATTTTAAGCAAGATTACTTTTTTATTCCCATCTTTTACAGTTTCAAAATAACAAAAAAGAAAAAGGGCCTGAAGCAAAAGTCTGGGCACCCTGCCATGGTCAGTACTTAGTAATACACCCCTTGGCAAGTATCACAGCTCATAAATGCTTTCTGTAGCCAGCGAAGAGTCTTTCATTTCTTGTTTGGGGGATTTTTGCCCATTCTTCCTTGCCAAAGGCTTCTAGTTCTGTGAGATTCTTAGGCCGTCTTGCATGCACTGCTCTTTTGAGGTCTATCCACAGATTTTCGATGATGTTTAGGTCGGGGGACTGTGAGGGCCATGGCAAAACCTTCAGCTTGTGCCTCTTGAGGTAGTCCATTGTGGATTTTGAGGTGTGTTTAGGATCATTATCCTGTTGTAGAAGCCACACTCTTTTTATCTTCAGCTTTTTTACAGACGGTGTGATGTTTGCATCCAGAATTTACTGGTATTTAATTGAATTCATTCTTCCCTCTACCAGTGAAATGTTCCCCGTGCCACTGGCTGCAACACAAGCCCAAAGCATGATCAATCCACCCAGTGCTTAACAGTTGGAGGGGTGTCCTTTTCATGAAATTCTGCACCCTTTTTTCTCCAAACATATCTTTTATCATTGCAGCCAAAAAGTTCTATTTTAACTTCATCAGTCCACAGGACTTGATTCCAAAATGCATCAGGCCTGTTTAAATGTTCCTTTGAAAACTTCTGATGCTGAATTTTGTGGTGAGGAAGCAGGAAAGGTTTTCTTCTGATGATTTTTCCATGAAGGTCATATCTGTGCAGGTGTTGCTGCACAGTAGAACAGTGCATCACCACCCCAGAGTCTGCTAAATCTTCCTGAAGGTCTTTTGCAGTCAAAAGGGGGTTTTGATTTGCCTTTCTAGCAATCCTACAAGCAGTTCTCTTGGAAAGTTTTCTTGGTCTTCCAGACCTCGACATGACCGCCACCATTCTTGTTAACTACCATTTCTTAGTTACATTACGAACTGAGGAAACGGCTACCTGAAAACGCTTTGCTATCTTCTTATAGCCCTCTCCTGCTTTGTGGGCATCATTTATTTTTATTTTCAGAGTGCTAGGCAGCTGCTTAGAGGAGCCCATGTCTGCTGATTGTTGGGACAAGGTTTGAGGGGTCAGGGTATTTATAAAGCTTTGAAATTTGCATCAACTGGCCTTTTCTAACGATGACTGTGAACAAGCCATAGTTCTAATAAGTTAATTAAGGTCTGAGACCTTGGTAAAAGTTATCTGAGAACTCAAATCTCTTGAGATGCCCAAACTTTTGCATGGTGCTCCTTTCCTTTTTATCACTCTAAAATTGTACAAAACAAAAATAGTACACTAAACTTGCTTAAAATGTTGAAAAGAATGTTTCATCTTTAACTTTATGACTTTTGGAGATCAGTTCATCTTCTACTCACTTAGCTGTTCACAACAACAGAAATTTTGATCAAGGGTACCCAAACCTTTGCATGCCACTGTATATATAGCTAGGGTGCCTAAGGCAGAACTGTAGCAATTTAATGTATTGCACTGTACTGCTGCTGCTGCAAAAAGGTCATGACTCTGATGTGGGTCTCTACTGTGGACTGAACATCTGAACAGCCAATGATGCTCTTCATTGACTATAACAACTTTAAATTCCTCGATGTTATAATTTCAGAGGACCTGTCCTGGTCCAAGCACGTAAGTGTCATTACAAAGAAAACACAGCAGTGACTCTACTTTCTTAGAAATTTGTGAAGATTCAACATGTCATCTAAAACTTTCACAAACTTTTATGGATGTGTGGTGGAGAGTATATTAGCTGGTTGCATCGTGGACTGGTATGGAAACACCAATACACTTGAATGGAAGAGCCTACAAAAAGTAACGAATATAACCATTATAGATAAAGCCCTCCTGATCATTGAGTACATCTACACAGAGCACTTTTGCAGGAAAGTAGTATCCATCATCAAGGACCCCCACCATTCAGGCTATACTCTCTTCTTGCTTCTGCCATCTGGAAGAAGGTATGGGATCCTTAGGTGTCACACTACCAGATTCAGGAACAGTTAATACCCTTCAACCATCAAGCGTCATGGTCCGGTCCGTGAGGTCTGGATTCCAGTCTGGTCATGTCTGGTCCATCGCTCCTTATTCAAGGTTTTCTGGTTTTCCCTTTTTTCTGTTGGGTGCTTTAATTGAAGCACATGATTCTGATTTTGGGCTGCTACATAAATAGCTCCTGGGTTCAGCTTCATTTGCTGGACTTCCCCTTCCCCTTCCCCTTCCCCTTCGAGCCAAGCTGGTACCGTTGTCAAGTTCAACTGCCAGAGAGAGATAAGGAACAGTCTATCATTGTTTTGAACTGTCTCTGTGTCCACGCCTTCGCTAGGTAGGTCTGGCCGTTTGCCGCTACCCAGTGTTGAGAACTGTCTTGTCGTGTTCAGCATTCTGTGTATGAGTCCCGGCCCTACGTCCTGTTCCCAAGGAGGGGTCCTGGCTCTGTGTTTTGTGTATGAGTCCCGGCCCTATGTCTTGTTCCTAAGGAGGGGTCCCGGCTCTGTGTTCCATGTCACTGCACTCCTGTCTCTCCCTCGGCCAAGTCAAGGCTTCTGGCATTGTGTTCGGAGGCTCCTGTTTCCCAAGACCACATCATGTCTTCGCCTAGTTCCGGAGTCCGAGCCTGAGTCAAGACCTAGGTTCTGGGTCCTTGTCCAGTCTCTGGCTCGGAGTCTGAACCCAAGCCTTGTCATGTCCTCACCTCAAGGAACCCAAAGCTCCTCCAGTCTTGTAGTCACGTCATGTCCTCTCCTAGATCAGGGGTCCGAGCCCGAGTCAAGAAAGACACAGGTTTCAGGTCCTTGTCCAGGTTCCAAGTTCCTAGTTCCTTGTCCAGGTCCCGCTTTCCTAGTTAAGTCCTAGCCCAAGTCTGTGTTCTTGTCCCCACCTCCTAGTCTGCATCCAGTCCTGTCCCTACTCTAGTCCAGTTCCTAGTACTTCAGTGTCTGTGTCTTGCATTTGGATCCGCTCCCAGCGTCGCTCCCCCCCCCCCCCCCGGTTACAGCAAGCTCTTAAACTAGAGGGGATAACTTCACTTGCACGATCACTGAAATGCCCCCACAACTTACGGATTCACTTTCAAGGACTCTGTATCTCATGTTCTTGATATTTATTACTTGTTTACTTACTTAATATTTAAGAATTATTTATTAATATTATTCTTTCTGTTTGTATTTGCACAGCTTATTGCCTTTTGAATTAGCTTTCAGTGGGGTCTGCATTCAAGATTTAAAAGCAGAGCCTTGTGCCAACTTTCTGAGTTGGACAGTTCATGACAGGGCGTGCATTAGAGAGCTACCTTTTAATCAGTTTGGCAATCGAGATTTTGAAGCCTGAAATTCACAGCAATTTATGGAAAAAGAGCTTTGACCAGCAACTAATCTGCATTTGGGATTGATTAGCAAGAGCAAACTAAAGGAAGGCAGTGGCAAGCGGTGCAGCCATCATCTGAGTGGATAGAGCCAGAGAGGTGGTATTGAGGGTTTAGCTCGTTGAGGCTTCCGCAAGAGAGGTCTCAGTCAGAGAAGGCAAAGGAAAGAAAAGCTCAAGGTTAAGATTTTTTTAACCTTCCCTTCTTTAGATCTGCTCAGCTAGAAAAGTAGAGATGCTAAGCAGGATAGTTGAATGCTCCTCTTGCAGGATGCAGGAAGGCAGGGTGATGTCCAGTGTCGCTGACAACTACAACTGCAAGAAGTGCATTCAGCTGCAGTTTCTAACAATCTAACAAGGAGCTGGAGCTGGAAGTGACAGATCTCTGAAGCATTTGGGAGGCTGAGAGGTGATAGATAGGACATATAGAGTAGTAATTACATCCAGGTCAGAGGAAACTGGGTAACAGTCAGGAAGAGGGGAGGGGTTAAGGAGCCAGTGCAGATTACCCCTGTGGCCACCCCCCCCCCCCAACAACAGCTATGTCACTTTGGATACTGTTGGGAAGGGTGGGGGGTTGACCTAACAGAGGAAAGTCACAGTGGTCAGGTCTCTGACACTGAGTCCGGCTCTGTGACTCAGAATAGAAAGGGGAAAAGGGGCATGCTGTGGTGATAGGGGATTCATTAGTTGGGGGAATGGACAAGAGGTTCTGTGGGTGATAATGAGATTCCTGGATGGTATGTTGCCTCCTGGGTGCCAGGGTCCAGGATAGCTCGGATTGAGTCTTCAGCATTCTTAATTGGGAGAGTAAACAGCCAGAACAAGATGAGGAGGAATGTCTTTAGCCAGAGAGAGGTGAATCTGTGGAATTCTTTCCCACAGGCAGCTGTGCAGGCCAGGTCTTTATGTACATTTAAGGCAGAGGTTGATAGATTTTTGATTGGTCAGGCATGAAGGGATACGGGGAGAAGGCAGGAGATTGGGGCTGAGAGGAAAAATGGCGGAGTAGATTTGTTAGGCCAAATGGGCTAATTCTGCTCCTATACCTTATGGTCTTTTCCACATTGGTCCTGTTGAATGTGGTCTTTCATTAATTCTATTATGTTTCTTGTATCTACTGTAAATACCTTCAAGGAAATGACTCTCAGGATTGTATACTGTATGGTGACATTTTTGTACTTTGACGATAAATTTACTTTGAACTTTGAACTTAAGTCCATTTAAGAGGACAAGCAATTGAAATGACAAAATTTCCCACAATGTAGTATTCATGCAGAACCGTGTTGGAATACCAGTCTGAATTTTGATCAGATCTCTGAAAAGTAAATGCGCTAATCTAAGCAAAACTATATCAACACACTTGTGTGGACCCAGGGCTGAAAAAAAAGCAATACTTTCATAAATTGGTGAAGATGCCAGATAAATGGAATTGATTGTGTACTACAATCACTCACCGGTTCTAATCTTTTTCATAGGGAATTGTAATTTTGCATGTATTCACATAAAGTACCATGAAATCATAGAGTGAAAGAAGCAGCAGAAATAAATTGGGCCTTTGATGCAAGAGTGAACTTAGTTGTACATTGACACTGTGGATTCAAAATATAATTACAGAAGACCTGACTGGAAAGTATCAATGTCTGTGATTATTCATGTTATGTCTGCTTGGTGAAAATTAATAGCCTCTCTTTTCTCCTTTAATATTCTCATTTCTACCTGCCACTTCAACCAAGCCTTCACCTGTCCCCAGATGTCTTTATATGGCCCAATTTCTATGATAGCCCAGTTATGTTCCTGTGAAGCATCTGGAGACATTTTACGATGTTAACATCACTAAATAAATGTTAATTGTTGTTGCTGCTGGACTGCAAGCTGATTGCCAACCTTCTGAATTCAGACACAAGTTAATTTTATGCAAACTCATTGATCAGTTGCCAGCTGGTAGCATAGTGGCATCAGTGCTGGACTTCGGAGCGAAGGCTCCCGAGTTTGAATCCAGCCGGCTCCCTTGCACGCTTTTCATCTGTGCTGTGTTGAGTGTCGAGCTAGCAACTCAGCCTCGTAAAAATAAGAAAGCATGCTAAAAATAACGCCATCGTGACGGCATCCCGATGACTCCACTCGGAGTTGAGGGCTTTCTTCTTCTTCTTCATTGATCAGTAATCCAGCTAAAATGTTATAAATTTGCCTTTATATTCAGAAGGGTGAAGGCAATTTGCAAAATATCGATGACTGGTCTCGACCCAAAACATTGACTGTTTATTCCCCTCCATAGATGCTGCATGACTTGTTGAGCTCCCCCATCCAGCATTTTGCATGTGTTGCTCTGGATTTTCAGTGTCTACGGAATCTCCTGTGTTAATAACTACAAACTTGTTTCTATTTTATCATTCATGCTGTTTCAGCCTGTGACCTACCATTTGAATTTTAACACCAAGGTGATAGAATCAAAGAAAATTTGCAATACACCATGAAATAATTTAGTTCACTCAGTTTGTGATCATGAAAGAACGACGGAGCCCAATTCCATTTTGAATCTATAGGTTGAGGTACCTAGGTGCTTCACTCTATAGGATATACCTCTTCAGCTGGTCACTCAGGAGTACTTCAAGCATGATCTGGTTTTCTGCTTCTGATAGATTTTCAGATAGTGATTCCTGTATAAGGTGTTTATTTAAACACCTGTTCTGAAGCACGCAGATATATTCTGTTGTCTCCTTTCTGCTTAACGCTACTCCTGTATTGCCAATGGGTTTTGCAGCACAGTCAAGCATCACACGAAGAATAAGGAAACATTAAACAGATATTACATACTCGTGCTGTATTTAAGAGTAACATATTCAAAATGTTGGAGAAACTTGGCAAGTCCGGCAGCTTCCATGGAAAGGAATAAACAGTTGATGTTTCATGCCAAGACCCTTCTTTAGGACTGTTAATGAGTCATGACGAAGGTTTCAGGCCAAAACATCAACTGTTTATTCCGCTACGTAGAAGCTGCCTGACCTGCTGAGTTCCTCCAGCATTTTGTGTGTGTTACTCTGCACTTCCAGCGTCTGCAGAATCTCTTGTGTTTGTGTCGCCTTGTATTTAATTTTTGAGAATTAGACTGCAGTGTTCTTATTTGGCTTTCTAACAACTTCCCATCCAACTATTCTCAGTAAGGAAAAGAAAAGCCTTGTCTTGATTTATTAAGCCCTGGCTGCATGAGTTGCTTATTTTAAATTAATATTCTGGTTGCTGCTTACGTACTTTAACAGATCATTATCATTGAGCTTTACTTCAAGATTTGTGCAAATTTAAAACTAAATCCCCCATTTCAATCATCTATCAGCAGTTGGATAATAACAACTTCTCCAAGACCAGGTGAGTCTGCCATTGTGTTGAATACAGTGCAGAATACAAGCCAGCAAATAATATGCTGGATCTACAAAATCAATGAAGCAAAAGGGCAGATAACATCTGAGGATTGCCTTTCAATACAATTTATTTAGGTGACATTTTTTTGGATAGAGAGCATTGACAAAATCCTTACAGGGTGAGGTGTTCACTGAAACTGCTGTCTCTCTTTGAAGTTGCCTACTGTGATGTTAAAGTGAAAGTGAAGGCATTTTTTTCTGGGTGTTCAGTCTGTTTAATCAATCAGCACACTCATTTGCAGTCTCTCACATTGTATAGCCAAGCTTTGACATTTTCTGTACTAAATCGTAGAGCAAAGGAACGAGTATGATAAATTTATATTAATTATTCTCACTCTGTACATTTTATGGGTCCATCTTATTGGATATTGTGTGCGGCGCATGGCCAAGTGGTTAGGGCATCGGGCTCATGATCTGAAGGTCATGGGTTCAAGGCAGCATGTTGTGTCTTTGAGCAAGGCACTTAACCACACACTGCTCCAGTCCACCCAGCTGAAAATGGGCACTGGCAAATGCTGGGGGTTAACTTCGCGATAGACTGGTATCTTGTCTGGGGGGGGGGAAGGGGGAGTCTCGTACTCTCAGTCATTCCCTATTGGAGAAGTCTCTCTCCACTTCTGATCCCTCTATGAGGATTGGTATGCGTTCCTTCATCTTACCCTTCCTGAGGTCCACAATCAGCTTTTTCGTCTTACTGACATTACTCCCGTATGCCCTCTCGTTACCATCTGAGACTCTACCAACAATGATAGTCAGGTCTGAGAATTGCAATGCTCTAGATCACAAGTGTCACAACCACTGATTCGGCAGCGTAGCAGATTCGGCAATTGCGCTCATGAATATGCACGTGTCAGCTAATTATTATCTTATTGTGATAGTATTTAACTCTATTCATTCCATGATAGTATTTGTCGAGACTAGGGCACAGCAATGCTTTGCTGCCTGTATTCCGCCTTGCCTGAGAAACTGGGCTGTCGAGTCAACTGACTCTGAAGACTAGCGGTATTTGTTTTATTCTTAGTTGTTCTTTTCAGCCGCAGTGTAGGCTTCATTTTCAATTTGAGAGTTTTAGTTAACAGCCCTGTTTGGCTTAGCGTTTATTGTTTTCTTTTCCCTTTAACACTGTTCGCATTAAGGTCTGTGAACTATCAACCTGCTTCAGTGTCTCTCACTCTGCACTTGGGCCATATCCGGATCAGGTGACAGCAAGACCCTGAAATAGATAGAAAGCCTGGAAACATCATAAGGGTCTCTCTTCCACACCCCCTCTACCAATGCAGGACATATATCAGAAGCACTCCATACACAGTGCCTCCAGCATTGTCAAAGACCACTCCCATCCTTCCCACAAAAGCTTCCCACAGGCAGAAGGTACTGCAGCATAAGAGGCAGAAGAGGCAGGGTGGGTAACAGCTTCTTACCCCAGGCTTTCCGACTTCTTGACACCCTGCTGCAATCCAGCACACCCGTACACTCTGCATGAATGCCCTCACTGTTTATTCATCTTTTATTGCTGCTGTTCCACATATTTATATGACTGCTTGTTTTATTATAATAGTGCCTGTAACAATACACTCAGGGACTTTTGTTAATGTTATTTTGCGACTGGATCGTAACTATATGTACTGTATGTGACTATATGTACTGTGTTTTGCATCTTGGTCTCAGAAGATCAATGTTTCATTTAGCTGTATACATGTGTATGGTTGAACGACAATAAACTCGAATTTGAACTTAATATTACAGTTTTATCTCATTTCATCGCAATTCATCTACTCCTTGGTATACTTACCAAGCACCCTCCACCACCCCTATCCCTATACACACTGTTTGTCATGCGGTGTGGAATTTGCTATTCTTCCCTCTCTGCATAGATTCATGTCAATTGTAGATTCTGTGCTGATAAAGTGCCTACGGACTTCGAAAATTTCCCCAAACTTTCCTCCTCAGTTCTGACTTGGTATAACAAGTGTACTAATCTAAATTCCATGTTCCATTGGTCTTTTATTCCTTTAGATATAGAAAAATAACCATTCATTTGAGAGAGAATTTAATTATTTTATTGCACAGGAATCCTACTGTTAAAGTATCTCAAATTACTTTCCGTAATTAATTTCCTTTTTGCTGCACTGTCAAGAACATATTGTAAAACAAATAATCTCGAACTGTTTTTGTCTGATCATCTTCCTGTGCCTTTTCTTCTCTCTCTTGAAGGGAAGATCTAATGTGATGATTGTTAATTGCCCTGTGTAATTGTCTTTATGGGGATGAGATTAGAACAAGAAGCTATCCCACATAAACATACGAATGTGTGACTTCGGAGCAGGAGTAGGTATCTTGGCCATTCAGACGATTCATTGATGGATAATCTGATAGCAACTTTATTTCTCTGTACATATCTGTCTCAGGTAACCTTTGATACCCCATGATTATCATGAATTTTAGTTCCAAGGTATCACATCGCTCTGAAAGTAAACAAAAGCACCAAATTTCTCATTTAAATTGATTACACCTATTTTCAACATTCAAAGTACCAATCATTATTAAAGTACCAATCTCTTGTTAATTACCACCCTCAGATTCAACAGTGGCACTGAGGTCTGGATTTTTCTACAAAAAAAATATATTCTCTGCATATCCATTTTGAAAAGATCTTCAGGATCTTATTTATTTCAATCAAGTCTCCTCACAATAGACTGGATATGACTTTTTCTCATAAGACAACCTGCAGATTCCAGACATGAGATCAATAAACTTCCTCTGAACTGCTTTCAGTGCATTAACATTTAAATTAAAGGCTATAGAGGGGCTTTGTTTTTCATTCTTTAGGGTACTTGAGTGTCAGAAGCAAGGCTAGAACTTAGGACCTATTCCCAATTGCCTCTGAACTGTGTAGTTTAGTGCCCAATATACTTGAGAGTCAACTCTGTCTCTACAGACTGAAGACATGTATAGACCAGCATGCCCTGATGTATGCTGAGATAGATGGAAAGTCTGGAGCATATACATCATATTTACCCAATAAATCCTTTAGGCTTGTGGGATCAAAGACAAGCCCATACATTCCCCCCATTAAATTCTGTGGTTGCAACCCATTCCACACCAAACACTGACAAATGGAAACGGTCATGTATAGCTGGCCCTTTATGAAATCAAATCCTCTTCAGTAGGTTAATAGCATCCACATCATGTTTGGCACAGACACTGTGAGCTGAAAGATTTGTCCCTCAGTTGCACTGTTCTATGTTCTGTGTTCATGAATTCGCTCACCATCTACTTATTTATTTGTTTGTTTGTTTGTTTGTTTAGCCAGCCCAAATAGGCCCCTCTGGCCCCTCAAGTTGCATCACCGAGCAATCCCCCGACTTAATCCTAACCTAATCACAGGACAATTTACTAAGACCAATAAACCTACCAACCGGTATGCCTTTGGACTGTGGGAGGAAACCAGAGCATCTGGAGGAAACCCATGCAGTCATGGGGAGAACATAAAATGTCCTTACGGACAGCAACGGAAAATGAACCCAGGTCACTATTACTCATACATAATGTAAGAATCCCTCATTGGAATTCTCCTGAGCTTCAATGGTAAAGCTTACAATAAGCCCACATGTTTCATTTTCCTGTTTTCCTTAAATGGCACTTCATGTCAACTTGGAGAGCAGCATCAGAGAATGGGAATGAGTGGTGCAATCCTGCTTCTGGGTGATAGACACCTTAGCCTGATGTTCCCAAGGTGAACTTCGTGGTTCAACAGTTTGATTGTTACAT
Organism: Mobula hypostoma; assembly: GCF_963921235.1. Taxonomy (NCBI): domain Eukaryota; kingdom Metazoa; phylum Chordata; class Chondrichthyes; order Myliobatiformes; family Myliobatidae; genus Mobula; species Mobula hypostoma. Next base: position 180,222,798 of record NC_086101.1, on the reverse strand, counting down.
GGGGTGTTTATTTCAACATTAATTACTGGGTGTTGAATTTATTTGAAACCTTTGAGTGAATGGGTTAACTAAAGTTGAAGTACGTAAGGAATCCAAGACCATGTCTTCATTAACTCATCATATATCCATATTCATCCTGCTCAAATATTCACCTCATACTCTAGGAGTTCTGATAGTCTCTGCCTCAGTAGAGCATATTTTATAATCTTCTTTTAGGGAGAAAAGTGCCTCTGATCTTCCGTTATCACTCATTCCAGATTCAACAACTAATAAAAACATTGTCTTACCACCTGATGAAAATCTTCAAAAATTTAAAAAAAAACTTTTTTTTTATCTTCTGTGTTCCAGTGTTAAACGTTCTTCTTCCCTCTTGACAACAGTTATCTCGTATTCCTAGCACATTCTTGTGAATTTCTATGGTACACTTGCCATGGCAACGAGAATCCTCCTTACAGTGGGGTGGGCAGAGAGCAGAGCTGCTTCTCTGCGAAATCCCAATGCCTCACTATACAGTTGAGCGTTGCATTAGTAGAGGATTTGACTGTTAAAGTAAAGTTCCCACAACCTATGGGCTTTCCTCAAGACTATTCATCTCATGATCTTGAAGGGTATTATTTATTTATTTGTTTGTCTTCTGCACATTGGTGTTTTGTCCATCTTGTTTTGTGCTTTTTCCACTGATATTATTGTATTTCTTCATATTTACTATGAATGCCCACAAGAAAATGAATCTCAGAATAGTACAGGGGAATGTCCACTCAGACCATGAGAGGCCTATGTCAGGCATTTTTGTGCCTTACAAGGTGCAGATTGGAAGTCTGTGTGGGGTGCCACTCCTCACACAGACACTAGAGCAATGTGTGATTAAGTGCTTTGCTCAAGGACACCAACACGCTGCCATAGCTGAGGCTCGAACTAGCGACCTTCAGATCACTAGATGAACGCCTTAACCACTTGGCTACGTGCCCACACATGTACATGATAGTACATGGTGGCATATATGTACTTTATAATAAATTTACTTTGAACTTATTGAAATCTGAACCCCCTTAAAGTACATAAAAGATCCCATAGCCTTCTTTATCCAAGGACACCTCTGCATCAGAACTAGCATTAATTTTCAGCCATCAAACACTAATGATTTATTTTTGTTTCTGTTTTAGCATATTTTAATAAATTGATTGACAACCAATTCTGGCATAAAATAGTGAAATACATTTCAAGTACATTTCAAAAGCACATTTCTTTCCATTTTAATTTCCTGCAAACTAGAGGAACAGCACCTCATATTCTGCCTGGGTAGTCCACAACCCGATGGCATGAGCATTGTATTCTCCAAGTAGCCTGCTCCTGCTCTGTCCCTTTTCTCTCTCCCTGCCCCAGATTCAGCTAAGGATCAACTTAGTTCACCACATACATTCAAATGTATTAGGAATTTGCTATGGTGTGTTAACACGACATGCAACAGAAAACAACATTCAACAATGATAGAGAATAAAGAATTATAGTCATAGTCATAGTCATACTTCATTGGTCCCGGGGGAAATTGGTTTTCGTTACACTTGCACCATAAATAATAAATAGTAATAGAACCATAAATAGTTAAATAGTAATATGTAAATTATGCCAGTAAATTATAAAATAAGTCCAGGACCAGCCTATTGCCTCAGGGTGTCTGACCCTCCAAGGGAGGAGTTGTGAAGTTTGATGGCCACAGGCAGGAATGACTTCCTATGACGCTCAGTGCTGCATCTCGGTGGAATGAGTCTCTGGCTGAATGTACTCCTGTGCCCACCCAGTACATTATATAGTGGATGGGAGACATTGACCAAGATGGCATGCAACTTGGACAGCATCCTCTTTTCAGACACCACCGTCAGAGAGTCCAGTTCCATCCTCACAACATCACTGGCCTTACGAATGAGTTTGTTGATTCTGTTCGTGTCTGCTACCCTCAGCCTGCTGCCCCAGCACACAACAGCAAACATGATCGCACTGGCCACCACAGACTCGTAGAATATCCTCAGCATCGTCCGGCAGATGTTAAAGGACCTCAGTCTCCTCAGGAAATAGAGACGGCTCTGACCCTTCTTGTAGACAGCCTCAGTGTTCTTTGACCAGTCCAGTTTATTGTCAATTCGTATCCCCAGGTATTTGTAATCCTCCACCATGTCCACACTGACCCCTTGGATGGAAACAGGGGTCACTGGTACCTTAGCTCTCCTCGGGTCTACCACCAGCTCCTTAGTCTTTTTCACATTAAGCTGCAGATAATTCTGCTCACACCATGTGACAAAGTTTCCTACTGTAGCCCTGTACTCACCCTCATCTCCCTTGCTGATGCATCCAACTATGGCAGAGTCATCCGAAAACTTCTGAAGATGACAAGACTCTGTGCAGTAGTTGAAGTTCGAGGTGTAAATGTTGAAGAGATAGGGAGACAAGACAGTCCCCTGTGGAGCCCCAGTGCTGCTGATCACTCTGTCGGACACAGCGTTGCAAGCACACATACTGTGGTCTGCCAGTCAGGTAATCAAGAATCCATGATACCGGGGAAGCATCCACCTGCATCGCTGTCAGCTTCTCCCCCAGCAGAGCAGGGCGGGTGGTGTTGAACGCACTGGAGAAGTCAAAAAAACATGACCCTCACAGTGCTTGCTGGCTTGTCCAGGTGAGCGTAGACACGTTCAGCAGGTAGATGATGGCATCCTCAACTCCTAGTCGGGGCTGGTAGGTGAACTGGAGGGGATCTAAGTGTGGCCTGACCATAGGCCAGAGCAGCTCCAGAACAAGTCTCTCCAGGGTCTTCATGATGTGGGAGGTCAGTGCCACTGGTCTGTAGTCATTGAGGCCGCTGGGGCACGACGTCTTTGGCACAGGGACGAGGCAGGACGTCTTCCACAGCACAGGAACGCTCCGGAGCCTCAGGCTCAGGTTGAATACATGGCGAAGTACTCCACATAGCTGAGGGGCACAGGCTTTGAGCACCCTGGTACTGACACCATCCAGTCCTGCTGTCTTGCTTGGGTTGAGACGTTTCAGCTGTCTTCTCACCTGTTCAGCTGTGAAGCCCACCGTGGTGGTTTCGTGTGGGGAAGGGGTATGGTCATGAGAGCAGGGTGGGGGACTGTGAGGAGGGGTAGGAGGGGAGAGTGGAATATGTATTAGTTGGGGGCCGACAACAGATGGCTCATGTGGGGGATGGGCAGGGGCCACAATGTCAAATCTGTTAAAGAACAGGTTAAGTTCATTGGCCCTGTCCACACTGCCTTCAGCTCCTCTGTTGCTCGTTTGCCGGAACCCAGTGATGGTCCTCATCCCCCTCCAGACCTCGCTCATGTTGTTCTGCTGGAGTTTCCACTCAAGCTTCCTCTAATACTTGTCTTTAGCCTCCCTGATCCTGGCTTTCAGGTCCCTCTGTATTGCCCTCAGCTCCTCACTATTTCCATCTCTAAATGCCCTCTTTTTAGCGTTCAGGATGTCCTTAATGTCCTTTGTCACCCATGGCTTGTTATTTGAATAACAAAGGACAGTTCTTGTAGGAACATTGCAGTCCACACAGAAGCTGATGTAATCAGTGATGCACTCTGTGAGCCCATAAATATCCTCTCCATGTGGCTCACAGAGTGCCTGCCAGTCTGTCACCTCAAAACAACCCTGGAGCGCCTCATAAGCCTCCTCCAACCATTTTCTCACTGTCCTCGAGGTTGCAGGTTTACTCTTCACCAGAGGCACATAGCAGGGTTTTAGATGCACCAGGTTGTAATCTGACCTTTCCAGTGGGGGGAGGGGAGAGGAGCTGTCTGCATCCTTAACGTTAGTGTACATCAAATCCAGAGTCCTCTCTCCTCTGGTTGTACAGCTCACATACTGCGTGAAGTTGGGCAGTGCTCTAGCCATGGTAACTTGCTTGAAGTCACCCGAGATGGTAATGAGGGCACTCAGGTGCTGGGTTTGTATTCTGGCTATGATGGTGTAAATGATGTTACACCCCAACGTCGGGTAGGCAGAGGGAGCGATGTACACAACAGCCCTAATTGCATGCGAGATTTCCCTTGGCAAATAATATGGCCAGAGTCCAACAGCAATAAGTTCAATATCCGGGCTACAGACACGTTCCTTGATCGTAATATGCCCCGGATTGCACCATCTGTTATTTACCAGAACCACCAGCCCCAATCCTTTACGCTTACTGCTCTCAGTGCAATTCCAGTCAGTTCGAATGGTCTGGAAGCCCTCTATGGAAATGATTTGATCGGGTATGTCCTCGTGCAGCCACGTCTCAGTGAAGCACATGACACTGCTCTCCCGAAATGTTCTCTGACTCCGGACAAGCGCCGTCAGTTCATCCACTTTATTCCCCAGCGATCTCATATTTCCCATGATGACAGCGGGGAGACACAGCTTATAACTTCTCTTCTCCATAAGCCTCTGTTGTCTCGACCAGGTCCTCTTCCCTCACCTTTTTGATCCCTCTCTGCATCCTCTGTGTATTTTCCTCCAGATTTCAGCCGGGATGTCCGCTGCTCTGTTCGCTAAGCCGGCGGGCATGAGCACAATCAATTGGTCCCTGGAATAAACAATGCGGCCATCCTGCTGCCACGCTAATGAGACGTGTCCGAATGTAACTAATTCCAGCCCTAAAAAAACAAATAAAACTCTCTCCACCAGCATGTTAGAGAGGGTGCAGCTTCAACGTGTTACCATGAGAAAAAAAATACAACAAATAACTAAGTTAAAAAGTTTAAAAGTAAGCAACTGCGGAGCAACTGTAACAGGCTGCATGCACGACCGGGGCATGTGCACATATAAAAATATAAATATATAAAAATAAAGTTAGAAGTATGGATATGGACTAAAATATACATAAATACATAAATGCCAGTTTGTATTTTCAATATAAACAGTATCATAAAACATGATTTAAAGTGTTTACAGTGCAGTATAGCAGAGGTGGGGGGGGCGGTAATATATATAGAGGGGCGGCTGACTAGATTGGTTGATCAGATTAACTGCCTGGGGGAAGAAACTTTTAAGGTGGTATGAAGTTTTTGTTTTAATAGCCCTATAGCACTTTCTGAAAATGCCACAGTAAATGATCCACGTAGTTCCTCCCATACCCATCCCATTCTGCCCACTACCCTATCACCCTGTCTCTTTGGCCTTCTCTACTCACTCCTTTCTCCTTCCACTAAGTTTCCTTCGGCTATATTTCCCGTCTGTCCATCCAACTTCCTACATTTGGTTCCATGTTCCACCTTCTATTCCTGTCAGATTCCTCCATCTGCAGCTATTCGTCTCTTATGTCTATCACTACCAGCCTCAGTTGTAATTTCCTCTCTTCCCTCTTTCGTCTGCCAATCATTCTTCCTTATCTGAATCCACCTATAGCCTGCCAATTCTTGCTCCACCTTTTCTTCTCTCCTTTTAATACTGGCTATTTCCCCTCTTTCATTCTACTCCAGGAAAAGAGCCTCAGCCCAAATGAAGACTGATTACTCATTTCCTCCCACAAATGCTGCCTGGCCTGTTGAGTTCCTCCAGCAGTTTGTTTTTGTTGGCTCGGATTCCAGCATTGGCACTCTCCACATTTTTTTTCATTACAGTTTTCTTTCTTTCTTTTCTTTTCAAATCTTTTTATTGTTATATTATACAGGAAAAATAACTAGTACATAGAAGTAACAACACTTACAATGCCTCAAAAAAAATCTTAAAGATTGAAAAAAATTTTGTGATAACAAAAAAAACCTACTAAGCAGAAAAGTGAGAGAAAAAGAAAGAACCCATTAGGGGTACAACCCCGGAGCCATGCGTCATACGAAAAGCTTCTAAAAATAAACATCAAACCATCAGCAAGAAAAGAAAATATACTAAAAAATTTACAATTAGGTCGTGGAAAAATTATATCAATTAACTCAAATGATAATAACGAGCAAATGAGCACTATCTTTTCTTAAAATCAAATAAAGGTTCAAAGGTTCGACTTCTAATTTTCTCCAAACTAAGACATAGCATCACTTGAGAGAACCATTGTGACAAAGTGGGAGCTGATGTATCCTTCCACTTCAACAAAATGGCCCTCCTAGCTATCAGTGTAACAAATGCAATAACATGTTGGTCAGACACTGAAATACCATGAATATTTTGAGGAACTATTCCAAAAAGCACAGTTAATTTATTAGGTTGTAAATTAATTTTAAGTGCTTTAGAAATTGTTGAAAAAAATGACTTCCGGAACTGTTCCAATATAGAACAAGACCAAAACATATGTGTCAGTGTAGCTATCTCAGTTTTACATCTATCATAATGACTATCAACATTAGAAAAGATTTTAAAAAGTCTCTCCTTTGTCAAATGATAACGATATACAATTTTAAATTGAATCAATGAATGGCTAGCACAAATTGAAGAAGAGTTAACCAACTTCAATACCAGCATCCAATCCTTCATCATAAAAGTCAAATTAAGTTCCTTTTCTCAATCCTGTTTACTCTTAGATAAAGGACGCTTATCTCATTGTAATAATAATTCATTACAGTTTTGGCTACCATTAGCAACATTGTCATTGAATGCTGCTCAACTATTGGTGGTCATCCCCCTTCTTTTGTTGCCCTCATTCTGGTGAAGGTACTTCAACCATCTTGCTGGGTGGAGCTCCGTAGGGTTAGGACAAAATGGCAGGAAATGACAGCAATGTATTTCCACAACAAGATTGCAAGTTGCAGTCTTCACAAGAACTTGCTGCTGTTGTATATCATGGTGGTATAGGTCATGGTTTTAGGATGTAGTGGTAAAGAACTTTGGGACACCCTTAAAAATAAATTAATAAGTTGGTAAATCACTTTATTATTGTCACATGTACCGAGGTACAGTGGAAAACTTTGCTTTGATGCCATCTATAGCCTCTAAGCCCGGCGGAACTGTTTCTACTGACAGGAGAAGGGGTGAAGGCGGGTCCTGGCGACTTAAAACCAGTGCTTTGGGTAGATGGAGTTTGTCAGCCTGGGAAGGCAGTCCATCTAAGAGAGGGAAAACTCTGATTTCAAACCTCCACTGCCTTGCGGCCGTACCCACTCATGGGAAAGGCTTCGGGAGTAAATCCTGAGGACAAATCCAGAGCTGGAGTCCCTAAGGCAGTCCGACGTTACCTTCAACCTCGTTCTGGCAACTCCTACGATGACACTGGTACCAAGCTGTATTGGCCCTTGCCCTTCCCTTGGACTACATTGGTGTCGTGGAGAGGGGAGACTTGCTGCATGGGCAAATGTTGGTCTTCCATATAACCTTGCCCAGGCCTGCGCCCTGGAGGGGACACTCCAAAGACTTTCCAGGCACAGGTCCATGGTCTTGCGAGACTAATGGATGCCACCAGGAATACAGATCATTTCATTACATCAGTACATTGAAGTAACATAAGGGAAAAGCAATTCGAGAATGCAGAATATAAAATTATGAGGTTTATAGATAGGGTGAACGCTAGTAAGCTTTTTCCACTGAGGTTGGGTGAAACAAGAACTGTTAGTCATGGCTTAAGGGTGAAAGGTGAAATGTTTTAAGGAGAACAAGAAGTGGAACTTCTTCCCTTAAAGGATGGTGAGAGTGTGGAATGAGCTACCAGCAGAAGTGGTGGATGCCTGTCAATTGCACCATTTTAGAGATATTTAGGTAAATATATAAATGGGATGTAGATAGAGGCAATGATCTGGGTGCAGGGCAATGGAACTAAGCAGAATAATAGTTGAACACAGACTAGATGGGCCTAGGGGCCTGTTTCTCTGATGTAATGTTTTATGATTTTATGTCTCTACAATAGTGTTAAAATTACAGACAAAGTACAGATAGACAGCAAGGTGCAAGGCCATGATGAAGTCGATTTTGAGGTCAAGAGACCATCTTCTCATACAAGGGAGTCATTCAATCATCTTATAACAGCCAATTACAATCTATAATTTTATAATATGAAAGCATCAGCTAATGTTAAATTATTTGCTTACTTTGATAGGCTAATTGAAATAATGATCAGGTGTGTACCTAATAAAGTAGTCACTGAGTGTGCATAGCAACACACATCAAAGTTGCTGGTGAACGCAGCAGGCCAGGCAGCATCTATAGGAAGAGGTGCAGTCGACGTTTCAGGCCGAGACCCTTCGTCAGGACTAACTGAAGGAAGAGTGAGTAAGGGATTTGAAAGCTGGAGGGGGAGGGGGAGATGCAAAATGATAGGAGAAGACAGGAGAGGGAGGGATGGAGCCGAGAGCTGGACAGGTGATAGGCAGAAGGGGATACGAGAGGATCATGGGACAGGAGGTCCGGGAAGAAAGACAGGGGGGGGGTGACCCAGAGGATGGGCAAGAGGTATATTCAGAGGGACAGAGGGAGAAAAAGGAGAGTGAGAGAAAGAATGTGTGCATAAAAAAGAGTAACAGATGGGGTACGAGGGGGAGGTGGGGCCTAGCAGAAGTTAGAGAAGTCAATGTTCATGCCATCAGGTTGGAGGCTACCCATACGGAATATAAGGTGTTGTTCCTCCAACCTGAGTGTGGCTTCATCTTTACAGTAGAGGAGGCCGTGGATAGACATGTCAGAATGGGAATGGGATGTGGAATTAAAATGTGTGGCCACTGGGAGATCCTGCTTTCTCTGGCGGACAGAGCGTAGATGTTCAGCAAAGCGATCTCCCAGTCTGCGTCGGGTCTCACCAATATATAAAAGGCCACATCGGGAGCACCGGACGCAGTCGACTGGGGTGATATACTGCGTCCGGTGCTCCCGATGTGGCCTTTTATATATTGGTGAGACCCGACGCAGACTGGGAGATCGCTTTGCTGAACATCTACGCTCTGTCCGCCAGAGAAAGCAGGATCTCCCAGTGGCCACACATTTTAATTCCACATCCCATTCCCATTCTGACATGTCTATCCACGGCCTCCTCTACTGTAAAGATGAAGCCACACTCAGGTTGGAGGAACAACACCTTATATTCCGTATGGGTAGCCTCCAACCTGATGGCATGAACATTGACTTCTCTAACTTCCGCTAGGCCCCACCTCCCCCTCGTACCCCATCTGTTACTCTTTTTTATGCACACATTCTTTCTCTCACTCTTCTTTTTCTCCCTCTGTCCCTCTGAATATACCTCTTGCCCATCCTCTGGGTCACCCCCCCCCCCCGTCTTTCTTCCCGGACCTCCTGTCCCATGATCCTCTCGTATCCCCTTCTGCCTATCACCTGTCCAGCTCTCGGCTCCATCCCTCCCCCTCCTATCTTCTCCTATCATTTTGCATCTCCCCCTCCCCCTCCAGCTTTCAAATCCCTTACTCACTCTTCCTTCAGTTAGTCCTGACGAAGGGTCTCGGCCTGAAACGTCGACTGCACCTCTTCCTATAGATGCTGCCTGGCCTGCTGCGTTCACCAGCAACTTTGATGTGTGTTGCTTGAATTTCCAGCATCTGCAGAATTCCTGTTGACTGAGTGTGCATATATGAGTGTGTCATCAGTTTTCTGGATGGTAGTAATGGGAAGAGGGTACGTCTTGGGTGGAGGGGATCCTTAATGATGGATGACACCTTTTTAAACCATCGCCTTTTGAAGGAGTTCTGAATGGTGGGGAGGCTAGTGCCCATGATGGAGCTGGCTGAGTTTACAGTCCTCTGCGGGTTGATAGGAGAGCCACTGGAATTAGTGCTGGAGTCTCAACTATGTATAAATCATTATAATTGTTTAAGTGAAGAATGTATTTTAGCCAAATATAGCCCAAGGAAAAATATGAAATTTATGTGCGAGAACAACGCAAAGGGATATACATAGAAGGGTTCAGGACGATAATCAGTTAACATTTCTAGCAGAGATCCTTCATCAGGGCAGAAAATTTGATCAGGTAGAAAATTTCATCAGATAGAAATTTAGTTGATGGAGGACAATTGTGGGAAAATGTGAGGGCATCTACTGTGGAAGGAAGAACTGAGAAACAGGTTAATGTTTAAATGGCTGAGACTGTGGTCAGTTTCTCTAAGAGGGATCTGGTATTCCCCTACATGAACACAGAACACAGATGGAACAGAATTTAGATGCTCACAGCAACATAGAGAAATTGCTGGAGGAACTCAGTAGGTCAGGCAGCAACTATAAAAATGAATAAACTCTTTCCCTTTCTCACCCATCGGGCTTCTCCTGTCACCTTCTAGCTAGTCCTACTTCCACCCACCCCACCCCCACTCCACCTTTTCATTCTGGCATCTTCCTCCTTCCTTTCTGTCCAGAAGAAGGATCTTGGCCCGAAATATTGTCTATTTATTCATTTCCATAGATGCTGCCCGAGTTCCTCCAGCAATTTTTGTGTGTTGCTCTGGACTTCTAGCATTGCAGAATCTCTTGTGTTTACAGATTAGATGTTGTTTTTTTCTGCAATGTGGATGGAATATAAATCTAGATAAGTCTTGCTATCACTCTCAGGGGCTTTGGAGAGATAACACAAATAAGAAGCATTCACAAGGAAAACATAAATTAAACATAAGTTATACACAACTTTTACAAATTTTACAAGAAAACCCTCAATTACAACAAAAAAGTCATTTCAGTGCAAAGTATTCAGCTAAACACAAATGTACACTCAGTTCTACTCAACAAGTTCCAAAACCTGGCCCTCTATACCTCCTTCTGCAACTGGATCTTTGACTTAGTCAGTAACGATAGGAAATAACATCTCCTCCTCGTTGAAAATCAAACTAGACGCAACTCAATGATGCGTGCTTAGCCCATTGCTTTTCTCTCTCTTCACCCACAATTGTGTGGCTAGGCACAGCTTAAACCCCATCTGTGAATTTGCCAATGATCAACTATTGTTGGCAGAATTTCAGCTGGTGAAGAGGAGACGTACAGGAGTGAGATGGATCAGCTGGTTGAGTGTGTTGCAGCAACAACCTTTTTCTCAGTGTCAGTAAGACCAGGGGATTGACTGTGGATTTCAGGAAAGGAGGTTGAGGGAACACACACGAATCCTCATCGAGGAATCAGCAGTGAAAAGAGTGAGCACTTTCAAGTTCCATGATGTCGACAGCTTTTGTGTCTTTTCTGGGCTCAACATATTAATGCAATTACAAAGAAGGCACAACAGCAGCTATACTTCATCAGTAGTTTGAGGAGAATGGGTATGTCACTACTGTGTACATACATCTATTGATGCTTCTGGACACATCTTCAGTGATGTTCCTGGAATCATCGGGTGTTTCGGGTCTTTCAACATCATACAACCTCCTCCAGGTGACCCAGCCGGGGATGATCAGCTTGTGTCCAGATGGCTAGCTACTTGTGACTCCATGGCTCCCCTCTTTTGAGCCACAGCCATCTTGAGGCCCTCTCTGCTGCATTGGTGGTACTGCGGATGGCTCTCCTCTTCCTCTCTCCCTCGATGCCCAAAATGCTGAACGGGCTACAAATCCCCTACAACAACCTCCACTGGGAGACACCTCGCTCTCCATCCAGCCTGCTGACAGTTGCTGACCAGTCCTGCATACTTGTACAGCTTCCTTTCAAAGGCCTCTTCCAAGCTATCTTCCCATGGGACTGTCAGATCCAGCAGCACCACTTGCTTAGTAGGCTCGACACTAGGACAATGTCTGGTTGCAGGGTGGTGGCTGCGATATGGCTGGGGAACTTCAGCTGCCCTTCGAGGTCCACCAACAGCTGCCAGTCCCTTGCAGAGGTCAGAATGCCTGCAGATGTTCTTTTGGCAGGTATTGGCTGCTCCCCAACTCTGACAAAGGGAATGGTCTGCTTGGAGGGTCGGGACCACTTCGCCCACTCAACTCCTGCGCTGACGGCTTCAGCGATGGTCTTCAGGACCTGATCATGCCTCCACCTGTACCGTCCCTCACCAAGTGCCCTTGCGCAGCCGCTGAGGATGTGCTTCAGGGTTCCTCGCTTGGAGCACAGTGGGCACGCAGATCACTCTGCCTTGCCTCATGTGTGCAGGTTTGATGGGCTTGGAAGCACATCGTGCACTGCCTGGATGAGAAATTGGATGCGGTGTAGTTCGGCTTTCCAAAGATCTGCCCGGGTCACTTTCCTCTCAACCGCATTCTCCCATCTTGTCCAAGCTCCCTGTTGCTTCATTCCCACCGCCTTGCAGGCTCTCATCTCCTCCACTACTGCTCTCACCTCCTCCTGAACTTGACGACGCCTTTCCTTCCCTCTGGTGTCCATTTGGGGAGTTGGAAAGGATCCTAGCCCAGCTCGGCCTGTGTGACCTCTCCCACCAGCCTCCTGTGACGCAGCCTTGCCTCTGCCTCCTGAACAGCTTCCTCTGCCCCCCACTTCCTGCCAGTACTTATTTGGATCCCTGCGCTAGCCAGCTTCGGGTCGCTTGAGTCCCTATACTGTAGCACTTCTCTGGCTCTTGTTACCTTGAATTCTTCCCCCAAGGATTTGAAAGGCAGTTGCAGTTTGTTGTGGTGTCCATAGAGTGCGATGCTGCTCAGGCTCTTTGGCAGCCCCAGCCATCTCCTGAGGTGGTTGCTAACCCTCCTCTCTAAGGTTTCGACTGTCAAGATCGGAACTGCATAGACGAGGAGGGGCCACAGGATTCTGGGAAGAATGCCATGCTGATACACCCAGACTTTAAACTTCCCAGGTAGGCCAGACTTGTCCACAGATTTCAGCCAGCCATCCACCTCAGTCCAGGTTGCCTGAATGGATGTTGTGTCCCTTAAAGAGCTGTCAAAAACTTTGCCTAAACTCTTGACTGGCTTTTCTGTGATGGTTGGGATGGCTGTGCCTGCGATGCTGAACCGGAACTTGTTCTCCACCTTCCCTTTCCTCAGCACCATCGATCTTGATTTGGCAGGTTTGAAACACATCTGGGCCCACTCCACCAGCTTTTCAAGCCCTTGCAGAATCCGCCGGCAGCCTGGGACTGATTCTATGGTGACTGTGAGGTCATCCATGAATGCACTAAAGAACACTCGCAAATTTCTACAGATGTACTGTGGAGAGCATTCCAATTGGTTGCCTTACCATCTGATATGGAGGGGCCGCTGCACAGGATAGAAAAAGCTGCAGAGAGTTCAAAATTCAGCCAGTTCTATCATGGGCATTAGACTCCCCAGCATCGAGGACACCTTCAAAAGGTGATGACTCAAAAAGGCAGCATCCATCATTAAGGACCTCTATCACCCAGGACATGCCCTGTTCTCATATCTACCATCAGGGAGGAGGTACAGGACCCTGAAGACATACATTCAATGTTTCAGGAACAGCTTCTTCCCCTCCGCCATCAAATTTTTGAATGGACAATGAACCCATGAACACTACCTCACTACTTTTTCCTCTCTTTTTGCACTACTGATTTAATTAATTTTTATATATTTCTTACTGTGATCGTTCGTTCATTGTGTCCAATGATGCCAGAAAACCTGTGTGGGAGAGTTTTTAAAATGGAAAAGCCGATGCACGGGGGGCAGTTCCATTCTCTCGATCTCGGAAGTCTGGGTCCAGTGGTTAAAAACAAGCATTACAACTAGGGTCTTCTTTGGTTGCAGTGAATGACCATGACTTCTTTTGTTCTTCATTATGCCCTTTGCTCTCCGAGCAGCATTGCAGAGCTGCCTTCCTGGCCCTTGGATCTGACTGTAGGTCTCATCTGCCCAGTCATCTGGAGCTGACTTCATATGCTAGGACAGGCATGTCCCTATCTCGGCGGGGTTTAAAGCCATTGGCGATCTTGCTATCTTCACCTGGTTTAAACTACCTGTTGAAGCAGTATACCAGTTTGTGGCTGTTGTCACATGTAAACAGCTTCTAGGAGCCACAGGTGAGAGCTGGGTGTCTGCTGGGGACCAAAAGTGAGTGAGCTGCTCAGGAATGGACACAACAGGCCCCTTCACCAGACGTGCTACCCCTCCCTGGACACCCCATACACCCCACACCTTACAGTAAATCACAGTTTTTATTATTATGTATTTCTCCAGGAGGACCACAGCCTTGTCATAGGATTTGGAGACTTGTGTGCCTCGTTGAACTATGTTAGCTGGAGCCAGGACCTTGTGATTTGACTCTTGGTAGGGTCACCCATGCCAAACAGGTCAAAGGGTAGGGGCCAGACTAAGAATGGTCCACCGATCCTCCTGCTCAGGGCTAACAACCCTAACAGGTCATAAAAAATGGTTACAGGAACATCAGTGAAAGATTCTTCTATATCTGTGTGCGACAGTATTCCTGAGTCTGAACCACATCAGGGGCGGAATAGAGAAGATGGCCAAGAACAGACAGAGATGGAGGACCTTCATTGCTGAACTAAACAGGCAGTAAATGTTATTATCTATTACAATGTACCGCTGCTGCAAACATCAAATTTCTTGACATATAACATTGATATTAAACTTGACTGTGATAGTGATGATGAAGTTTATGCATGTTTGAGAACTGGTTGGTTGAAGAGAAGTAGCTGTTCTTGGTCGTGGTGGTGTGGGTCTTCAGATATTTGCATGTCCTATCCAATGATAGCTGTGAAAAGATAAGCTTTCATGATGGATATCTTGAGGCAGTACCTTCTGTAGATACAACCTGTGATGCTGTTGCAAGTAAGCTTTTCAAAGCTCCTGAGCATACACACACTTGAGCACTTGACGAGAAACATCGCTTTGACTTTGTCAATTTTGGTCACTTTTTTAAGAAAGAATGTTTTATGGTGATTTATGGGTTTTAAAGATTGTCTTAAATTGAAAGGATAAGATGGTACATCTATATTTATAAGAGACAAGGGGTATAGTCTTCGATCTTAATGAAATACACAAGTTCTGAGAGTGTTTGATATGGTAGATGTGGAGAGGATGTTTCTTTAATAATTATCCAACCTCAACTGCTTATGGAATTTGTCTGAAGTTGTCTCTATTTATTTATTGTGATACAGCATGGAATTAGACCTTCTAGCCTCTTGAACCATGCTAGCCAGCAACCCCTGATTTAACAGCCTAATCACAGGACAATTTACAATGACAAATTATCTTACTAACCAGTCCATCTCTGGACTGTGGGAGGAAACTAGAGCACTTGGAGGAAACCCACACTGACACATGGAGAATGCAGCAACTCCTTACTGGCAGTGATGCGAAGCAGTGACTTTGTTGCATGCATGGAAGCAATAGCTGTACATCTGAAATTTGCTGTTATCTGCAGAGTGCTTTGGGATGCTCTGAAAGAGACATAAAAGGTGCTACAGAAGCTCTTTTTTCCTTATGCAGCTCCTTTTACTTTTCCAGTAGGTACGCAAGAACGGTGGTGGGGTGGAGATATGACTCTATCAAGGGAGCTGTAAGAAACATAGAAACATAGAAATTAGGTGCAGGAGTAGGCCATTCGGCCCTTTGAGCCTGCACCGCCATTCAGTATGATCATGGCTGATCATCCAACTCAGAACCCTGCACCAGCCTTCCCTCCATACCCCCTGATCCCATTAGCCACAAAGGCCATATCTAACTCCCTCTTAAATATAGCCAATGAACTGGCCTCAACTGTTTCCTGTGGCAGAGAATTCCACAGATTCACCACTCTCTGTGTGAAGAAGTTTTTCCTAAACTCGGTCCTAAAAGGCTTCCCTTTTATCCACAAACTGTGACCCCTCGTTCTGGACTTCCCCAACATCGGGAACAATCTTCCAGCATCTAGCCTGTCCAATCCCTTTAGGATTTTATATGTTTCAATAAGATCTCCCCTCAATCTTCTAAATTCCAACGAATATAAGCCTAGTCGATCCAGTCTTTCATCATATGAAAGTCCTGCCATCCCAGGAATCAATCTGGTGAACTTTCTTTGTACTCCCTCTATGGCAAGGATGTCTTTCCTCAGATTAGGGGACCAAAACTGCGCACAATACTCCAGGTGTGGTCTCACCAAGGCCTTGTACAACTGCAGTAGTACCTCCCTGCTCCTGTACTCGTATCCTCTTGCTATGAATGCCAGCATACCATTCGCCTTTTTCACCGCCTGCTGTACCTGCATGCCCACTTTCAATGACTGGTGTATAATGACACCCAGGTCTCGTTGCACCTCCCCTTTTCCTAATAGGCCACCATTCAGATAATAATCTGTTTTCCTGTTCTTGCCACCAAAATGGATAACGTCACATTTATCCACATTAAATTGCATCTGCCATGAATTTGCCCACTCACTTAATCTATCCAAGTCACCCTGCATCCTCTTAGCATCCTCCTCACAGCAAACACTGCCGCCCAGCTTCATGTCATCCGCAAACTTGGAGATGCTGCATTTAATTCCCTCATCTAAGTCATTAATATATATTGTAAACAACTGGGGTCCCAGCACTGAGCCTTGTGGTATCACACTAGTCACTGCCTGCCATCTGTAAAGGTCCCATTTATTCCCACTCTTTGCTTCCTGTCTGCCAACCAATTCTCTATCCACATCAATACCTTGCCCCCAATACCGTGTGCTTTAGGTTTGCACACTAATCTCCTGTGTGGGACCTTGCCAAAAGCCCTTTGAAAATCCAAATATACCACATCCACTGGTTCTCCCTATCCACTCTACTAGTTACATCCTCAAAAAATTCTATGAGATTCGTCAGACATGATTTTCCTTTCGCAAATCCATGCTGACTTTGTCCGATCATTTCGCTGCTTTCCAAATGTACTGTTATCACATCTTTGATAACTGACTCTAGCATTTTCCCTATCACCGATATTAGGCTAACCGGTCTATAATTTCCCGATTTCTCTCTCCCTCCTTTTTTAAAAAGTGGGGTTATATTAGCCACCATCCAATCCTCAGGAACTAGTCCAGAATCTAAAGAGCTTTGAAAAATTATCACTAATGCATCCACTATTTCTTGGGCTACTTCCTTAAGCACTCTGGGATGCAGACCATCTGGCCCTGGAGATTTATCTGCCTTTAATCCCTTCAATTTACTTAACACCTCTTCCCTACTAACATGCGTTTCCCTCAGTTTCTCCATCTCACTAGACCCTCTGTCTGCTACTATTTCCGGAAGATTATTTATGTCCTCCTTAGTGAAGACAGAACCAAAGTAGTTATTCAATTGCTCTGCCATGTCCTTGCTCCCCATAATCAATTCACCTGTTTCTGTCTGCAGGGGACCTACATTTGTCTTAACCAATCTTTTTCTTTTCACATATCTATAAAAGTTTTTATGTTCCTTGCCAGTTTTCTCCCATAATCTTTTTTCCCTTTCCTAATTAAGCCCTTTGTCCTCCTCTGCTGGACTCTGAATTTCTCCCACTCCTCAGGTGAGCCACTTTTTCTGGCTAATTTGTATGCTTCTTCTTTGGAATTGATACTATCCCTAATTTCCCTTGTCAGCCACGGGTGCACTACCTTCCCTGATTTATTCTTTTGCCAAACTGGGATGAACAATTGTTATAGTTCATCCATGTGATCTTCAAATGCTTGCCATTGCATATCCACTGTCAACCCTTTAAGTATCATTTGCCAGTCTATCTTAGCTAATTCACGTCTCATACCTTCAAAGTTACCCTTCTTTAAGTTCAGAACCTTTGTTTCTGAATTAACTATGTCACTCTCCATCTTAATGAAGAATTCCACCATATTATGGTCACTCTTACCCAAGGGGTCTCTCACGACAAGATTGCTAATTAACCCTTCCTCATTGCTCAATACCCAGTCTAGAAGAGCCTGCTCTCTAGTTGGTTCCTTGACATGTTGGTTCAAAAAGCCATCAAGCATACATTCCAAGAAATCCTCTTCCTCAGCACCCTTACCAATTTGGTTCACCCAATCTATATGTAGATTGAAGTCACCCATTATAACTGCTGTTCCTTTATTGCACACATTTCTAATTTCCTGTTTAATGTCATCCCCAACCTCACTACTACTGTTAGGTGGCCTGTACACAACTCCCACCTGCGTTTTCTGCCCCTTAGTGTTATGCTGCTCTACCCATGTCGATTCCATATCCTCCTGGCTAATGTCCTTCCTTTCTATTGCGTTAATCTCCGCTCTAACCAGCAATGCTACCCCACCTCCTTTTCTTTCATGTCTATCCCTCCTGAATATTGAATATCCCTGAATGTTGAGCAGGATCCTTGGTCACCCTGGAGCCATGTCTCTGTGATCCCAACTATATCATATTCAAAAATAACAATCTGCATTTTTAATTCATCCTCCTTATTGCGAATGCTCCTTGCATTGACACACAAAGCCTTCAGGCTTGCTTTTACAACACTCTTGGCCCTTATACAATTATGTTGAAAAGTGGCCCTTTTTGATTTTTGCCCTGGATTTGCCGGCCTGCCACTTTTACTTTTCACCTTACTACTTTTTGCTTCTACCCTCATTTTACATCCCTCTGTCTCTCTGCACTTGTTCCTATCCCCCTGTTGTGAACTAACCTCCTCTCTCCTAGTCTCTTTAATTTGATTCCCACCCCCCAACCATTCTAGTTTAAAGTCACCTCAGTAGCCCTCGCAAATCTCCCCGCCAGGATATTGGTCCCCCTAGGATTCAAGTGTAACCCGTCCTTTTTGTACAGGTCACACCTGCGCCAAAAGAAGTCCCAATGATCCAAAAACTTGAATCCCTGCCCCCTGCTCCAATCCCTCAGCCACGCATTTATCCTCCACCTCATTGCATTCCTACTCTCACTGTCGCATGGCACAGGCAGTAATCCCGAGATTACTACCTTTGCGGTCCTTTTTCTCAACTCCCTTCCTAACTCCCTATATTCTCCTTTCAGGACCTCTTCCCTTTTCCTACTTATGTCATTGGTACCTATACATACCACGACCTCTGGCTCCTCACCCTCCCACTTCAGGATATCTTGGACGCGATCAGAAATATCCCGGACCCTGGCACCAGGGAGGCAAACTACCATCCGGGTCTCTGGACTGTGTCCGCAGAATCACCTATCTGACCCCCTTACTATTGAGTCCCCTATTACAACTGCCCTCCTCTTCCTGTCCCTACCCTTCTGAGCTACAGGGCCGGAGGCACGGCCACTGTCGCTTCCCCCAGGTAAGCTGTCCCCCCCAACAGTACTCAAACAGGAGTACTTATTGTCAAGGGGCATAGCCACAGGGGTACTCTCTATTACCTGACTCTTCTTCTTCCCCCTCCTAAACATGACCCAGTTGTCTGCCTCCTGTGGCCCCAGTGTGACCACCTGCCTGTAACTCCTCTCTATCAACTCCTCACTCTCCCTGACCAGACGAAGGTCATCGAGTTGCAGCTCCAGTTCCCTAACACAGTCCCTTAGGAGCTGCATCTCGGCGCACCTGGCGCAGATGTGGATGTCCGGGAGGCTTGGAGACTCCAGGGCCTCCCACATCTGGCACCGAGAACAACAAGCTGCCCTCACACTCATACTGCCCCTCTCCTCAAATAACAACAAATAATGAATACCAAACCTTCCTCGCCTCACCCGTTTCCGCCTAAGTCCGTTGAGCCGAAGCCCTTAAGCCTTCACTCTGCTCCCGGCTCACTCCGCAGCCCGCCCTTTCCTTCCAGTGCCCTTTCCTCCCGCTAGCCTGCAGGTCACCCTTGGACAAGGTGCAGCGTCTGCTTAGGCCCCTGATCAGGGTCAAGTGAAGCCGTGGGAGCAGGTGGTGGACAGTTGTGCAAGCAGCTGGTGCATATCACAACTCCTGGTTATGCGACCACTGATGCCAGGCAGACAATCTCTGAAGAGTTTTGGTAATGGCTGGGGTCATCCATCTTGTAAAGACACTGCCCAGAAGAAGGGAATAGCAAACCACTTCTGTAGAAAAATTTGCCAACACCAATCATGGTCATAGACCATGATGGCCATGTCATACAACATGGTGCATAACGATAATGATGGCTCTAGAGTGCCTTTATACTGACCCTTATGGTTATGTGATAATTAGAAACAAGATACTGAACTTGAACCACCTTTAGTTCTGGTGTGCCAAAGCTCTTCACTGTTGTAGTCATCAACACTAAGATAGCAAGAGCTATATTCTTCTGCAGCAGATGTTACAGTTCCAACTCTTTTTCTTTATGTGAATGATCAATTCCAATGCTTAGACTCGTGGTATTTCTGTCTGAAATTGGAAGGCATCCAGAACGTTATTGCTTAGTACTGTTCAAATGATTTTCCAACAGATGTCTTAAGGTAGGAAGTTCTGTTGATTCAGGTTACAGCATTACGTGAGGGTGGTAATTAAGATATTTCTTGTCAGTGCAACACTCTAACACATCCTACCTGTAGCACTCAGTTACAGATGAATTCTTAATTAGAAGATTATATAATTAATTACAAATAGACAATTTAATTTTATATTAAAATGCTTGGATCAATTGTGGACTTTATTTACTGTATAACGTAATTAACCTTTATAGTCTCAACACTGTAGTAGAGAGCACACTTGTAATAAATGGACTAAGAAAGATATTGAATTATATAATCCAGTTTTCTTAGTCCATTTGTCTTTAGGATATGGATTGTACAGATAGTAATACAGTATATGGCATCAAGAAGAAAGGAAAGTAGAAAAGCAATAGATCTACTAAAACCATTGCTTTCAAGTTTCTGGAAATGTACATATAATGGCCACTTTATTAGGTACACCAGTACTCCTGCTCATTTATGCAAATATCTAACCAGCAACTTAATGCATCAAAGCTTGTCAAAACTGTCGAGAGTTTCAGCTGGTGTTCAGACCAAACTTCAGATTGGGGAAGAAATGTGACCAAATAGACTTTGACTGTGAAATGATTGTTGGTGCCAGACAGGGCGGATTGAGTATTTCGGAAAATTTTGATCTCTTGAGATTTTCACACACAACAGTCCCTAGAGTTTACAGAGAATGGTGCGACAAGCAAAAAATACCTCTAGTAAGGGAGAGTCCTAGTGAAAAAAATGCCTAGTTAATGAGAGAGATCAGAGGAGAATAGCCAGACTGGTTCAAGCTGACATGAAGTGACAGTAACTCAAATAACCACATGTGACAACAATAATGTGCAGAAGAGCATCTCTGAATGATCAATACATTGAACCTTGAAGTGGATGGGCTCCAGTATCAGTCGACCATGAACATACACTTGGTGGCCCTTTTATTGGGTACAAGAGGTATCTATTCAAGTCCACCCTGCTGAAGGGTTTCGGACCAAATTTTTGCCACAGAGGCCGCTTAGCCTGCTGAGCTCCCCCAGCTTAATGTGTGTGTTGCTGACACTTAGTGTTCCTGCTCTTCGATTTTACTGGGACTGTTTCATTGCCCAGAGAAATGTTCAAGCCATATTCCACTCTACTGATCTTTTTGTGCATCCTGACCAATAGTTCTCTCCTTTATAAGCACCAATGGTAACAGTTTAACTGGCTACAAACCTCTTTCATACACACATGATCTAACAATATACAAAATATTTTTGCCTGTGTTATGTTTCCTAACTCCAAAATATTAAACTGATTAAAAGAAAGACACAGGACCATATTGTGAGTCTTTCGATTTTTACTTTAAGCGAAGCTTCACGAGCAATCTTCACTGGATGATGTGGATCATAATGTGTGAGTACAGTCTCTGACATTGACATTTCTTCTACCTTTTTGAAAGCCACTCACACTGCTTTGTCCATTGTAGTTCTTCCTCATCTACAGTAATAAGTTCAAGGGACAGAGCACAGTAGCCAGTTTGGCAGCCACCTGTTATAGTAGTTGACAAATCCTAAAAAGACTGTGGCACGTCTTTAGGCATTGGGACATCCATCACTGCTTGAATTTTCTCAGCACATTTGTGTAATATTTGTGAATCATTAGTGTGGCCACAGCAAGTGATGCTTGGTTTAAACAATTCACACTTAACGTGTTGTGTTCTGAGCCCATTATCTTTCAATCTGTTTAACATTGCCTTAAAGTTTTGGAGGTTTTCCTTGTCATCCTTACTTGTAACAATGACGTCATCCAGGTAACACTGAGTGCCTGGGCAGCCCTGCAGTACCTAGTCCATAGCTTTCTGCCAGAGAGCAGGAACAGATGCTATTCCAAAAATAAGCTTTTTATAGTGAAAATACTCTTTGTGAGTGTTTATAGTTAAAAATACTTTGAACTCTATTTCCATCTCCATCACTAGGTAGGCCTCAGCGAAGTCCACTTTGCTGAAGTGTTTTGCTCCAGAAAGGTCTGCCCTCTATACTGGACAGAGGGTATTGATCTACTTTCAGTACTGGGTTGATGCTAACCTTAGAATTACTACAGATCCTAACAGGCCCATTCTTCTTGGCTTCTTGGCTACTGTTGCCAATGGGCTCTACTCAACCTTGGAAAGAATTCCTTCAACCTCCATGTGATCCAGCTCATTGGCTATTTTATCATGGACAGTATAAGGAACTGGCTGGGCTTTGCAGAACATGGGTATGGAATTTTCATTTAACACTATTTTACCCTTGATATGTTTGAGTTCTCCAATGCCATCCTTGAACACTGTTGGCATCATCCACTATCTTTCTTACTACACTTTCAGTTGATTGTATTGCAGAGGATGTGGCATGCAAATCATGGATGGATCTCCAATCAAATTGTAGCTGGCTCAGCCAATCAAAAATCCACAATCCCGGCCCTCCTGTGTTTACCACATACAAGCTATTGGGGCTTGTTAGTTATTGTATTTCACTGTTATGAATGTCAGTCCTGCAGGAGTCATCTTTTCTCCAGTATGAGTTCTTAGTTGGATATCTACAGGCTTCAGTCCAGTATCGTTGAAAAGCTGTCCAAACTCATTTTGTGGAATGACTGAAACAGCGAAGCAAGTATCCAATTTCATTTCAATCCATTTACCATTCTCTTCTGGTGTGAGCCATCTCGCTTGTCTCTTGTTAGTTTTCACATTGTAAACGTCAAAGCCATTCAGTACAATTTCACTCTCACCATTTTTCAGATTCTTCATCAATAGCATGCAGATTAGTGTCACAGTTGTAATTCTTTTTAGGGTTTGTCATTTACTATAGCTTGTTCCTCCGAAACTTGGATACTATGCTCCACCCCTTGAACTCATTAAAGTAGACTGGGAAGAAATGGCAATGGGCAATGCAGTGTAAGGTGGCTCTCAAAAAGATAAAGGAAATGGTGACGTTAGACATTGTACTCACACAATATGATCCACAGCATCCGGTGAAGGTTGCCCATGGCGCCTCGCTTAAAGTAAAAAACAATGTTAGACTTGCATTCCAGACTCACTTATTTTTATTTTGATTAGCTTAGTGTGTCGGAGTTACAAAACAATACAGCTTATGCTTCAATCATCACATCTGAATTATATATGCAGTGTTGAACACATTTTCCAATATGGTATAATAGTATTTGCTTCAGACCTGCTGAATAATTTCTATTTCTATTTTGGGAAAACAAATCTACTGTAGCCATAGTTACTGCTTTGAACTTGTTCCTCCAATCCTCTGCTACACGGAAGTCACCACAATGTAGCTGATTATCATCATTAGATAATTACCATGGAATAATCTATTTCAATCAGCAATCATCCCATAAGCAGTTCAAATCAAAGTATTGGTATTGTGTAACACACACAAAATGCTGGGGGATCTCAGCAGGCTGGGCAGGATCTATGGAAGAGTACAGTCGACGTTTCGGGCCGAGACACTTCAGAGTCCTGCCAAAGGGTCTCGACCTAAGCCGTCAGCTGTACTCTTTTCCATAGATCCTGCCTGGCCTGCTGAGTTCCTTCAGCATTTTGTTTGGGTGTGTTGCTTGGATTTCCAACAGCTGCAGATTTTGACTTGTTTGTGATTGGTATCGTGTATTTAGTGTTTCAGTAATATTTGAGTAATATTGTATATATATTATTTGATTAAGCATTCTTTGTTGTTTATGTAATTCATTTAGGGTTATATGTAAAAGTATGTAAATGGCATATGTCATTATGCCACCACATCATAAGTGCACACCTCATTAAGTAAAAACAAAATGTACACAAGTTATCCTCAGCTCTGTGTTTTTCTTTCCATTAACTTCTGGAATTACAAAACATAGCAATTGGGACTTTAGCAAATCCAGTAGAGCTAATACATAATTAAAATTTAGATTGGAAATAGAAATACTTTTTCTCTAAACAAAATAATAACTGATAAACACCGCAAGCTGTGATTGTTAGTGTAGATGTCTTAATGAAACCAAATTCCTTCATGGTGACTTAGAACACAATTTTTCTTCGAAGTTTAATGAACCAACTAGATCAGATAAAAAGTGGGTATCTGAAATATTCGAGTATTTTTCAGCATCGTTGAAAGCTTTGCTTCATAAGAAACTTATTTACAAATGAATATTTCTTAGTTACACATATTATATTTGTCATAACTTGTAGTGAACACTATATTACTGAAACATGAGGAAATCTGCAGATGCTGGAATTTCAAGCAACACACATAAAAGTTGCTGGTGAACGCAGCAGGCCAGGCAGCATCTATCGGAAGAGGTACAGTGGACGTTTCGGGCCTAGACCCTTTGTCAGGCCTGAAACGTCAACTGTACCTCTTCCTATAGATAACACAAAATACACTGCAGATGCTGGGGTCAAAGCAACACTCACAACAGGCTGGAGGAACTCAGCAGGTCAGGCAGAATCCGTGGCAACGATCAGTCAACATTTCGGGCCAGAACCCTTCGTCAGGACTGAAGAGGGAAGGGGCGTCACATAGATGCTGCCTGGCCTGCTGCGTTCACCAGCAACTTTTATGTGTGTTACTATATTACTGATGCAACATTCTAGGTCCTTGCTTAATGCACCTGAGATATTCCATAATTCTGGGGTCTGGGGAGGCATAGCACCTCGAGTGAAGGGACTTCATCGCTTCATCAGGCAGGCTAAACCAGGTGAGGGTTGCCAGCGGCCTCATACCTGCACCAGCGTGCGAGATCAGCCCTGGCAGATGGGCCAGATTAAATCTACAGTGAGATCCAATGGCCAGGAAGGCAGTGCTGTACTGCGATGCTTTGTGGAGAGCAAAGGGCATGACAAGGCACAGAAGACATTATGGTCATCCACTGCAACCAAGGAGGACCCCAGTTTGTGACGCTTATTTGTACCACTGGACTTCTGGGATCAAGGGACTGGAAATACCCTTGTGCAATGGCTTTTTCACTTTAAAATTCCACCCACACAGGCTTCTTGTCCTTGTCAAACATGACGGATAACAACCACCATTCCATAATTCCAAGGCTATGGATTTCTATGGTGTAACCATAACATCGCAGTTAGCATTGAACTGTGAAACTGACAACAATTTGAGAACTTCCATGCATGTTCCTTTCTGCATAAATAGTTGGGGGATTGAGTTCAAGAGCCATGAGGTAATGTTACAGCTTTATAAAACCCTGGTTATACCACACTTGGAATATTGTCTTTATTTCTGGTCATCTCATTCTAGGGAGTATGTGGAAGCTTTGGAGAGGGTGCAGAGGACACTGCCTGGATTAGAGAGTGATTCTTATGAGGATAGGTAAATTGAATTGAATTGAATTGACTTTATTTCTTACATCCTTCACATACATGAGGAATAAAAATCTTTATGTTACATCTCTGTCTAAATGTGCAAAGTGCAATTTATAGTCATTTGTAATAAATAGTATGTACAACAGGACAGACAATACAGCATAGAAATACAATTGTATTGGTGTGAATTAATCAATCTGAGTGACCGATCAGTTGAGTGAGCTAGGGCTTTTCTCTTTGGAGTGAAGGAGGTTGAGAGGTGACTTGATAGAGGTGTACAAGATGATAAGAGGTATTGATAGAGTGGATAGCCAAAGTCTTTTTCTCAGGGCCTCTATGACTAATACAAGGGGACACAATTTTCAGGTGATTAGTGTCAAGTGTAGGGGGGTGAGGGGGGATGTGAGAGGTAATTATTTAACACAGAGTGATGAGTGCATGGAACGCCCTGCCGGGGGTGGTGAAAGATGCAACTGCATCTGGAGCAGTTTAGAAAATTTTAGATAGGCAAATGGATGAAAGAAAAATGGAGGACCATGTAGGAAGGAAGGTTTAGATTGATCTTAGAATAGGTTAAAAGGTCGTCACAACATCTGGGCCAAAGGGCCTATAAAATGCTGTAAAGTTCTATGTTCCATATCCTCTTGAGGATAGGAAGTCTGTGTAGGGTTTTACGCTCCTGTAGCTCTTCCCTTATGGTAGTAATGAGAAGAGTGCAAAGGCTCTTAATGATGGATGGCACCTTCTTGAGGCATTGCCTCTTGTATATGTCTTCAATGGTGGGGAGGCCTATGCCCCCAATGGAGCTGGTGGAGTCTACAACTCTCAGTAGCCTCTTTCAGTCCTGCACATTGGAGCCTCCATAGCAGGTGGTGATGAAATCAGTCTGTACAGATTTGCTAGAGTCCACTCTGACATGTCAGTCCCTGGCTTCCTCTATGGCCACAAAGAGAACACTCTTGGGTTGGAGGAGAAACAGCTCACATTGTGTCTGGGTCGTCTCCAACCTGATAGCATAAACATTGATTTGTTTAACTTCCAGTACTTTCACCCATCTCCTCCTTCATGCTTTTTCCTTTCCTCTTTCCGTCTCCCTTCTTTACCTTCTCTTTTCCTCCCCTCCTCCTTCCCTTTCTCCCATGGTCCACTCTCCTCTCTTTTCAGACCCGTCCTTATTCAGCCCATGACCTCTTCCACCAATCACCTCCCAGTTTCTCACCATGCCCCACCCACTCACCTTCCCTCTCATCCGTCTTCACCTATCAATTACCAGCTTGTATCCCCCCTCCACCTTATTATTCTTCGTCCTTCCTTTCCAGTCCTGGCAAAGGGTCTTGGCCTGAAACCTCAACTGTTCATTCTATTCTATTGATGCTGCCTGACCTGCTGAGTACCTTCAGCATTATGTGTGTAGTACGCAGGGTTTCCGGCATCTCCAGGATCTCTTCTCTTAGAGATGCAGAATAGTAACAGGCCCTTCCAGATCAGGCTGCACTGACCAATTACACCCATGTGACCAATTGAGCTACTAACCCACACATCTTTGGAATGTGGGAGGAAACCAGAGCAACTGGAGGAAACCCTTGCAGTCACAGAGAGAACGTACAAACTCCTTAAGGACAGCGGTGCAAATTAACCCCGGGTTGCTGGTGCTGTAAGGAATTACGCTAATTGCTACACTGCCATGCTGCCCCATCTCATGTTTATTCAGTTATCCAGACATTGCTAGGTAGACGATTACCAAGAACAGGTGATAGGAACAAACATCGTTAACTTTCCAAGCAAATCATCAGGATGTTGTAGCAACTTCCATAATTATCGAAGTGTACCTCGGTTTCACATCCATGGAGCTTAAATCGTTGGTTTGGCATCAAGAGGCTGGACGATCAAACTAGAAATGTAAAAATATCACTATGTCAGCTGGAGAAATTAGCTTGCAATTACTTAAAATAAGTCAGGAATTGAATTAAAACATTGATTTCAGATTGAGTTACTGTAATAGTTGTAAAGGTCTGTTTGGTTCACCAAGGTGCATCCAGAATTGGTTAGCAGACAGGAAGCAAAGACTGGGAATAAACGGGACCTTTTCAGAATGGCAGGCGGTGACTAGTGGGGTACCGCAAGGCTCAGTGCTGGGACCCCAGTTGTTTACAATATATATTAATGACTTGGATGAGGGAATTAAATGCAGCATCTCCAAGTTTGCGGATGACACGAAGCTGGGTGGCAGTGTTAGCAGTGAGGAGGATGCTAAGAGGATGCAGGGTGACTTGGATAGGTTGGGTGAGTGGGCAAACTCATGGAAGATGCAATTTAATGTGGATAAATGTGAAGTTATCCACTTTGGTGGCAAAAATAGGAAAACAGATTATTATCTGAATGGTGGCCGATTAGGAAAAGGGGAGGTGCAACGAGACCTGGGTGTCATTATACACCAGTCATTGAAAGTGGGCATGCAGGTACAGCAGGCGGTGAAAAAGGCGAATGGTATGCTGGCATTTATAGCGAGAGGATTCGAGTACAGGAGCAGGGAGGTACTACTGCAGTTGTACAAGGCCTTGGTGAGACCACACCTGGAGTATTGTGTGCAGTTTTGGTCCCCTAATCTGAGGAAAGACATCTTTGCCATAGAGGGAGTACAAAGAAGGTTCACCAGATTGATTCCTGGGATGGCAGGACTTTCATATGAAGAAAGACTGGATGAACTGGGCTTGTACTCGTTGGAATTTAGAAGATTGAGGGGGGATCTGATTGAAACGTATAAGATCCTAAAGGGATTGGACAGGCTAGATGCAGGAAGATTGTTCTTGATGTTGGGGAAGTCCAGAACGAGGGGTCACAGTTTGAGGATAGAGGGGAAGCCTTTTAGGATCGAGATTAGGAAAAACTTCTTCACACAGAGAGTGGTGAATCTGTGGAATTCTCTGCCACAGCAAACTGTTGAGGCCAGTTCATTGGCTATGTTTAAGAGGGAGTTAGATATGGCCCTTGTGGCTACAGGGGTCAGGGGGTATGGAGGGAAGGCTGGGGTGGGGTTCTGAGTTGGATGATCAGCCATGATCATAATAAATGGCGGTGCAGGCTCGAAGGGCCGAATGGCCTACTCCTGCACCTATTTTCTATGTTTCTATGTTTCTATGAAAGGACATCTGCCATCATTATCTAAATGTGACTCCAGACCTACTGATGTTGTTGGTTTCTGAATCTTTGCAATGGCCAGTTAGCTGATCAGTTCCCAGAGATATTAGATAGACAGGCATTCAGGGCTTGTCAGTGGCAATCTGCATACTCTTGGAAAAAAAATCTTTCAACTAGCATGCTAGATTTGGAATGTTGAAATGAGTCTCACACCACACACATATTTTTCTCTGTCACCCTGTGCATTTATCTTTCTCAACAATCTTTTAAAATGATTTAAGGAGTTTATGTCCATTACCTTATCAAACTGAGATTTCCAGTTCCTGACTGAAAATAACAACATTCCTGCTTCCCACCCCTAGCCCACAGCTCCAAATCTCTTAATATTAATTTTAAGTCAGTATTATTGACTCCCATCTCTGGATGAAGAGTTTATTATTCTCTCTGTACTCCATCAAAACCCTTCTTCTTTTTGAACATTTTTGTTAGATTACCTTGGATCAATGACTCGTGTGATGGCATCGATAAAGTGCTAAGCGTTAACCAGGACAATGGAAAACTTTCTTACTGTGGTTCCTCGGTGTCCGGAGTCTTTTACATTTACCTGCAAGGTTAGGCAGAGATTAATAAAAGCACAAAATATTGTAAATACACAGCAGGATAGGCAGCATCTGTGGAGAGAGAGGGAATTAGTGTTTCATGCCGATAAGAGAGGTTACAGCTGATGGTGCAAGGCTTTTGCAGAGAATTAAGTTACACATTTGGCCACCATCTTTGAGTATGTGAGTTTTGGTGAGTCCACAGGGGAAGTCAAAGGCCCAATATCTGGAGTCTGGAGATAACCTGGTTCTGGGGTTGGAGGACTGTGATACGTGTAGGTGGGTGTGGGTGGGTGGGTAAATGGGTTGGGATGGAGTAACGGGGTTTGTTTTGTTGTAGTTGTTCTTGTTGCTGTTGTTCTGCTTTGTTGTGTTCTGTGTTGTTCTGCCAAGCGTTGTGGGCATGCGATGTTAGCGCCGGAATATGTGGCAACACTTGTGGGCTGACCCCAGCACATGCTTGGGTTGTGTTGGTTGTTAACGCAAACAATGCATTTCACTGTATGTTTCATTATAAATGTGGTAAATACAATGAATCTGAAATCTGAATCTAGACATTCTGATGTCACTGCAATAGTCTGCAGCCCAAGCCCAAGGAAAAATAATGGCATTAATGAGATATTTAAGTTCTTCTACGAAATTGTAAGTATTTAGTACAACTGTCCTTCCATTGAGGGAAGATACAAAAGCTTAAAAACATGCACCACCAGGATAAATTCTATCCCAATGCTTTAAGACTCCTGAATGGAACTTTTGTATGATAAATATACACTCATGATCTCTTAATCTACCTCGTTGTCTTCCTTGCACTTTCTTAATTCATCTGCACTGCCCTGTCCCCGTAACTGTAATAATGTATTCTGCGTTCTGTTATTGATTTTCCCTTTGTACTAACTCATGTAGTTGGAGATTCTGCAGATTGTGGAAATCCAGAGTAACACACACAAAAGGCTGGAGGAACTCAGCAGGTCAGGCAGTGTCTATGGAGAGGTAAAGCTTCAACATTTCGGGCCGAGACCTTCTATCAGTCCTTTTACACTGTCAACACTTTATTCCTTTCCATGAACTCCTGAGTTCCTCTGGCATTTTGTGCGTGTTGTTTTGGAATGATCTGTCTGGAAGACATGCAAGACTAACTTTGTCACTGTATTTCAGAACATTTGACAATAGTAAGCCTATTACCAATTATATAAGCTTATGATTTCATTGTTAAGATAAACGTATTTTCTCTTTTTACTCAAGGAAAGGTGGCGCCTGTGTATAATGCTCATTTGGTAAATATCTTCTGGATAGATCATGAAACCATATACTTCACTTTTTTTATTCTTCTGCATTTGTTTTTCATCTTGAATGTGATTCTGGAACTGTTGGAGCCTGTGATTTGCTGTTTGGATTTCATTTGGGTGTTCCAATGCTCTGCAGTCCCCAAGAAGATTCCAGGAGGCAGAGGCAGTGTGCGTGAACCTCATGGTGAGCATGCTGTGGAATGGGTGTGGGGGAGGGAAGGGGTTGAGCTGATGTTCAATTCCATTTCACCAAGTAAAGCATCCATTGTTCGCCAATTAAACCCGTTGCCGGGCAGGCAGAGGGACAGAATCCTTAACTCCGTTTCACTGATTAAAGCTTTCATTGTGCTCCGATTAAAACGATGAGGGAGATTGGAGCATCAAGGCGAGTGTGGAGGGTGAGTGCCGGCTGCCTGCCTTTTAATCACTCTGCTACCAGAGAGGGAAGAGCCCATCACGGTGCCCAAAGATTGTTGCCCAGGTTTTATGCATTTTGGATGTGGACTTGTACGACAGAATTTCTCAGTCTTATAGTTTTTCATATTCTGTGCTTCTCGTCTGATCTTTCTCATTTTTTTGTGCGGGGAGGGGGATTTAGGGGGTGGTCAATGGGACTGTTCTGTTTTGTTCATTTTTTTTGTGCAGGAGGAGGGATTAGGGGGGTAGATGTGCCTGCGATTGGGGGGGGGGGTCAATGTGCCTGTTCTATTTTTGTTTGTTTTTTGTCCGGGAGGAGGGATTTGAGGATTGATGTGCCTGTTCCATTTTTGTTTGTTTTTTTTTGTGGGGGCAGGGGGTTTTTGGGATAAATGGTCGTGCTGCCTTCCTTTTTTTTCTTGGTTTCATGGCTACCTGGAAAAGAAGAATTTCAGCATTGTATAATAAATAAACCTTTGAACATCTGAACTTTTTGAACCTTTAAATACATTGGAAGTGGTTCAGAGAAGGTTTTTTGTACTGATAGCTGGAATTAGTGTGTTGAAGTCTGAGATAAGGTTGGACATGCAAGAAATGCATTAACTGGAGTTTAAAAGAATAAAATATAACTTGATTGGAATAGATAAGATCCTGATGGTCCTAGGCAAGATGGATATGGAGAGAATGTTTCCTCCAAAGGGATAACCTAGGTCTGAGGATCACTGATTAGAAGTAAGGAATGAGGCAAGACCAATATGAGGTGATTTGAAAAAAATCTTATATGCCCATGAATATTTGGGAATATTTCCTGCAAGGGCAATGGAAGATGAATTCTTGGATAATTTAAGGCAGATAAGCATGAATGATACCAGAGATGGGCAGGAATGTGAAATTGAGGTCAATTATAGTTTAATTAAGAGATGGAGCAGTATTGAGAAGATTAGTAGCCACTCATGCTTTTTATTTGAATATTATAACTTCCAGCATAATGAAGCTCACTAATAGGATGGCTGCTATTATTAGGCTTTTCACCTCATAAGGAAATGTAGCTATATGAGGGGTGATTGATAAGTTCGTGGCCTAACGTAAAAAGAGTCAATTTTAGAAGACCTAGCACATTTATTTTTCAACATAGTCCCCTCTTACATGTACACACTTAGTCCAGCGGTCGTGGAGCATACGGATCCCTTCTAATGTAGAAGTGGTCCACAGCAGGGGTGATTGATGAGTTATACAGTTCTCGTTACGTGTACGTACAGTTCAACTCTTTGAGTGAAAATGCAGAAAGTTTGAAATTAGTAAGTCATCTCCTTCTACCTTAGGCCACAAACTTATCAATCACCCCTGCTGTGGACCACTTCTGGAGGTCCAAGACGCCGACTTCTACAAAGAAGGGATCCGTATGCTCCACGACCGCTGGACTAAGTGTGTAAATGTAGGAAAAATAATGTGCTAGGTTTTATAAAATTGACGTCTACCTTAGACCATGAACTTATCAATCACCCCTTGTATATTATGAGTTTTATGTCACATTTATGTTTTCTGGTCTCAAAGGCACTGTTTTCATTTAACATCTTTGTGATTTTACCATCATGTCAGTACCACAGCAGCATAGTGGTTATTGTGACGCTGTTACAGCTTGGGCCGTTCTGAAGTTCAGAGTTCAAATCCAGCGCCATCTCCAAGGAGCGGGTATTTTCTCCCAGTAAACCATGTGATGTTCCTCCGGGTGCCCCGGATTCTTACCACAGTCCAAAGACATATTGATTAGCAGTTTATTTGTTCATTGTAAATTATCCTGTGCTGACGCTACTATTAAATAGGTGGGTTGCTGGGCAGTGTGGTTCATTGCACTGAAAGGGCCTGTTCCACACTGTATCTCGAATAAATAAATTAATAAGCTGAGGAAAGGAAATGCACCTTTCATTGTTAAGTAATCATATTTTGTAAAATAAAGGCACAAAAGCTGGTGGCATTTATTTGAGGAGTTCATCTTACTCTTATAGTTATGGTTTGTCAATTGGGAGTCAAACACTTATATGTATGTGTGGGTTTTGGGGTGATGCATTAGCGGCATTGATGGAGAATGCATTATGAGTTTTCTCTTGAGGTCTTGGAGGACCCAGTGATCAGGAAATTAACATTTGAGCAGTACCAGACAAACTGCTCTGGGGTTGTGAACCGAAATTATTTTTAAAGCAGGTAATCTTCAATTAATTTGATGCAAATTAAACTTCTTCGTTTCACAAGAGACCCGAAGAATCGAAATTAACAATAGCACTGGATTTGTGAGCTGAGCAGAAGTCACGGAGAAAGGAAATACCTGGCGGATGGTGTTTCAATGTGCTTCATCATTAGGGATTAGGCTTCATTATCCACCATTACAAACTGAAAGAACATTCCAGAACGCTAATTCAAATATTGCTATTTTCTTACCGGTGAAACTCAATCCTGGCAATAAATGTCAATCATGCAGAATTTGATTTCATTTTGCTCTAAGTTGGCAGCAGAAGGCATAGAAATTGTGACAGAAATTTACCCTATTCACATGGACAAGCTGTCAACCACCAGTTACAGGAAAAACTTCTATTTGACCTACTTTCGCTGTGTGTGGTTGGAGTGACTTCTTAAATACCTGGATAGCCAATGTCCATCCGCCCATATACCTATAAGGTCAGTCCCTTACACTATCAATGGCATCCAGAAGAATGTACACAAAATGTTAGAGGAACTCAGCAGGTCGGGCAGCATCAATAGAGAGGATTAAACAGTGAAATTTTCTGGCCAAGACCCTTCATCAGGACTGGAAAAGAAGTGGGAGGAAGCCAGAATAACAAGGTGAGGGGAAGGAAAGGCACATACGAAATGTATTTCCTGATTCCTTTGTTCTACCACACTTTATTAAAACAGCTAGGGACGAGTATGTCTCCACAAAGTCATTCAGCGTCTTCCCCAGACAGAAGTCCTGGATGTACCATGAGATCTGCAATCTGCTGAGAGCCAGATCAAAGATATTCAAGTCTGGTGAACAAGAACGTTTCAAGAGGTCCAAGCACAGTCTCTGGAAGGCCCTCTTACTGGTGATGTGCCAATTCAGGATCAAAATTGAATCAACGAAGAGTGCTAGGCAGTTGTAGCAGGGATTGAATGCTATCATCTCTTATGAAGTTACATCAAGCGACATAGGTGACAGCAGGGCTTTGCTTCCAGATGAGCTCAAAACCTTCTCTGCTCTCTTTGACCATTAAAACATAGAGGAACCATCACAATCTCCCACGGCCCCTGATGATCCTGTGATTTCAGTCTCTGAGGCCAACGTGCCAGCCGCCTTCAGAAGACTGAACCCATGAAAAACATTCAGCCCAGATGGTGAATCTGGCCAAATACTAATGAATATGCCGATCAACTGGTTGGAGTATTCATTGAGAAATTTAACCTCTTGCTTTGGCAGTGTGTGGCCCCCACCTGCTTCAAGCAGGCTTCAATTACATCGGTGCCCAAGAAAAGCATGGTGACCAGTCTCAATGCCTATCACCCAGTAGCACTTACATATACAGTGATGAAGTGTTTTGGAAGATTGGATACGAAATGAATCAACTCCTCCCTGAGAGGTGACTTAGATCCACTCCAATTTGCCTACTGGATCAACAGGTTCACAGGAGATGCCATCTCATCGATTCTTCACCCAACCCTGAAATATCTGGACAGAAATGATGAGTACATCAGGATGCTCTTTATTGACTGCAGCTCAACAGTCAATAACATCATCTCTAAAACCTAATCAATAAGCTTCAAGACCTTGGCCTCAATACTTCCTTGTCGAATTCGAGCTTAGGTACCCTCGCATGCAGATCCCAGTCAGTTCGGATTGGCAACAACATCTCCTCCACAATTTCCATAGGCACAGGTGCACCACAAGGCTGTGTGCATAGTTCCCTGATCTACTCGCTTTACACTTATGATTGTGGGCTAAGTACAACGCTAATGATATATTAGGTTTGCTGATGCTATCACTGTTATAGGCCAAATCAAAGGAGGTAACATAACAGCATATAGGAGGAAAAATGAAAATCTGGCTGAGTGGTGCCATAAAAACAAACTCTCACTCAATGCCAGCAAGACCAAGGAGCTGATTATTTACTTCAGAAGAAAATCAGATGTCCATGAGCTTGTCCTCAGCAGAGGATCAAAAGTGGAGAAGATTAATGACGTTAAATTCCTTGGTGTTATTATTCTGGAGGAGCTGTCCTGGGCCCAGCATATACATGCAATTACGAAGAAAGCACGGAATCGCCTCTATTTCATTAGCAGTTTGTGGAGATTTAGCAAGACACTTGCAACGTTGGCAAACTTCCAAAGATGAGTAGTAGAGAGTATATTGACTGCCTGCATCACAGCCTGGTATGGAAACACAAATATCCTTGAATGAAAAATCTTACAAAAATTAATGGAGATGGCCCAGTCCATCATGGGAAAAGCCCTCCCAACCATTGAGCACATCTACATGAAATGATCTCACAGGAAAGCAGCATCCATCATCAGGGACCCTCACCACCCAGGACAAGATCTCTTCTCACTGCTACCATCTGAAGAAGGTACAGGAGCCTTAGGGCTCACACCATCGGGTTCAAGAACAGTTACTACACCTCAATCATTAGGCTCTTGATCCAAAGAGGATAACATCACTCAGTTTCACTTGCCTCATCATTGATGTTTCCACAACCAACAGACTCACTTTCACAGCCCCTTCATCTCATATTCTCAATATAAGACCATAAGACCATATGATATAAGAGCAGAAGCAGACCATTTGCCCCATCGAGTCTGCTCCGCCATTCAATCATGGGCCGATCCAATTCTTCCAGTCAATCCCACTCGCCTGCCTTCTCCCCATACCCTTTGATGCCCTGGCTAATCAAGAACCTATCCATCTCTGCCTTAAATACACCCAATGACTTGCCCTCCACAGCTGGTCGTGGTAACAAATTCCACAGATTTATCACACTCCCACTAAAGTAATTTCTCCACATCTCTGTTCTACATGGATGTCCTTCAATCCTGAAGTCGTGCCCTTTTGTCCTAGACTCCCCAACCATGGGAAATAACTTTGCTATATCTAATCTGTTTAGGCCTTTTAACATTCGGAATATTTCTATGAAATTCCCCCCTCATTCTCCTGAACTTCTGGAAATACAGCTCAAGAGCTGCCAGGTGTTCCTCATATGGTAACCCTTTCATTCCTGGAATCATTCTTGTAAATCTTCTCTGAACCCTCTCCAATGTCAGTATATCATTTCTAAAATAAGGAGACCAAACTGCACACAGTACTCCTAGAGTGGTCTCACGAGTGCCTTATAGAGCCTCAACATCACATCCCTGCTCTTATATTCTACACCTCTAGAAATAAGTGCCAACATTGCATTTGTCTTCTTCACCACCAACTCAATCTGGAAGTTAACCTTTAGGATATCCTGCACAAGGAGTCCCAAGTCCCTTGGCAACTCTGCATTTTGAATTCTCTCCCTACCTAAATAATAATCTGCCCGTTTATTTCTTCCACCAAAGTGCATGACCATACACTTTCCAACATTGTATTTCATTTGCCACTTCCCATTCGCCTAAACTATCTAAGTCTCTCTGCAGGCTCTCTGTTTCCTCAACACTACAAGCTCCTCCACCCATTTTTCTATCATCAGCAAATTTAGCCACAAATCCATTAAACCCATCGTCTAAATCATTGACATACATTGTAAAAAGC
Source organism: Mobula hypostoma (assembly GCF_963921235.1). NCBI lineage: Eukaryota > Metazoa > Chordata > Chondrichthyes > Myliobatiformes > Myliobatidae > Mobula > Mobula hypostoma. Next base: position 180,186,149 of record NC_086101.1, on the reverse strand, counting down.
AGCTGTCCCAACACTGACCCCTGTGGAGCTGCTCTGGTAACCGGCAGCCAGCCAGAATAGGATCCCTTTATTCCCACTCTCTGTGTACTGCCGGTCAGCCAATGCTCCACCCATGCTAGTAACTCCCCTGTAATTCCACGGGCGCTTAGCTTGGTAAGCTGCCTCATATGCGACACCTTGTCAAAGGCCTTCTGAAAATCCAAGTACAGCACATCTACTGCATCTCCTTTGTCTACCCTGTTTGTAATTTCCTCAAAAAATTGCAGTAGGTTTGTCAGGCAGGATTTTCCTTTCATGTGCCTCCAGGTATTCCGTAATCTCATCCCTAACAATCGATTCCAACAACTTTCCAACCACTGATGTCAGGCTAACAGGTCTATAATTTCCTTTCTTCTGCCTCCCACCCTTCTTAATTAGTGGAGTAACATCTGCAATTTTCCAGTCATCTGGTACAATGCCAGATCTATCGATTCTTGAAAGATAATCGTTAATGCCTCAGCAATTTCTCCAGCTACTTCCTTCAGAACCCGAGGATGCATTCCATCAGATCCAGGAGATTTATTCACCCTCAGACCATTAAGCTTCCTGAATGCCTTCTCAGTCGTAATTTTCACTGCACATACTTCTCTCCCTGATACTCTTGAATGTCCGGTATACTGCAGATGTCTTCCACTGTGAAGACTGATGCAAAATACGCATTCAATTCCTCTACCATCTCTGCGTCTCATTGCAATATCTCCAGCGTCATTTTCTATTTGTTCTATACTGTATCTACCCTCAACTCTCTTTTATCCTTTATATACTTAAGAAATCTTTTAGTATTTTCTTTGATATTACTTGTCGGCTTCCTTTCATAATTCATCTTTTCCTCCCTAATACCCTTCTTAGTTTCCTTCTGCAAGTTTTTAAAAGCTTCCCAATGGTCTATTTTCCAACTAGCATTGGATTCCTTGTATGCCCTCTCTTTTGCTTCTACTTTGGCTCTGACTTCACTTGTCAGCTACGGTAGCATCCTTCTTCCATTCCAAAATTTCTTCTTATCTGGAATACATCAGTCTTGGACTTCCCTCATTTTTCACAGAAACTCCAGCCATTGCTGCTCTGCTATAATATTTATTTATTATAATTATTTCTTTCTTTTTGTAAAGGCACAGTTTGTTGTATTCTGTACTCTTGTTGAACAGCCAAGTTGGATAGTCTTTCATTTTTTCTCTTATGGTTATTCTTGGATAGATTAATCGCACATGCCCACAAGAAAATGGAATCTCAGGATTGTATATGGTGACATATAAGTACTTTGATAAAAAACTTACTTGGAACTTTCTCAGAGTCCTGCCATTCATTGTGTGAGCCCTACCCTGGTTTGATCTCCCAAAGTGATACACCTTACACCTGTTTGTATTAAATTCCATCTGAAAAGTTTTGTCTTTGCACTGTACTGCCACCTCAGAACAACTCATTTCATGCCATGTAAGGCTTTGGCAATGAACCTGATTCTGATTCTAAAGGAAGTCAACCTAAAATGTTGGCTGTCTTCCTTACCACAGAAGCTGCCTGACCAGCTGAGTTGCTCCAGCATTTTGCATGTTATAAGAGATGACATCACCTGCTCAAAGTTGGATAAGTGATTGATATAAAACAGAGGTTCCCAACCTTTTTGTAAGCCATGGACGAATACCATTAAGCAAGGGGTCTGTGGACCCCTGAGTGGGAACCCCTAATTTGAAGTGTGTTTAGTGGTTGGCGTGGATATGATAGGCTGAAAATCCTGTTTTCATGCCATAGTCTTCATTATTGAGTCACTTGAATATTCAAAGGAAAATCCTTTAATTTATAATGATATTTGTTTACTTTTCAACCTCTTTTCAAAATTGAATAGATATTTAGATAGAAAGTACTACTTTAAAAGGAGTTAAATTGTAACTCAGAGAAGCAGCATTACCGCACTGGAAAAAACATCATTCCTCACAGGACTGAAGTCCTCTTTAATATAACAAGAAGAGTTGCTGATGAATTAATCTGATAATAATCCCACCACCAAAGTCAATATATAGTATTTTCAGTAGACTTGAGAGCAAATATCAATGAGACAAGTTACTGTTCATTGACTCCAATGATCAATCAGAGAAAGCTATTAATGAAACATTGGATTGGTCATCTCCCATTTTATCTTTCAAAGTATAGCACACGAAGAAAATATCTATTACATTGCTTTAAGTTGAAAGTTTATCAACAATAAATAATGGATATTTCTTGGCTTTTCACATTTTAGTAACAGAACACTTGTACTTCAAGCATGGGTTCACACAAACTGACTATTTGGCTCATCCTGTTTCTGCTTTCCAGTTAGTCCGATACACTCAGTGGCCACTTTATTAGGTACCTCTTATACCTAATAAAACAACAACTGAGTATATGTTCATTGTCTTCTACTGCTGTAGTCCATCCAAGGTCCAATGCATTCAGAGATGTTCTTCTTCACACCACTGTTATAACGCATGGTTATTTGAGTTACTATTGTCTTTTTGTCAGCTTGAACCAGTCTGGCCATTCTCCTCTGACCTCTCTCATTAACAAGGTATTTTTGCCCACAGAACAGCCACTCACTGGATGATTTATTTGTTTTTTTTTTGCATCATACTCTGTAAACTATAGAGAGTGTTGTGCATGAAAATCCCACTATGTCAACAGTCTCTGAGATAGTCAAATCACCCCATCTACAGCTGAGATAGGAATTGTCTGCAGCCCATACCTTTCCAACACAAGGATACAGCAAAAGACACAAAAAATTCTGTAGATACTGGAAATCTTGAGCAACATTGTGACAAAGGCCCATCACTAACTACGGACGGCACATGGTGCACTCGGTAAAACACTCATCCCCAGCAGTAATAGTGACTGGGTCTGAAACAGAGCTGCTCCCTGGAGCTGTCTCATAGAGAGGCAGCAGCAACCTGCACAGGTGTGCTGATGGTGGAGGATACCATCTTTAATTGGATAATTGAGTTATTTAGCTTTTGGTTGGTCTAGGGGGAGGGGCTTAGCAGTTATAAGCCTCAGGTTACCAAGGCTTTGGGTTAGGTTGCAGGAAGTATGGGATACAGAGAGAGAGATGATGAGAAATAAATTAAGGGAGTTGGGGATGCAGGAATTCACATTAAAAGGGTTGCTGGGCATGGGTGAGAGGGCACAAGTCCGGGTATTTTTAGCGTTTTTAAGGGGTACAGGGGTTTTTTTTATAGAATATGATGAATAAACAGGAATAGGATACTAGGATGGTCAAAGATGGGAGGGTGAAGTGTAGGTTTGTGTGTGTGTTTGTGTGTGTGCGCGATTGGGTGAAGGGATTTAGAATGTATGTCTAGTGCACATTCTGGAGCAGAGGGTGGTGGTAATGCACCATTAAGCTGGATGCCAACCACCGTGAAACAAGATACAGAGAGATAGAGAGAGAGAGAGAGAGAGAGAGAGGCTTTGGGTTAGGAAGCAAGTTGTTCAGCTTTGAAGAGAATGTATGTGGCTTTAGTAAGATCTGTATTGGATTATGGAAATATAGTATATGGATCAGCAGCTAGGTCTCTTATAAGGAAACTGGATGTGATTCAGGCTCAGGCCTTGAGAGTGTGCAGTGGGGCTTTTAAAACGTCACCAGTGTCAGCCCTACAGGTAGAAATGGGAATAATGCCTTCGGAACTAAGAAGGATGCAACTGATGGCAAACTACTGGGCTAACTTGCAGGGGCACAATGATTCTCACCCTACTAAAGGAGTGTTGCAGGAGTGCTGGGAAAATGGGAGGTTTCAGAGGGATACCTTTAGTCGGGTAGGGAATGATATCGCGAAAGAATGTGGAGTGTTTGATCTGAGGATAAGTCCTTCAGTAGTTTATCCGGTTGTAGCTCCATGGAAGCTTGTATGGCCTGACATAGACTGGCATTTGTTAGAGGTAAAAAGGAAAGAAAGATATAAAACAGATTTGGTAAATGCATTTAACTGTCATGTGATGGAAAAGTATAGTGATTATACTCACATTTATACGGATGGTGCGAAGGAACCTGAAACAGGAGTGACAGGGTTTGGGGTGGTAATACCAGCAAAAGAAATTGGAATCAGCAGAAGAACATCTAATAAGTTAGGGGTGTTTACAGTGGAGATGCTGGCAGTGTTGGTTGCGTTGCAATGGGTGCAGAAAGCCAGACAAGTCAAAGCATTGATATGTTCAGATTCATCCTCAGTTCTAGCAAGTTTAAGGTCTTTTCACACAAACAGTTGGCAAGATGTACTTTATGAAGTCCTTCAGTTAGTTACAAGAATTGCAAATCAAGGAGGTCAGGTAAAATTTCTATGGGTTCCAGCACATGTAGGGGTGAAGGGGAATGAGAGGGTGGATGAGTTGGCAAAGAGGGTGTTAAAGAAAGAAAATGTGGAAATGCACATTAGTATCAGTAAAGCAGAGGTTAAGTGTGTAATCTGGGAAAAAGTCAACCGAATGTGGCAAGAAAGATGGGACAGGGAGGGGAAAGGGAGGCATTTATATCAAATACAAAAGAGTGTTGCAGTTACTAGAGTAGGTAATGGAAACAGAAGAGAGGAAATTGTGTGGACTAGGTTAAGGCTGGGGCATTGTGCATTAAACAAAACATTGAAAATGATAGAGAAACACCAGAGAGGATTGAGTGAAGAATTTCAGGAAGAGGAGTCAGTAGAACTTGTAGTTCTGTGTTGCAGGAAGTATGGGATACAGAGAGAGATGATGAGAAATAAATTAAGGGAGTTGGGGATGCAGGAATTCACATTAAAAGAGTTGCTGGGCATGGGTGAGAGAGCACAAGTCCGGATATTTTTAGCGTTTTTGAGGGGTACATGGGCTTTTTATAGAATATGACGAATAAACAGGAATAGGATACTAGGATGGTCAAAGATGGGAGGGTGAAGGGGTGAAGTGTAGGTTTGTGTGTGTGTGTGTGTGTGTGTATATATATATATATATATATATATATATATATACACATATATATATATATGTGTGTGTGTGTATATATATATTATACACGATTGGGTGAAGGGATTTAGAATGTATGTCTAGTGCACATTCTGGAGCAGAGGGTGGCGGTAATGCACCATTAAGCTGGATGCCAACCACCATAAAACAAGATACAGACAAGGCTTTGGGTTAGGGAGGCATTGAATTCCGAGGGGCGGATGGGAGGTAGAGTTTGGTGTGGGTCAACAACAGTTGGTCTAGGTGGCCAGAGGAGGGGCTGGCTGTGTTTTGCTTGATGTGTGAATGTGGTTTGGAACCTGTTGAGGGAAAGAGAGTGGGGAAGGAATGGAAATTGCCGGGAGGGGGGTCGTGTGGGTCCAGTAATGGCGGACAAGATAAGAGGCGGGGTTGAGGGAAAGAAAGTGGAGAAGGAGAGGGATAGAGACTTGGGGCCAGAGGTAGGTAGCTTGGGAGAGGTGGATTATTGTGAAGGGAGAAATAAAGGGAATGAGGAGGTAGTGAGGGGTCGGATGAATAAAAACCAAGACAAAGGGAATAAAAGAATAAGAAATGATCAGTGGAGAAAGCTCTGAAAGTGAGGAAGATGAACAAGCTCAGAGAGGAGGTGTTGTCATTATTAAGTTTAATGAGAAGGCTCAGGGATATATGAAGAAAATTAACCCGTTTGTACTAACAAAAACTCTGACAAATAAGATAGGGGAAATAGTATTTGCAAAAGTCCTTAATGATGGCAACTTATTGGTAAGATGTGCGAATGAGGAACAACTTGAGAAAGCACTCAAGCTAAAAGAGATAGGAAAATGCAAGGTGGAATACACTGGGAGGGTGGGAGCACAAAATAGTGGTTGTAAAGGAGTGATCACAGGGATACCAATGAGTATAAATATGGAGGAGATAAAGAGGAATATCAAAGGAGGGAAAGTAATGAATGTTCAAAGACTGAAAACAACAAAGGAGGGAGTGAAAAAGGAAAGTGAATCTGTATTGATTGAATTTGAAGAAGAAAGAGTGCCAAGGAAGGTGTTCCTGGGTTTCATGAGTTACCCAGTAAGGGTGTATGTGCCAAAACCACTGAGGTGCTATAATTGTCAAAGGTTTGGACACGTGGCTAAAAACTGTAAAAGGCAGAGGAGATGTGCTAGATGTGGGGGTGATCATGAATATGGAAAATGCGGAACAGGAGTTCAACCAAAATGCTGCAATTGTGGAGGAGCTCATAATGTTGCATATAGTGGGTGTGAGGTTGTCAGACGGGAGACTAAAATTCAAGAAATAAGAGTGAAAAGAAAGATCACTTATGCAGAAGCTGTAAGAATGTCAAGAGAACAGAATAATGCTCCTAATGAACAGGGAGCAATAGGGATACGAGAGATGCAATAAAGAACAAATGACAGGATTTATGTAGACAAAAAGGCTCTAGTAACATTCATTGCAGGAGTGATTAATAATACGGCTGAGGTAAAGTCAAAAAGTGGCAAAATTCAGCTGGTGGTAAAAGCAGCAGTAAACCATTTAGGGTTAGTAGGACTGACATGGGAGGGAGAACCTCAGTAATCAGTCAAGCCAGGAAGTGTCATGTGTTGGTTAATACTAATTATGGTGATTCTTTTACAATGGAATGCAAGGAGCTTACTGGCCAATAGCCAGGAATTCAAGCACTTTATTAAAGAAATGGTTGTAAAACCAGATGTAGTGTCTATTCAGGAAACTTGGTTGAAACCAACTTTAGACTTTGTGGTATATGGGTATACAATGATAAGGAAAGATAGAAATCTAGGGGGAGGAGGGGGTTGTGCTATGTTAATCAAGCAGGGTATACCATATAGGGTACTGGAAAAAGGAGATGATCAGGAATACATAGTGGTGGAAGTGTGGGAGAGAGGGGAGGGAGTGGTTATAATTAACTACTACAATCCATGTAAAAGGTTGGATTTGGACAGCCTATTAAAGATACAAGGACAAAACAGATATAAAGTAGTGTGGTGTGCAGATTTCAATGCTCATAGCACAATATGGGGGGATCAGATTACAGATCCAAATGGAAAGGTAATTGAAGATTTGATGGAAGAAAGGGATTTGGTGTGTATGAATGATGGTAGCGGCACAAGGATAGATATAACAACAGGAACTGAGTCAGTGTTAGATATTACGTTAGTGTCTAATACCTTGGCTGGCATTAGTAACTGGGCAGTTTGGACTGCTTCAACAGTAGGCAGTGATCACTACCCAGTTTTGTGTTCAGTGGGTGAAAGAGTTGAAGTAAGACCAGGTGGCGGAACCCCAAAGTGGGTGTTTGAAAAAGCTGATTGGGGTAAGTTCCAGAAATTGAGTGAAGAAGGGTTGACAAAGATTGATATTTCTGGAAATGTAGATGAATTAAACAGTCAGGTGACTTCAGCAATTATCATGGCAGCAGAAGGATCTATACCTAGGAGTAAAAATAGGATGAATAGAAAACTGGTACCATGGTGGACAGAGGAATGTTGTCAGGCTGTAGAAAACAGAAATAGAGCATTCAGGCTAGATAAAAGAACCCATAATATGCAGCATTTGGTTCAATATAAGAAAGTACAGGCAGTGGTGAGAAGAACTATACGTCAAGCTAAAAGGGCAAGTTGGAAGAGTTTTTGCGACAAGGTAGGAAGAACAACACCTGTGGGAGAGATATAGGGAATGATTAAGAGGATGGGAGGAGATAGAAGGGAATGGGAATAACCAGTAATGATATCTGAGGAGGAAACTGCAGTCTCCAGTAGGGATAAGGCTGAGGTCATGGCCAAGTCATTTGTACTGATACACAGTTCAGAAAATTTGTCTGAAGAAGGGAGAAGAAGAAGGGAAAGAATAATGAGCCAACACCCAGGTGTGTTAAGCAAGAGGGAAGGAACAGATGATATAATTGATGATCCATTTACATTAACAGAAATGGTGAGAGCAATAAAGAGATCGAGACCAACCTCCCCAGGGAAAGATCTGATATGCTCTGTGATGCTAAAAAATCTAGGAGAAGGAGCGCTCTTGAAGTTGCTGCATTTTTATAACACAGTGTGGGAGGAGGGAAGATTACCAAGTGCATGGAAAGAAGCAGTAGTAATTCCAATAAGGAAGCATGGCAAGGATCTGTCAAAACCCACTAGCTACAGACCAATTGCATTAACATCAAGTATATGTAAGATAATGGAAAGGATGATGACAGAAAGGTTATCATATGAGCTTGAGAAAAGGGGAATGCTGGCAAGTTATCAGAGTGGTTTTAGAAAGGGAAGGAATTCCATGGACTCAGTGATTATGTTAGAGACTGAAATAAGGAAGGCCCAGGCAAATAGAGAGTCAGTAGTGGCAGTGTTCTTTGACATTGAAAAAGCCTATGATATGATGTGGAAGGAAGGATTATTAATTAAACTGCACAAGATGGGGGTTGGTGAGAGAGTTTTTAATTGGATTAAAGATTTTTTGTTTGGTAGAAAAATTCAAGTTCAGATTGGATCAGAATTATCAAAACAGTACATAGTGGAAAATGGCACAC